>NC_073237.2:131378750-131710000 GCF_029281585.2 Gorilla gorilla gorilla
ATGAATTTTCCAAATTTGTTAAAGAAATTTAATTTGTAGTTAAAGCCCACCCACAAGGAAATGTACAATCTCATATAGCTTCACCACTGACTTCCACCAAATGAGAAAGAAAAATATCAATTTAAAATAATCTCTTCTAAAATCTTGAAAAGAAGGGACTGCTCAAGTCATTCCATGAGGTCAGAATTGCTCTGAAAGCAAAATTAGACAAAGAGATTATAAGACAATAAACCTAAAGACCAATATTCCTTATGAGCATAAATGCAAACATTCTTAACAAAATTTTGGCAAATAAAAGCTAGTAATTCCTAAAAAGAGATAATACCTCATGACTACGTGTTTATCTCAGAAATGTAACATTGACCTGACATTCAAAAAGTAATGTAACTTATATTAAGAAACCCAAACCAAAAAACATATGATTCTCTCAAGATTTGCTGAAAAGGTGTTTCACAAAATCTAACTGCATTCCTGATAAAAACTCTCAGAAAACTAGGAGTAGAAGGGAGCTTGCTTGCATAATAAAAGGTAACTGTAAAGAACCCACAGGCGGTACCATATTTAGGTAACTAGGAGTAGAAGGGAACTTGCTTGCATAATAAGAGGTGTCTATAAAAAACCCACAGGTGGTACCATATTTACTGGACAACCAAATGCTCTCCCCTAAGGTAAAAAACAAATAAGGACACTGGCCCACCCAACTCCTACTCAGCATTATATTGGGGATTAGCCTTTCAATAAGTCAAGAAAAGTAAATAAAAGGCATCCTGCATGTAAAGAAGGAAGGAAGTCGTCTGAAATCACAGAAGACATGATCATCTACATAGAAAATAGCACGAACTCTAAAACAACAACAGCAACAACCCCTAGAACTGATAGTGTGTTTAACAAGGATGCAGGGTACAAGATTAATATACAAAAGTCAACTTTTATATATTAGTAACAAACATTTGGAAATTGAAATTGAAAATGCAAAACTAAACTTTAAGAGGCTGAGGCGGGTGGATCACTTGAGACCAGGAGTTGGAGACCAGCCTGGCCAACATGGTGAAACCCTGTCTCTACTAAAAGACACAAATTAGCCAGGCATGGTGGCACACGCCTGTAATCCCAGCTACTCAGGGGGCTGAGGCATGAGAATCGCTTGAACCTGGGAGGTGGAGGTTGCAGTGAGCCAAGATTGCACCACTGCACTCCAGTCTGGGTGACACAGCGAAACTCTGTCTCAAAAAAAAGAAAATGCAAAACTATTTACAATAACATCAAAAGACATAAGATACTTAGAGGTAAGTTGGACAAAAGTTTTCCAAGACCTGTGCGCTGAAACTACAAAATACTGCAGAGAAAAATTTAAAAGAACAAAGTATAGTGACAGCCACATTCAGAGATTGGAAGACTCAATATTGTTAAGATGTGAGTTCTTCCCAATTTGAGCTATAGATTCTATACGCTGCCAATCAAAACCCCAGCAAGTTTTCTCAGATAATAACAAACTGATTCTAAAATTTATATGGCTTTTGGGGCATTTCAGCGTTTCAGAAAATGAATAAAAAGAAAAGTAAAATGTACATGGAAATTCAAAGTATCTGGAACAGCTAAAGCAACTTTGAAAATGAAGAACAAATAGGGGACTTGTTGAAGTCTGATGATAAAGCTGCAGTAATCGGAAGGCACCATGTCGTGGAAAAGGTGGAAGAGACACGTGTTGATGGAACAGAGTGTAAAGGCCAGACGTAGACCCACATGTATGTGGTGAGCTGATTTTCCCTTCCCTCCCTCCCTCCCTCCCTTCCTTCCTTCCTCCCTTCCTTCCTTCCTCTTTCTTTCTTTCTCTGTCTCTCTCCCACTCCCTCCCCCTCCCCCTTCCCCTCCCCATCCCTTCCCCCCTCCCCCTTCCCCCTCCCCCATTTTCACCAATGGTGCTAGAACCATTGCATGTAGATATCCACAGGCAATAAATGAACTTCTGCACAGCCCGCACCATATGCAAAAATTAACTTAGAATGAATCGTAGGCTTAAGTGTAAAACCTAAAACCATAAAGCATCTAATAACAACAACAAAAAATAACAGGAGAAAAATATTTGTGATCTTGGGTTAGGCAACAATTTCTTAGTTACAATACTAAAAGCATGAAAGAGAAACATTGGGTAAATTAGACTTCATTAGGAACTTATGTTCTTCAAAAGACATCACTAAGAGAACAAAATTACCACAGACTGCAAGAAAATATTTGCAATCCTGTATTTGAAAAAGAACTTATATCCAGATAATAAGTCAATGAACAACCCAATTAAGTAAGTGGGGAAAAGACTTGAATGGATATCTCACCAAAGAAGACATATATATATATATGACTCTATATATATATACATATGGCACATAAACACATAAAAATGCTCAATATCCGGCCAGGCACGGTGGCTCACACCTGTCATCCCAGCACTTTGGGATGCTGAGGCAGGATGATCACTTGAGCCCAGGAGTTTGAGACCAGCCTGGGCAACATGGTGAAACCCCGTCTCTATTAAAAATACAAAAATTAACCAGGCATGGTGGCTCATGCCTGTAATCCCAGCACTTTGGCAGGCTGAGGCCAGGCAACATGGTGAAACTTGAGCCCAGGCAACATGGTGAAACTTAGGCCTGGCGGTGAGTGCCTATGGTCCCAGCTACCTGGGTGGCTGAGATGGGAGGATCACTTGAGCCCGAGGCTGCAGTGAGCCATAATTGTGCCACTGCACTCCAGCCTAGGTGACAGAGTGAGACTGATTCCAAAAGAAAAATGTTCAATATCATTAGTCATTAGGGAAATATAAATTAAAACCACAATGAGACATTGTGTGGGGACGAAGTGCCAAGGACTCAAGGAAGCTGTCAGGAATGGGGGCCGTGTGCATCACCATGATCGTGGCGATGGCCATGAGTACACACACATGTCAAAGCTGATCAAGTTCTGCGCTTTAGATGTGTGCTGTTTACTCTATGTCAGTTATACCTCAATAAGGCTGGTAAAAAATAATAAATACCTATTAAATAGCTGAATTTCATAGGCCTATTTAAATGGCTTATTACAAGGCCTGGGCACACCCAGTGTGATGCGGAAGATCCAGGGATGTAAAATGGGACAAGACTTTGAAAACCATTTGGAAGGTTCCAGATAAACACTCACCCACCATATGACAAGGCTACTTCCCTCATATATGTTTACGCAAGATATGAAAGTGTGCATCTGTCCAAAGGCTTACACATGAATGCTCACAGCAGCTTCATCTGTAATAGTCAGAACCTGGGAAAAACCCAGCTGGCATCAATGAGTGAATAAACAAGCATGCCGTGGATACCCGCACCATGGGGCCCTGCCCGTCAACATGAAGGATGAGCTGTGGATGTCCCAGACAACCATAATGATTGTGCGATTGAAAATGCAAACTGGGCCACATGCACGATGGCTCACACCTGTGATCCTAGCACTTGTAGTCCCAGCTACTTGGGAGGCTGAGCAGGGAGGATCACTTGAGCCTAGGAGTTCGAGGCTGCAATGAGCTATGATTGTGCCACTGCACTCCAGCCTGGGTAACAGAGTGAGGGAAAGAAGAAAGAATGGAAGAAAGGGAGGGAAGGAAGGAAGGAGAGAAGGAGGAAGGAAGGAAGGAAGGAAGGAAGGAAGGAAGGGAGGAAGGAAGGAAGGAAGGAGAGAAGGAGGGAGGAAGGAAGGAAGGGAGGAAGGAAGGGAGGAAGGAGAGAAGGAGGGAGGAAAGGAGGGAGGGAGGGGAGGAAGGAGAGAAGAAGACAGGGAGGGAAGATAGAGGGAGGGAGGGAGGGATGGGAAGGAAGGAAGGAAGGAGAGAAGGAGGGGAAAAGAGAGTAAAGGAGGGAGGGAGGGGAGGAAGGAGAGAAGAAGAGAGGGAGGGAAGAGAGAGGGAGGGAGGGAGGCAGGGAGGGGAAGGAAGGAAGAAAGAAGGGAGGGAGGAGAGGAAAGAGAGAAGGAGGAAGGAGAGGAAGGCAAGAAAGAGGGGAGGAAGGAGAAAAGGAGAGAGGGAGGGAGGAGGGGGAGGGAAGGAAGGAAGGAGGAAGGGAAGGAAGGAAGGAAGGGAGAGAGGGAGGCAGGGAAGTAGGGAGGGAGGGAGGGAAGGGAGGAAGGAAGGAAGGGAGGAGGGAAGGAAGGGAAGAAGGATGGAAGGAAGGAAGGAAGGAAGGAAGGAAGGAAGGAAGGAAGGAAGGAAGCCGGCTAATCCATAGTGACCTAAAGTAGGGTCGTTAGTTGCCTGAATGGGAGGGAGGAGGGAAAGGGGAGGGAAGAAGTTCCAAGGACACAAGGAAACTCTCAGGAGTGGGGTCTGCGTGTCTCACCATGATTGTGGTGATAGTATCACAAGTACACACAAGTGTCAAAGCTTATCAAATTGTACACTTTACAGATGCACTGTTTACTCTATATCAGTTATACCTCCATAAGGCTGATAAAAAAATACACAAAGTTTCCACAGCAGATATGTGTGGCGGGCAATTGCTAATGTGGTTTTCTCTGTGGAAACAGGAAGGGCCTGGCATGACCAGCCCCCAATCTTCCATTCGAAAAGAATCTGTCCGGCCTCCTCCAGGCCCCGATCTGTTTGCCGGGTCCCTGGGAATGGCCTCAATTTTTAGAGGACTTCAGGTTGTCCTTGTGCTTTGGAAGGGGACTCTCCAAGCCTGTGGGGCAGGAGTTCTTCAGGGCTTCTGAGCCAGGGGGCCCCTTGGCATCTGCTGTTGCCTATGGAACCCTTTTCAGGATGTTTGCAAATGACATATCATAGGGTTTTAAAATTCTTAACAAAATAGTCAGGATTTCAAAATAAACTACTTGCTTTAAAGTACTGTTATCAGATATTTTCTTCAGGTGTGACACAATGGCCTGATCCTGGGCCAGTCCCTTTACCTGGCCCTGTGGCAGGAAGGAGGCTGCATCACGTGTGGCCAGTGGGCTTAATAACTCCGTAATTCCCAAGCCGTGGTGAATATAAAGGATATTTGAAGTTAGCAGCAATGGCTACCTCCAGAGATCAAAGATCTGTGGTTTTCCCTGTGCACAAAGTCACAGGTACTGTGGTCGTCTATAAGCATTATCGAGAGAAATGACGGATGATCAGAAATTTATTTTTAAAAACTGCAACATGTTTTCCATCTAAATTCACAGACCCAAGGGTAAAACCCCTGTTAGAGGCGCCAGGCTGTAGCCTCCATGCCCAGGCCAGTCCGCCTGGAGATGTGGGGCGGTGTCCGGAAAGCTGCAGGTATGGGCATCTGGAAATGACCCTGTATCTGAGGGGTGAAGTCAGCCCAGCGCAAGGCCTTGCACCTGGGGAGAGAGCCAGACAAAACCTTCCACCTTCCAGTGAAGAATAAAAACAGCCCAGCTGTGCGATCCAGGGCATTTGCCGACTCCACAATTAAAGAGGTGGGGGAGGCACCCTCTCAGCCTCTGCTGGAGGTGACATGGTGGGAGCTGGGTGGCCGGGGGGTAGGTGGGGGTGCCGGCGTAGAGGAGCTGAGGTTGAGCCTAGAATCTCAGCGACTTAGGAGATCCCAGGAGCCAGCCCTGGGAGAAAGGGGCCTTCCCAAGCCAGGGTCTCTCCTGGCACTTGCTGCCAGCAGGAGTGCCAGCTGACACTCTCCTGTGTGCCCAGCAACTCAGCAAGGTGTACCCAGCCCTTAAAAACGCTCATCCTCTCAGCCAGCGAGTCCTCCTTCACAGCGACTATCCAAAGCAAGTAACCATGTGTAGGAGAACCTGTCTGCATTGCTCACTTGGGAAAAACAGCAAGACAGACTGTATTCAAGCCACTGGAGTAAGTGAAGGACTTTAGAACCGAGCTCAGTTCAGATGCAGTGAAGACAGCTGTGGATGCCCAGCCCACGAGCAGAGTGAGGGTCCGGGCTGGAAACCACTCACCTGGTTAGACACCAAGGGCAGGAGTTCTTGTTAAAGGCAGGCCGAGGATTTAGACATTGATGGTCCGGGGCGAGGAATCTGATCCAATGCAAAGGATGGGAGGGTTCTCAGTATAACAAGACTCAGCCAGCCATGGACACGAAGGCCAGGGTCAAGGCCTAGTTGAGAAGGGGCTCAGCCCTGGCTCGCAGTGGGTCAGGGAGGGAATCTGTGCCAGTCAGTTGCCTGCCCACAAATGCTCACCACACACCATGCTGGTCCCTCTGTGGGAGGATGGTTATACAGGGAGACTGATGATTATACAGGGAGGAGGGCCGGTGAGAGAATAGTGGTTATACAGGGAGGTGGGATGGCGAGAGGATGATGGTCATACAGGGAGGAGGGACGGCAAGAGGATGATGGTTACACAGAGAGGAGGGATGGCGAGAGGAAGATGATGGTTACACAGGGAGGAGGGATGGTGAGAGGATGATGGCTATACAGGGAGGAGGGACAGCGAGAGGATGACGGTTATACAGAGAGGAGGGATGGAAAGAGGAAGATGATGCTTATACAGGGAGGAGGGATGGCTAGAGGATAATGATGGTTACACAAGTGGGATGGCGAGAAGATTATGGCTGTACAAGTAGGAGGGATGGCAAGAGGATGATGGCTATACAGGGAGGAGGGAAGGTGAGAGGAAGATGATTGTTATACAGGGAGGAGGGGTGGCGAGAGGATGATGGTTATACAGAAAGGAGGAAAGGTGAGAGGAAGATGATGGTTATACAGGGAGGAGGGATGGTGAGAGGATGATGGCTATACAGGGAGGAGCGACAGCGAGAGGATGATGGTTATACAGGGAGGAGGGATGGCTAGAGGATAATGATGGTTACACAAGTGGGATGGCGAGATGATGATGGCTATACAGGGAGGAGGGAAGGTGAGAGGAAGATGATGGTTATACAGGGAGGAGGGATGGTGAGTGGATGATGATGGTTACACAGGGAGGAGGGACGGCAAGAGGATGATGATGGTTACACAGGGAGGAGGGATGGTGAGAGGAAGATGATGGTTACACAGGGAGGAGGGATGGCAAGAGGATGATGATGGTTATACAGGGAGGAGGGATGGCGACAGGATGATGGCTATACAGGGAGGAAGGATGGCAAGAGGAAGATGATGGTTACATAGGGAGGAGGGACGGCAAGAGGATGATGGTTATACAGGGAGGAGGGACAGCGAGAGGATGATGGTTATACAGGGAGAAGGGATGGCGACAGGATGATGGCTATACAGGCAGGAAGGATGGCGAGAGGAAGATGATGGTTACACTGGGAGGAGGGACGGCGGGAGGACAATGATGGTTATACAGGGAGGAAGGATGGTGAGATAATGATCATTCCACGGGGAGGACGGACAGTGAGAGGATGGTGGTTATACAAGGAGGGCAGTAGGAGCTGCGTTTTCTTTTAAATTATCTAAATGTTTAAATTTATCTTTTTTAGAAAATTAAGAGAAATTATTTAAATGATAGGCAGCTGCTCAAAGATTCCACCGAAGTGGAAGGGTGCCCTCATCTTTACAGCAGAAGAAGGAATCCTGCACATCAGGGCTGGGTGGGCTGTGGCTGGAGAGTCAGGCTGGCTAGGCCAGGAGAGGCTCAGGATAGCCGTCCGCAGCCAGCACCCTTGTGCTGGTGCCTTGGACTGTGTGTCCTCACAAACAGCTGAATCCTGCCTTGTTCCTTTCCCGGGGCTGTTGTAGCAAAAGACCATGAATGAGGGGGCTTCAACCCCCAGGAATTCCTTCCCTTGCTGCCCAGAGGCCGGGAGCTCGACATCCAGGTCAGTGGGGCATCACCCCAGTCTCCGCTGCCGTCTTCCGCGTGTGTCTCCGGAACCCCCTTCCCCTCCTAAGGCCACCCCCCCCTCAGTACAACCTCATCTCAACCTGACTACACCTGAAAGACCCTGTTTGCAAATGAGGTCTCATTTGCAGGTATTGGGAACTAGGACTTCCCCATATCTTTCTGGGGGACAGAGTTCAACCTCACGACACCCACTAAATGCCTGTATTGCTCCTATAGCCCCTGGAAAAGAGCCATGAACAAAACACACCCTGTTTGTCCTTGGGCAGCTTATGTTCTACCGAGGACACATGGTAAACACAGAGATGATCATTTGCTGAGAGGGACAGGCCAGGGTGAAGGGGCGAAGAGTGGGCCGCACTTTGGACGTGCGGTGGAGAGATCCTGACGCTGGAACAGAGCCCTGCTGGAGTGGGGAAGGACAGCCACGCGAAGGCCCGAGGGGCAGTTTTCTCTGCGTGCACAGGAATAGCAGACGCAAAGGACCCTGAGCACAGGGGGCGGGGGTGGGGACTGCACTTCACCCGGAGGAACTTGACCCATAGCTTTATGCAAGTCCAAGTGTGGCCTGAGGTCAGTTACCGCCACCTGCCGGCGGCTACCCACAGAGCCCGCAGGATCTGACCCGATTATCTGCCACTCGGCCCTTCCTCTCCCTCCCTAAATAAGGCACTCAGGTGGGCTGAATAACGGCTCCAAGTATGTCCACACCCTAAACCCAGAGCCTGTGAGTATGTTCCCTGGCATGGCAAAAGGGACCCTGCAGGTGGGATTAGGTGAAGAGCCCTGGGATGGGGGCTTATCCTGGATTATCTGGGTGGCCCCATGAGCCACAAGGGTCCTTATGAGAGGGAGGCAGGAGGGTCCAAGTCAGAAAGGATATGACCACAGAAGCAGAGGTCAACGCGAGAGTCGAAGATGCCACTGTCAACCTAAGCAACAGAGACAGCTCCTCCAGTGATGCTGAGTGTATCCAGGGGTGCATAGCGGGGGTTCCTGTCCTGGCTACGAGGGCTGTGGGGACCACAGGCATGTGCAAGGAGGTTGAGGCAAGGGGAAGCTTTTAAAGGCAAAGGGAGGCATGCACATAAGTTGTTTTGAAGCAAAGAGAACCCTGGTCACAGAGTCTTGTTGTGAGAGTTGACGTCAGTTCATGCCTGGAGATGGAGACAGCGTGTCAGGCAAGGGTTCTTGTGCATCCGACCAGCTGTCCCTGTGACTCATATAGCAAGTGGCAGTTTGGAAAGTCCTTCGGAAAAGTTCTTGCTCCAGGCATATGTAGATAAGAGCCCTTCAGAGAGCCTTTATGATAGTTCTTATCGCCGGCAGGTGTGCGGGGCAGGGAGGGCCCTTCTTAGCCTCTTGACTCTTTTTGTTAGGGTTTGACACAAGTGACTCTATTTTGATTCTGACAACTTTCACGTGATGTTGCCAGCTTTGAAGGTAGAGGAAGGGGCTACGAGCCAAGGAATGCAGGAGGCCTCTAGAAGCAGGAGAGGCAGGAAGGGGTTCTCCCCTGAAGCTTCCAGGAGAAGCCAGCCCCATTGGCACCTTGGTTTAGACCTTTGACTTCCAGAACTGTAAGAAAATAAATGTGTGTAGTTTGAAGCCCCCAAGGGTGTGGCACTCTGTTCCAGCAGCTACAGGAAAGTCATGCAAGCAGCACTTGGATGCCAGTTCTGAGGCTGAGGCAGGGGAGCAGACGGAGAGGCCGCCTCCATCACAGTATCACCACAGGGTGGGTCCCACAGGGCAGGTCCCACAGGGCTCCTGCTGCTGCTGATACTCAAACTGCAGCAGGGGTGTCCTTCCTTCCCAGACCCGGCCACGGAACAGCCTTGGGAATGGGGAACCAGGACCAGCCACGGAGCCATAGAGAAGCAGAGGTTAGGGTGAAAAAATTCAGGATGCTTCACGAATGCAAGCCAGGGGCCGACTGGAGCCCCAAGTAGAAGTGGGGTCTGTCTAGGTTGGGCTCTCCAGAAGCAGAGGCCACGGTGGAGTCTGGGAGCAGGACGTCCAGGAGGTCCAACGCCTGGAAGTAGGGGAGGCAGGACCAGGCAGAACGATGCTGTGTGCAACCTGAAAAGCCTCTGGCCCACCTGGTAGGGAGCTCTGGGGTACACGGTCCTCATTGGAATATCATGTGGAATGGCTCCCCAGGAAGGGTGTGGGCTCAGTGGGGCAGCTCTTGGCAGCCCAGGCTGGCTCAGAAGATGCCGATGGCTAAGACTGTGTGCTGACTGTTCCCTGCAGCTGGGCAGTGAGGCCATGTGTGCAGAGGGTGTCTGGGGCCCATCTCCGTGGCTACCACAGTGCCCTGGGGATCATTTGAGTCCATCTGTGGCCAACAACAGACAGACCTCTGGCCATCTGCCATGAGATGGGGCAAGGACATTAAGGTTGGGCTCCGCTGCCACATCTTGCAGCTTGTGTCTAGCTTCCAGTGCCCTGGTTTTGAAGGATGTGTCAAATCCTACATAGACCTGCTGAGCCCCCGCCTTCCTCTGCTGCCTCCCTGGGGGTGAGTCCCCGTCACTGAGTGCACGAGAAGAGACTGCCCGCTGGGATGTTACAGGTGGAGGAGAAGTCCTGAACCGAGATGGTAGCAAGAACGGCGTATACAGGTGTCATGCTGGCTCGGTGAAGTTGAATATTTAACACACTCAATCCAGCAGCAGACACACTAGCACAAGTGCAAACAAGGCCTTGATTCATTTCTTTCTTTTGTTCATTTACTCCACAAACATCTTCCTGGGGACTAATAGGTATGACATCCCTTCTATCCAGAGTCACACTGTGGACAGACCCTAATGTTAATTCTGGGGAATCTCTTATGCCCTTTGGCGTCTGCCAATCACACTTCTTGGTGTCTGATCCCCACGGCCACCTTCTCATTCACTTGGCTGGCAGCAAGCAGCAGCCTCCATCATGAACAGCAAACTCAGCTTTCTACCAGGTCACTGACCGCAAAGCCCTGGCTAGGAACCACCTGGATTCCAGTTCTCGCTTAGCCACCACCTTTCTTTGTGACCTTGAGAAAGTCCTCTACTGCCTGGACTTAGTTTCCACGTTGATATAAAATGTGGAAGCTGCCACCAAAGCCCTCTCCTGAATGCCGCTCTATGCCTATGAGATCCAGGTCTACTGCCTTCCGAGTCCCCTGGCCTGTGGCTCATTATCCCATTTCCCATGGCTGCAGGTGCCCTGAGCCTTCCCTTTGATATTTGTTCCATTTCTGAGAATGTGGTCAGGTCAGAGTCTCAGGAATGCCCCTCTTTGAGGCTGATGACTGGACCACTGAGGCCTTCCTATGGTGTGGAATTGTTTGCATGGATGGCACCACCATGTCTCCCATCCCACGTGTAGGGCCCTTTTCAATGTGACCCTGCAGCTCCACTGAAAGTGGAGGCTGTTTCCTGCCCCTTGCATCTGGGCCAGCCTTGAGACTGGCTTTGAGCTGTAGAAAGTGGTGAGGAAGGTGGTGAAAATTGGGATCTCACAGCTTCCCCTCTGGCATCCCACTGCCCTGAGATACCATAAAAAGAACGCAGGCCAATCAGAGAAATGCAAATCAAAACCACAATGAGATACCATCTCGCACCAGTTAGAATGGCGATCATTAAAATGTCAGGAAACAACAGGTGCTGGAGAGGATGTGGAGAAATAGGAACACTTTTACACTGTTCATGGGACTCTAAACTAGTTCAACCATTGTGGAAGACAGTGTGGCGATTCCTCGAGGATCTAGAACTAGAAATACCATTTGACCCAGCCATCCCATTACTGGGTATATACCCAAAGGACTATAAATCATGCTGCTATAAAGACACATGCACACGTATGTTTATTGCAGCACTATTCACAATAGCAAAGACTTGGAACCAGCCCAAATGTCCATCAATGATAGACTGCATTAAGAAAATGTGGCACATGTACACCATGGAATACTATGCAGCCATAAAAAAGGATGAGTCCATGTCCTTTATAGGGACATGGATGAAGCTCGAAACCATCATTCAGAGCAAACTATCGCAAGGACAGAACACCAAACACCGCATGTTCTCACTCATAGGTGGGAATTGAACAATGAGAACACTTGGACACAGGGTTGGGAACATGATACACCACGGCCTGTCATGGAGTGGGGGCGGGGGAGAGCGATAGCATTAGGAGATACACCTAATGTAAATGATGAGTTAATGGGTGCAGCACACCAACATGGCACATGTATACATATGTAACAAACCTGCATGTTGTGCACATGTACCCTAGAACTTAAAGTATTTTTTAAAAAAGGAAAAAAAAAAAAGAACCCAGACCATGTGGAGGACACGAGCCCAGCTAAGAGCTGGTGCTAACCACCACTCAGGTGAGTGAGGTCATCTGGACCATCTGGCACCAGCAAACTGCCAGATGTCTGCAACTGTAGGAGTAGCCCCAGCCAAGGCCAGCAGAAGAGCCATTTGCTGAGTCCAGCCCAAATGCCAACCCACAGTCACAAGAGCATGAAACGGTGGTTGTTTCAAAGCCTCGTGTGAAAGCCACCTCTTCCCTGAAGCTTCCCTTGACTTCCCCTCCACACACACAATCCTCCTTTCCTCAACTCCTGTACTTTTGAATAAGCACCCCACTATGTACTAGTTGATTCTTTCTCATCTTTGTTGTCTTCTTTGTAGTTGTTGCTGTTTAGTGGGCAAACATTCTACTTTCACAACTAGATTGTGAATGATCCAGGATTGGGAATTTAGACAGAGTGAAAACTCAGTAAGTAGTTGTTTGCTCTAAATATGGAGACGCCCTTAGTGAAGGGAAAGGGTTGGACAATTTGTGTTACTGGAATTCCAAGGCCACCATCCCAGCAGTGAGAAGTAACTCACTCGGGTGCCTTGGCACATAGCTTAGTGTGCAGGGACTCCAACTGAGCGGTGAGATGTGGGTGGCATCCTGGGTTTTCATCCAGCTTCCTGCTATGGAGGGGCCCCAATTGGTATTTCTCCCAGCTATCGATGTGGATTATTCCAGGACTTTGCTTCTAAAATGGCATTTCAACCTCTTAATCAAATAATGCCTGAGGAGCATCGACAAATAATGCCCTTGCTGGCAACGCAATTGCAAAATGACAGAAGTTAGGGAAGAAGTGACAGGACAAGTCTCCCCAGAAAAGACTAAGGTGACTTGTGTGAAGGGTCACCTGGCTCAGACATACAGGGAGACTCTTGGGGGTCCCTGCTTTCTCTGCGGTGGGCAGGGAGCAGGGGTCATCTCCTCCTTGAGCAGTGACAGGGGAGCAGCCTGAACCCTTGGCCTTCCCCACCCTGGGAATGGCAGGTAAGAAGCCATCTGGCCCTGGCACGTGTGCAGGTCACGTGAGAGCAGAGGCATGTGCAGGTGCCCAGGACACATCTGGCCTCTTCTCTGCCACTGCCTGGAGAGGATGTGGGCCGTGAGAGCAGCACTGACCTTGCTTCTGCCTCCACCCTCCCTGCTTTCTCCATTCTCTTCCCACCAAAGCCCGGGATATTCTCTGTCAATCTCCACCAGCAGTGGCATCACTCTGGTCTGTCAAGATCTGGACTAGCTGCACTCAGCGTGAAGCCACAGCTTTTCCACATGGAAATTGGGATTTTCTGTGATGTGGCCCCATTCTCTGGTTTTGGCCTTCCTAGTGACAAGCTGGCTGAAATGGCACCTGGTCCTTTACCCCACAGGGAAGGGCAGACCCAAAGCCAACTTCCCTCCATCTACCCCCAGTAGGAGGGGGTACCCCGAGCTGGGGCTCAGTAGCCGCCTTCCCCAGCCTCTGCTGTGGCCTCCAGACACCCAAGCAGGCCCCTCACCCACCTGATTCAGAGGGATGGGAGCAACGGGGCTGCCTCCCTCCCGGGAGCTTGTGTTGGGATATGTTTGGGCCCAGGGATCAGAGACCTGGGTACTATGTTAGTCTGTTCTTGCCTTGATGTTATGAAATGCCTGGGGCTGGGTGATTGATAAAGAAGAGAGGTGTATTGGCTCACACTTCTGCAGGCTATACAAGCGTGGCACTGGCACCTGCTCAGCTTCTGGGGAGGCCTCAGGGAGCTGTTATTCAAGGTGGAAGGCAAGGCGGGGGCAGGCAAGTCACACAGCCAGAGCAGGAGCAAGAGGCAGAGGGAGGGGCTGGGGGTAGACGGCACACACTTTCAACAGCCAGACCTCACGAGAACTCATTCACTATGGCCAGCACAGTGCCTAGCCATGAGGGATCTGCTCCCGTGACCTAGACACCTCCCACCAGGCCCCCTTCCAACACTGGGGTCCCATTTGAACATGAGGTTCGGAGGGGTGTCCAGACTGTGTGAGGTGCCTTCCGCTCTTCAGCAATGTGTGTGTCAGGGGCAGTGAACGGGGGTCTCTCAAACCCACAGCACTGACCACTGCATCTGCTGTCTTTTCAGACACTAACAGGTGGGTGCATTTAAAATCGGGAGGGGGTGGGGGCTGGACACTTAGCAGGATTGGGGAAAACAAACATTACTCTGCAGGTCGAGGCAGCTTGTGGCCACACAGGAAGGAGTGTCCCGGTCAGGGGTGTGAGGGGAGACTGAGGAAGTGGGGCTGCTGCCTGATGGTAGGAGACTGAAATCTCATGCAGAGATCACTGCCACCGATTCAAGATGGTGCCGAGGGCGATGCCAGCCCCAGCACGAGGTGCCCACTGTCCACCCCGCGAGTGGGGAGGTGAACAGTGCTGTGCTTGGCAGGTGGCGCTGGGGAAGCCGGAACTGGGCTGGGAGGGTGGGATGAGCTTAGGCACATTGTGGGGAGTTCCTGCAGATGCTGGATGGAAGGACGGCTACCTTCCTCCTCTCCCCAGGAAGCTGTGCTGACCTCTCCCTACTCTCCACTATACCCCTGGGTCTGCAGAGGGCCCAGCTCACCACGGGGCATGTGGTCCACGTGTGACCTGTGTGCACATGCCTGACTTCCCACTCACCCCTAAGGGCACCGGTGCAGGGATGCCACATTTATTTCCACGTCCCAGTGCCTGGTGTAGAGTCATGCTGCAAAAAGAAAACTCAAAAGGCGTCTTTCGAAGGTCCCCTGACTAGGCCACGACCCACCACAGGTGGCCAGCCTCCTGGCCCGGAGTCCTCGGCCAGGTTTTGGGGCAGAATCACCCATCAGAGATCCAGCAAGCTGGGCAAGTTTCTGCTTCTGCCTGGCTGGGCATCCTGCTGATAAGGACCTCTCACCTTGCACCACAACAGCCCTGGGGGAGAGGTGGGTGAAAGGCAGGGACACCCTGGCCAGCCTGGGCCCAGCCCAACTTGTCTTCACCTCTCTTTTTCCATTTCTTTTTAGGGTTTATTTGGAGCTCGTTTTTCTCCAACAACGTGAGAGGCACTTTGAAGAGCGAAGTCCCCTGTTTCCTGCTCTTGGGCAGGTATTTTGAGCTTGATGAAGTCCAGGCGTCTCTGTGAAGCTGTGTCCGGAATTGGTGGGTTCTTGGTCTCACTGACTTCAAGAATGAAGCCGCGGACCCTCGCGGTGAGTGTTACAGCTCTTAAGGTGGGGCGTCTGGAGTTTGTTCCTTCTGATGTTCGGATGTGTTTGGAGTTTCTTCCTTCTGGAGGATTCATGGTCTCGCTGGCTCAGGAGTGAAGCTGCAGACCTTCGCGGTGAGTGTTACAGCTCTTAAGGCAGAGCATCTGGAGTTGTTCGTTCCTCCCGGTGGGCTCGTGGTCTTGCTGGCTTCAGGAAAGAAGCTGCAGATCTTCCCGGTGAGTGTTACAGCTCATAAAAGCAGTGTGGACCCAAACAGTGAGCAGTAGCAAGATTTATTGCAAAGTGAAAGAACAAAGCTTCCACACTGTGGAAGGGGACCCGAGAGAGTTGCCACTGCTGGCTCAGGCAGACTGCTTTTATTGTCTTATCTGGCCCCACCCACATCCTGCTGATTGGTAGAGCCCAGTGGTCTGTTTTCATTGGTGCGTTTACAATCCCTGAGCTAGACACAAAGGTTCTCCACGTCCCCAACAGATTAGTTAGATACAGAGTATCCACACAAAGGTTCTCCAAGGCCCCACCAGAGTAGCCAGATACAGAGTGTGGACTGGTGCATTCACAAACCCTGAGCTAGACACAGGGTGCTGATTGGTGTGTTTACAAACCTTGAGCTAGACACAGGGTGCCGATTGGTGTATTTCTAATCCCTGAGCTAGACATAAAGGTCCTCCAATGCCCCACCAGACTCAGGAGCCCAGCTGGCTTCACCCAGTGGATCCCGCACGGGGGCTGCAGGTGGAGCTGCCTGCCAGTCCCGGTGCCGTGCACCCGCATGCCTCAGCCCTTGGGTGGTCGATGGGACCAGGCACCGTGGAGCAGGGGGCGGCGCTCGTCGGGGAGGCTTGGGCCGCACAGGAACCCACGGAGTGGGTAGGAGGCTCAGGCATGGCGGGCTGCAGGTCCCCAGCCCTGCCCCGCGGGAAGGCAACTAAGGCTCGGTGAGAAATCGAGCCCAGTGCCGGTGGGCTGGCACTGCTGGGGGACCCAGTACACCCTCCGCAGCTGCTGGCCCGGGTGCTAAGTCCCTCATTGCCCGGGGCCAGCAGGGCTGGCCGACTGCTCCGAGTGCGGGGCCCGCCAAGCCCACCCCCACCCGGAAGTCCAGCTGGCCCGCAAGCGCCGCACGCAGCCCCGGTTCCCGCTCGCGCCTTTCCCTCCACACCTCCCTGCAAGCTGACGGAGTGGGCTCCAGCCTTGGCCAGCCCAGAAAGGGGCTCCCACAGTGCAGTGGTGGGCTGAAGGGCTCCTCAAGTGCCGCCAAAGTGGGAGCCCAGGCAGAGGAGGTGCCGAGAGCAAGCGAGGGCTCTGAGGACTGCCAGCACGCTGTCACCTCTCAAAGCGAAGGGTCCTGTGGCGCTGGGCTGGCCATGGATCTGCTGCTGCTTGTCTCGGCCTCAGGTCCTGCCTGGAACTAAATCCTCAGAGCTGCCAGTGAGGCCTTGGGCCAGGTTCCGGCCGCAGGTGTCAGAGAAGAGAGACAGGGGGCCCTTTCCGGAACTCCACAGCGAAAATCTCTTGTGATACTCAAGGTGGGTTCCCACACCAAACTAAGATACACAGAGGCTCAAGAAGTCGATTTCATTAAGGGCTAAGTCTTCAAATTAATTTACCATGAAAACCATAAACCCCTTTTGTACAAATTTCAAGGATGGCTGCTGAGTCCCTGGGAGGGTAGGAGGCACCCCCATCCCCCCACCGCCCCTTCTTCTCCTGACCGTTCATGAGGTCGGAATGGTCAGGTCAGCCCAGGACCCAGGCACAAAATCAGAAAAGCCCAGCTGCCGGCAAAGGAAGCAGCTTAAGAAGCAATAAGACTAGTGAGACAACGCAGGTGGAGGATCCAAGGCACCCTCTGCAACTGGGCAGGCTGGGGAAGGGCTGGGAGGGAGGCCCCCTGACGGAGGGTCTCCCAGAAGGAGGAAAAAGCCCCTGCAGAGGGTCTCCCGGAAGGAGGAAGGGGCTCCCCGGTGGAGGGTCTCCAGGAAGGAGGAAGAGGCCACCCCACGGAGGGTCTCCCAGAAGGAGGAGGGAGTCCCCCCGCGAGGGTCTCTCAGGAGGAAGGAGCCCTGCAGAGTGTCTCCCGGAAGGAGGAAGGACACCCCCCCTGCGGAGGGTCTCCAGGAAGGAGGAAGAGGCCCCCCCACGGAGGGTCTCCCGGAAGGAGGAAGGCCCCCCCCCGCGGAGGGTCTCCCGGAAGGAGGAAGGGCCCCCCCCGCGGAGGGTCTCCCAGGAGGAAGAGGCCCCCCCGCGGAGGGTCTCCCAGGAGGAAGAGGCCCCCCCACGGAGGGTCTCCCGGAAGGAGGAAGGAGCCCCCCACGGCAGAGGGTCTCCCGGAAGGAGGAAGGTCCCCCGACGGAGCGTCTCCCAGAAGGAGGAGGGAGCCCCCCGCCCCGGCAGAGGGTCTCCCGGAAGGAGGAAGGGCCCCCCCCCGGGGAGGGTCTCCCGGAAGGAGGAAGGGCCCCCCCCGCGGAGGGTCTCCCGGAAGGAGGAAGAGGCCCCCCCCGCGGAGGGTCTCCCGGAAGGAGGAAGAGGCCCCCCCACGGAGGGTCTCCCGGAAGGAGGAAGGGCCCCCCCCGCGGAGGGTCTCCCGGAAGGAGGAAGAGGCCCCCCCCGCGGAGGGTCTCCCAGAAGGAGGAGGGAGCCCCCCGCCCCGGCAGAGGGTCTCCCGGAAGGAGGAAGAGGCCCCCCCGCGGAGGGTCTCCCGGAAGGAGGAGGGAGCCCCCCCGCCCCCGGCAGAGGGTCTCCCGGAAGGAGGAAGGGCCCCCCCCGCGGAGGGTCTCCCAGAAGGAGGAAGGCCCCCCCACGGAGGGTCTCCCGGAAGGAGGAGGGAGCCCCCCCGCCCCCGGCAGAGGGTCTCCCGGAAGGAGGAAGGGCCCCCGCCTGCCGCGGACGGTCTCTGGGAAGGTGGGGCTCCAGTTCTAAGTACCGTTGTCACCAAGTGAGCATCCTTCCAGATTTCTAGCAAAATGCTACGCAGACCCCTTTCCGAGGCCGCATGGCCTAATCGTCCTCGGAGAGACTGACTGACTTTATCGGGTGCTTGCGGAGTGCCAGACACGGCTTTCATTACATTCGGTCCTTGTGGGGGCCTGCCAGGTGGGCAGCACAGATGCTGCAGTTTCATGGATGACGATATTGAAGCACAGAGGAGTCAGGTCACCCGTTCAAGGTCACACCTGGAGTAGGAGGCAGGGCCCTCACCACCACCTCGCCAGGGGCCTCATTGTGAACTCGGAAAGGGCCCCACCCCTCCAGCGACTCCGAAACCCGTGGAGCTTCCCTCTGTGAAATCCTGATCGAGGGCTTCGCTCCCAGTACGCGCCAGGCCCTCTGCCAGGCGGAAAAACATTTCCTGCTCTGAGCTCATCTTAGCCTCCTGGGCGGGCGAGGCTTTGGTGCCCTCCGGGAGTGCCGACCCACCCACGTTCCGGATCAGCGAAACAAACTCGGCGTCTGCACTGGCTTCCCGTCATCCGAGCGGTACAGCCAAGAAGCGCTCTCAAAAGGTACAAATTAAATTCCTCTGTCGCAAGGAAGTGCAAGCGAAGCTTTGCTTTAGCTGTCATTTTGCCATTTCATCTGGAGCTTTCAAACCCCAAATCCGTAGCTCTGGACGTGTCCCAGGCATCTCTCTAGAGTTTATTTACAGCCCCAAACTTTTAATTATGAGCATCTTCAAAAATACTGAGACATGGGCAGGATCAAAAATACTGGGACATGGGCAGGAGAGTATAAAGATTTCCTTATGTCCCTGTCGCCCAGCGGCAACACGGCCTTGTCAGTATCTTCCTCGCACAGCTCTCGTGTCTTGCGGAAAGGTTCAGGTGTTGGTCATCTGTCAGGTCAGTGTGACCTGCCTGCAGGGGGGATCCATGCAGACTGGGGATGGGGGTGGCTTTGGGAGCAGAGGGACTCTGGCCAGTGTCTCTGCCTTTTCACTGTGTGACCCCGGGCAGATACGTCAACGTCTCTGGACTTCAGTCCCCTGAAGCAAATCACAATAATGAGAATCCGCTCCCAGGCCTGCCATGAACGCGAAGTGGCCCATAAACAGCAGCTCTGTGCGTGTGTGGATGAGAGAGTGAACGCGAGAGCTCTGCAGACCTCAATCTCACGCCCGCAAGGATTTGCCGATGGCTGCTTAGAAAGCTGTGCTTACCCTGGGCCTCAGTGCAGCTGATCACTTGGGGCAGTGGCACAGCAGGAACAGGGAGGGAAGCACTTATCCCCAGCAGCCACAAGAGTGGAGGCAAAGCTTCATACCCACCTTAGCTTCCCAATTCCCCTGGCTGTCCTCCCAGCCTAGTTTTTAAATATCTGAATCTTAAGCGTGCACCTAGGAGTCATCTTAATAAATCGCATCCCTCCCTGAAGGTCCGTCTGCTCTGCTCCTTCATTGAGGTCTCCCCTGGCAAGCCACCGCAGTTATTCGGATTCCCATTACTAAGACGCAGCAAGCCTCATGGCGGCTGAGCCCCTAAATCTGGAGGCGGGGACTGAGGACACAGCCCAGCTGCAGGTATGGGTGTAAGGGTGGCGTGAGTCCATCCTGGGAAGGATGTGTCTGCCCCAGGCTCAGAGTGCTGAGACTCTAGGGAGCTATGTACCTTCTTGCAGGGAGTCTGTAGGCATCTCCTTCTGCAAGGGTGATATTTCTGGCCCTTTACAATGAGCGGTGCCTGGGGGCTGGAAGAGAGAACTTAGAGAGGGCAGGAGACAGATGCTCCTGCCATGTTTGCCACCCTCCCCCACTTGCCATCATCCCCCATCACCCTGCGAGATGAACTCTGGGCTAAAGCAGGAGGGATGACCCCCCTCACCCTCACAGTCATCTTGGGAGGGTCACAGTCCTCATCTGACAGCCAAGGAAAGTGGCTCCCAGGGTCACGGGGCTTACCAGGGCCACCTGCATAGGGGACAGCAGAGGTGGGGCCAGAGGCAAGGCCGGCTGACCCCAGAGCTCAGCTCCTAGACACCACCTCTCAAAGGTCTTGGAACACAGCTTAGAAAAAAGGCATCCTGGCATCTCGCGGGGTCTAAGCCACCCCTCGGGAACCAGGTGTGGCCCAAAGCTTCATAGCACGGTGTCCTCACGAGACTAAGTGGACTTCGCAGGATGCAACCCTGGTGAGTGTGGCGCAGCGTCTCCAAAGAACCTTCCCTCCTTTCCTCTTCCATCTCCCTGTCACCTCCCTCCCACCTCTCCTTCCCCCCACAAATTCTTACTGAGCACCTGCTGGGCATGCTGCGTTAGGCTCCAAGGGAATACAAAATTGCCAAAAAATAGTCTCAATCTTTGGGAAGCTCCACAAATTCATTTGCCTATTCATTGGCACCACAGATGCTCTCCAGGCCCCCATGGGCCAGGGACAGTGCCAAGTGAATGGGATCCTTGCTCTTGCAGGGCTGGCATTCCCAAGCAAGAGACCGACACTAAGGACTCGGGCATAACACACACACGTGCGGTGGGGGCCATGCTTGCATGCCTGAACAAGAACTGGGCTGGAATTAGCAGAAAGTTAGGCTTGAACAAAATAAAAGGACTTGGTTAGACCAGGTCTGATCCTCACCTAACAAAGGGGATGAGGTTAATAAACTGAAGACAAGCGTTGCGACTAAGGAAGGACAAGGCCTGCCTGGGAAGGGCCCTGATGGGACCTGGTTCCCGGACCCCAACTCACAGGTGCGATACCATGCACCAGGGTCCCAGAGTTGCTGCAAGCAGTGAATAAAATTCCCTGCTGATGAAGAGCTACGGCCAGCGTCTGGCCCATAGGAATCGCCCAGCAGACGTTGGGTGAGTCTGCACCGGCAAAGTCAGCTCTCCAGAGTCACCATTAACGTGGTCACTTTCTCACGGCCTGGGAGGGTGTGAGTCTGACGTGGTGACGTGGGCCACATTCGCGGGGATCAGCCTTGGGTCAGAGTGAGGTCTACTCCTTTCTTCAGGGCAGCAGCCCCCCTTTCCTCTGCCAGCACCACCAGAATCTGAGCAGCCTGGCAAAGGCATACACAGGCTGCGGGCACTCTCTAGGGTGGACGCCAGGGCTTCTTACTGGGCCTCCTCTTGTAACTTTATTGCAGTAACTTTGGAGAGAGAAAAAATGGAGCTGCTAACGTTTGCAAAATTCATCGCAAACAGTATTAGATGGCACTGATTAAAATGACTCACTCTGCAAGGAACTAAGCCAAATCAATCGTTTTTTTAGCAAATTAAAGCCATTCCTTCACTCAGCAGCCTGCGCTTTGGGTAGCAGATGGAGCGGATGAGCCTGCCCAGGTGTCTGTCCCCGCAGGGGCTTGGCACACTTGGGCGGGCTAGGCCACCTTCTGAGCTGATCAATAAGCAGGTCTTAGGCCCGGTTCAGAGGGTCTCCTCGAGGCCTTGCCCCAGGAGAGGACAGCCCTGATCATTCAACACTTCACGCGCTCATTTTTTAATCACCCTGTTCCTAATTGAGCCCAAAGACTTGCGACCTTTGCATAAGAATGGTTTACTGAATCCCTACTATGAGCCAGGCACATGGTGAAGGAGCCACACTGGGGAGATGGGATGGGAGGGGCAGGGGGCGGAAGGAATGGAAATAGGGTGGGGGAAGAAGCAATAGCAAGTAAACAAATGTGGAAGAAGGTGACTTCCCGAGGTTGGGATGCCCAGAAGACTGTGTGTCAGGTTGCCATGAAAGGACCTCAGGGGCTTTAGATGTCAGGGTCGCTGAACAGGTGACTGCAATGGAGATCTTCGTACTGGTCAGTGGAATAGTGGAGGCAGGGCCAGGCAGGGGACTGGAAGAAGAGCCGGGCATCTTTGGGGAAGGGAGTGCTCAGGAGGGGCCCAGGCAGTCAGTGGGGCCAGGACAGCTGGTGTAGCCCCCTCTTCTGGGCAGTGTAAGGAGCTTGGATCTCCCTGAGTGCAGCTGGAGCCTTCAGCAGGTGCTGGGGATGGGCACACTGGACCTGAGCGCTGCTTCAGGTGCTCCGTTGGCCTGCACTGTGTGGACTGGATGGGTCAAGGACACCAGAGCTCAACCCTGTCCTGGCTGTTCAGCAACAGGACAGTGGCTGGGAGAGAGTGTTGGCTGCAGGGAGGGAGGACTCGTGCCAGAGACATCCTGGAGGGGGCAGGAGACACGCTGGCTGAAGGCGGAGGAAGAGGGAAGGACTCAGGTCCCTGTCTCAGCAGTTGCGAGGTGGAGGATGCTAGGCGAGGGGCTGCCCTTGTGCCCACCAAGAGGCATGGCAGCAGGCACAGCTGCGGCGTCCGATGGGCAGGTGAACACCTGTGCCGGTGCTCTGTGGGAGCTCAGGGCTGGAGACAGACACTGGGAGCCACTGGCCCAGAGACGACGTTCTGAAGCCTCTTATGGCCAGAGGTAGGGAGAGAAAAGGAGGGGAGTGCTGGGCTGGGCATCTTCACAGCAGGTGAGTGGGAGAGTGTGGAGGGAGCACCTAGAGGGGAGAGGAGAGTCCAGAGCATGTGGGTGTGAAGTCTGGAGAGCATGACACATCCTGTGAAGATGGCGGGGAGCAGGGGCTAAGCTCAGGCCTGTGAAGATGGCAGGGAGCAGGGGCTGAGCCCAGGCCTGTGAAGATGGTGGGGAGCAGGGGCTGAGCTCAGGCCTGGCCAGAGGGCGGTCACTGCACGGCTTGCCAGGGCAGTGTGGAGGCTGAGGGAATGGAAGGCCAGCCACGGCCCTGGGTGAGTCTGATCTGCCACCCGACGAAGGTGGGCACAAGACCCTCAGCCAGCAGCACCCTCCTGGAGGCGGAGCCTCACCTGGCTTTGCTGTACTCACAACACTCACGCCCCAGCCGTGTCCCAGAGCAGAGGGGACAGCAAAGCAGGGAGGTTGAGAGGAGCAGGGTGTGCACCAGGCATCAAGGCTTTCTGGGAGTCTGTGGCCTGGGAAGGAGAGGACAGCCTCTGGAGAGGAAACATAAGCATCCACAGCATCAGACGACTCAGGACTTCATGGGCCTTGCCGAAGAGCTTTGAGTTTAAGTAAAGTAAGTGAGCCCCACATTTCCAGTGGGTCTGTCTGCTTGGCAGTATAAAATATATTATATATGTTTTGTCCACTATAAAGTAACATGTCTCTTCATCATGGAAAAGACTGGAAAATACCATGGTGGGCTGAATACCATTCCCCAAGATGTCCAGGTCCTGATGCCCAGAACTAGTGCATCCCAGAACCTGTGACACCTCCCCACTACATGGTAGAGGGGCTTTTCAGGTGTGCCGAAGTTGGGGATCTGGAGGCAGGAGATGATTCTCCATAATTGCAGTGAGCACAAGCCATCAGAAGTGTCCTCAGGAAAGGGAGGCAGGGAGTCCAAGTTCATAGCAGGTGTGTGGGAGAAGCAGAGATTGCAGTGATGTGCTTCAAAAGTGGAGGAAGAATCCAAAGACAAAGGAATGAAGGGAGTTCCAGAAGCTAAAAAGGAAGGAGACAAACCCTTCCCAGAGCGTGCAGAAGGAAGCAGCCCCACCAGCGCCCTGACCCTAGACTCTGAGCTCAAGAACTGTAAGAGAGGGCATTCCTGCTGTGTGAAGCTGCTAACAGTGGCAGAAAACTAAGACAGATACCAAAATGTACAAGGAGTGGGGTATAATCACTAGTTACCTTCCACCCAGCCTTTCATCCCCACAGAGTTCTTTTTTTAAGTACTTAAGACGGGGTAATTGTATAGCCTGCATTCTTCACCAGACTTTTACAGTGAGGATCCCCATGGTGTTAGCATCACTTTGTGGAGTCCTAATAAGATAATCAACAATGAGGAAGGGGTCCACGTCTGGGAGAACAATGGTCCTGAGAAGCAGCTACTGCAAACCACCCACTGGCAAAACAACCTGTTCACAAAAGCCTTGCTCCACCTAGCTTCAGCAGCATGGCCCTATCAAACCTCCCCCTAGCTTCTGCCTCTTTGCAGACAGCCCCTTCTCTGCTGTGCTGCCCATTGCACTCTTGCAATGTGTTTTCCTACGTTCTCTAATAATCTGCCTTTTTCTACCTACAACTGTCTTGGTAAATTCCTTCACAGCCCACAACAATGGCCTGATCTACTCACACCTATGACATTTTGGTGACCCAGGGAGTGCTTGGGGACAGCTCAGGAAGTGCCTGGAGACTGCTCCCCTACTCTCTCCCTTTCCTGTCCTCCAACTCCAGACTCTTAATGGACAGCACCCAAACCTAGAGACAATTGGAGGTGCCAGTCAGGGCCACTCCTTGGCAGACCAGGAGGTCCTGGTGGAACGATGTCTGACCATTGTTACCCAATCTGGTGAGAGTCTAGAGTTTTGCTTTCCTTTCCCATCTTCAAGAAGACAAAGTCTAGTATTCTTCTGGCAATTGATGGCAACTGGCCAGGGCCACTCCCTGTTGTAGCCTAAAGGCCAGGAGGTGAACAGGTCTGACTGCCTTGCCCAGAAGGGACGAAGGCCGTCTCCTGTCCTTTCTGGTCAGAAGTTCCCCACTCCCTACAGGTAGCATGATGAGCAGTGGAAGCTCGATGAAAGTGAACCTACACACATTTTGGGGAACTCAGACCCCTTCTTTCTCCCTGTCAATTCTCCAGTGAAGGCAGCTAGCCATCCTACTCAGGCATTTTAAGTCAGATGATCCCAAACAGCACCAGAATGGTGAGTCTTCCCTCAACCCCTTCCCCTCGTACCTGGATGAAGCACCCAGCATAACTCATACCTGGGCTGGCTACCTAGTGTAATTCACACCTGAAGTGACCTGGGGCCGTTCACCCAGTGTTCATCCAATGTAAGGCACTAGTGCTGGGAGATCTTTTCCAATAGGAGGGATGCCCCTTTGGAAAGTGCATCTCAGAGGCCCTCTGTGGACACGAGGGGAGCCCTTTTCCCTTGGTGGGATGCCCCAGGAGAAACTGTGGTTTGTGTCCCCAGTGGATGTTCTTCCCGGTCCCATGAGCCCCTCCATTCCCTCAGACTCACCCCAGGGCTGCATTTTAGAGCATTGGGGTAAATTAGACCCTTAGACTCTCAAAAACAAATATCTAATTTTTGTGGTCCCTATGCAGGAAATTCTCAAATTCACCCCCTGAGTCTTTTATAACTAACAGCAGATTAAAGAAAACAGGGTTAAGAGAAAAAAAAAAAAAGAACAAGAGGCAGGCTCAGCTGCTGGCTGCTTTCTAGTCCCCAGCCCACTCCAGGTTGACCTAAGAACACTCGTCCAGATAACGGCCATTGGTGTGGGAAACCAGACCACTAGAAGGCAAACTGCCCCAATGGGATAAATGGGGAAAAGCCCCACAGAGCTTGTCCCCTCTGACCCAAGCTCAGCCACTGGAAATGGGACTGCCCTGAGGGCCGGAGGGCTCCTGGGATGGAATCCCCACCCCTGATGGCCTTGAGCTGAAGGGGTTTCTTCCCTGGCTGGCTTCCAAATCAGACATCTCACCAACAAGACAAAGCCCAGGGCAACTCTGGAGGCAGCAAGTAAAATGATAAATTTCCCTTTTGGGTTCAAAAACTGCCTACTCTGTGCTAACCTCCTTCTCTAAGCTACTCTCCTCCAAATCCAGTCAGATAATGGGAGCAAATGACAACCCCTCCCTCCAAAGGAAAAATTCACACCCGTTTATATTATTAATACTTAAAAGACCAGTGCCCATTCTCCCACCAGTCCCTGGTAATGTCAACATAACTTACACCTCTCTGGGGCAAAAATATACTTTCAAAGATGAGGACATGCTTAATATTTACCCAACCTCTAAATTCATCTTTCTCTCTAATAGCCCTGTTTGTCCTTGGAAAGCTACCTAAACCTTTAACCAATAACTTCAACCTAGAGAGTCCCACCTCAGGGGTTTAAGAATATTCCACACTTACTCAGACAAGCCCTAGCAAGAAGTCTAATGGAGCAGTCTCTTGAGGGGAATAACTTCTACGGTGTGGGGACATCCTCTCCATCTGCTTCCCCTTCGCAGATACACACAGTAACAGGCAGCACAAACCCCAACTTCCTAACAGAAGAAAAACGACTTTGTCTCATTCAAAGGCTATAAAGGTAAAGAGGTATTTGTGGTAAGGAAGGTTATGAGAAAGAGATTTTATATGAACAAGAATCTTGTATGGTAAATTCTTGTCCTAAGTAAAATGACTGGTTGTTTAAGAAAAAGGGATGTTCAGGACAACTCAGAAAGTTCGAGCATGCTGTAGATGGTCTGTGTAAGTTTAAAATTTGTGAAAGGAAATATATAAAAGAAATTTGTATGTAATTACGGTCTAATAGTCTCTGTAAAATTGGTTCCCTATGCCGTGTCTAATTAAATTCAAACATTTTTTATGGGGCTTAACTTCCAGGTTACCTAAATGAACTTCCAATAAGAAAAAACAGTTACACAGCAAAAGGTTTTTCTTTACCTTTTGGTAAACAAAAGCAACAAAATTTAAGAAAATTTCTTGGCTTAAGAAACAAAAAAAATTGTCATAAAAAATTCAGCAGTTTCACCTTCAAATGGTTCTGCAAACATGATGTCAGTCTTTTCCCAGTGATGCCTGCTACCTTTATGAGTCTCCCCTGGATTCAGCTGGACACCAGCTCTGGTGGGATCAGCATCTGCAGCACCCCTTGTGAGAACAACAGGTGTGGTGGCTGAGTCGTGCTCCAGACATGGTCACCTGGAGCCTGTGACTGTGACCTTATTTGGGAAACAAACAAACAAAAAAGTCTTTGCAGACGTAATTAAGTAAAGGGTCTCAAGATAAGATCATCCTGGATTAGCCAGCTGGGCCCCCAATTCAATGACAATCATCCTTATGAGACACAGGGAGTGGCAGAGAGGCCACCTGGAGACACCAGTGGAGGGGTCGAGAGGCTACTTGAAGATGAAGACAGAGATGGAAGTGACACAGCCACAAGCCAAAACTGTCTGGGGCCACCAAAGACTGGAAGAGGCAGGAAGAATCCTCCCCAGATCCCCAGGCAGGTGGCCCTGCCAACACCTTAGCTTTCAGCTTCTGGATTGTGAGAGGGTGCACTTCTGCTGATGGACATCCCTCAGCATTGAGCTGCTAGCCTCAGGGCTGGGGAAGGGCACTTCTGTGGTTGGACATCCCTCAGAGTTGAGCTGCTGGTCTCAGGGCCAGGAGAGGACACTCCTGCTGTTGGATGTCCTTCAGCATTGATCTGCTGGCCTCAGAGCTAGGAGAGGGCACTTCTGCTGTTGGACATCCATCAGCGTTGAGCTTCTGGCCTCAGGGCTGGGAGAAGACACTTCTGCCATTGGATGTCACCAGTTTGTGGTCTTTTGTTGTGGCAGCCCCAGGGAACTCATGGGAGGAGGGAGCAAGACCCGGAGGATGGGCGCTCCAGGCAATAAAAGTACTATGTATCAGTCCCTTCTCACATTGCTATAAAGAATACCAGAGACTGGGTGTTTTACAAAGAAAACGGTTTAATTGGCTCATGGTTCTGCAGGCTGTACAGGAAGCATGGTAGCTTCTGGGGAGGCCTCAGGAAACTTCTAATCATGGCGGAAGGCCAAGGAGAAGCAGGTGCATCCCATGTTCTGAGCAGGAGCAAGACAGAGAGTGGGAGGTGCCACACACTTTTAAATGACCAGATCTCACGAGAACTCACTCACTATCACAAGGACAGCACCAAGAGGAGGGTGCTAAACCATTCTTGAGAAATGCACCCCCATGATCCAGTCACCTCCCACCAGGCCCCATCTTCAACACTGGGGATTGCAGTCTGAAGGGAGATTTGGGTGGGACACAGGTCCAAAGTGGATCAGACCTTCACAACTTTTCTAGAATCTGGGCTCTCCAAAAGCTCCCAGAAAGAGGACGAGCTTGGACTTTTCTCTGTGTCCACCTCCCTGTCTGCCCCTTGGCTTGGTCCCCTCTCGTGGCTATCGACACAGTCTCTGGACAGGATTGGGGTACACCAGCCCGGGGAGGAGGTCCTACCCGCGCAGCAAGTGGGGCCTGAGCTTGGATGGAAACAGCTGCCTCCCCTCTTCCCTGGAGACTGAGGCCCAGGCAGAGGGAGCTTGAGAACAGACCACCCTGTGTTCAGCTGACAGTCAACGCAGAGTTGCTGCTGTCAAACGTTGAGAATGTTACAACTAAGGAAGTAGTTTCCCCAGAGATGCTTCCTGTCGAGCAGTGTATTTAATAATTTGTTATTCTGAAGCTTCTACAAGATTTACTCGACGAAATCACCATTGACAATAGTTTTAAATCCACACATTCACAGGAAAATTTTGAAGCTTCCAAAGTATTAAAATGAAGAAGTGAAGTTTCACAGTTCGCCTCAGATGACACCCGTCCCCTCCCATATTCAATTAACCACATGTCCCCAACAACTCAGAGTGTGCAGCGAGGACACAGCTGAGATTAATTTTGCATGAGGCATTGGACTGTAAAGGATTTTTCTATTTACTTATGTAACTTGTACATAAAAGATGATCATATTTAATCAAATACAGACCAACTACAAATTATGCTGGATAAACAGTGTGAAAAAATTCAATATGCTAGTGACTGTTTATATATACATACATATATATGATTGATATATATTTAAGAGTAGCAATCCAACCCATTATGAACCCTGTGTGGAATAGTTACACAGCGGTGCCCCTGTATCTGCAGTTTCCTTTTCCAAAGTTTCTATTACCCCAGGTAAACTGAGATCTGAAAATAGGTGGGCACAGTACGAGAGGGAGAGACCACATTCAAATAACTCTTACCATGGTATATTGTTATAATTGTTCTATTATTAGTTATTGCTGTTAATCTCTTACTGTGCCTAATGTATAAATCAAACTTTATCATAAGCATGTATGTATAGCAAATAACATCGTATATATGAGCACTGGTACCATCTGCGATTTTGGGTGGTCTCAGGGAGTCTCGGAATGTATTTCCCATGGATAGGAAGGAACTACTGTACATTTTCACATTTTCAAGGTGTTTACATGGGGTTTGGAAAAATACTTAAAAGCTATTACTAGCCAGGATATGTTGTAGCAGGCTTTTTTATTTTTATTTTTATTTTTTGAGATGGCACTTCACTCTTGTTGCCCAGGCTGGAGTGCAATGGTGTGATCTCAGCTCACTATAACCTCTGCCTCCTGGGTTCAAGCGATTCTCTTGCCTCAGCCTCCTGAGTAGCTGGGATTACAGGCTCACAGGTGCCCACCACCATGCTGGGCTATTTTTTGTACTTTTAGTAGAGACGGGGTTTCACCATGTTGGCCAGGCTGGTCTCGAACTCCTGACCTCAGGTGATCCACCCTCCTCGGCCTCCCAGAGTGCTGGGATTACAGGGGTGAGCCACCACGCCCAGCCCAGGCTTTCTTTTTAATTACATCCCTACTAACTTCAGCTACGCAGAGTTTCTGGGAAGAAACTCTCACAACCTCCCTGAAAGGGAGGACTGCACTTTGTTTTCATCTTTGCCTCTCTAGCCTCTAACACAATGGTTTCTCAAACAGCCGAGACTTCCCCCCGCCCCAGGAGACATTTGGCAATATCTGGAGATGTTTTTGGTTGTCATAATTTCTGCTGGCATCTGGTAGGTGGAAGCCAGAGATGCTGCTAAACAACAAATTATCTGGTCCCAAAATGTCAGTAGGGCCACAGTAGAGAAGCCTGTCCTAACACAGTGTCTGATGCTGGAGCCCACTCAGGGCACGTTTGAGGAAGGAACAGAAGCCTTGAGCCACAGCTCTATGTACGTGCTATTCCCATTGCCTGGAAGATCTTTCCCTCTTCCCTTCTATTTTAGCAAATTCCCTTTTCTCTTTTAAGACACAGACTCAGTATCACCTTCAGGGACAGCCCCTCTCTACACCAGAGCTGGGATCCTCTCCAGGAAGCACCAGGGCTCCTAGGGCTCTATACCCACGGTGATGCCAGCACTTACCCCACGATACTTGCTGGCTGGGCTAGTGCTGGGCTTATAGTCTGCTCCCCAGTGGCTCATGAAGCCCACAGGAGACACAAACGCCATCTTGTTTATTTCTGTTTTCCAGAAGCTGGTACAAGGCCTAGAGCCTAGTTGGTTCTGGATAAATGTTTGCTTTAGCTAGCTGACTGGATGGGTGGATGAGTGAATGGATGGATGGGTGGGTGGGTGGGTGGATGGATGGATGGATGGATGGATGGATGGATGGATGAATGGATGAGTGGATGGATGGATGAGTGGATGGATGGATGAATGGATGGATGGACAAGTGGATGGATGGATGGATGGATGGATATTTTGGTAAATGAATGGATAAATGAATGAATAATGGATGGAGGGATGGATGGATGGATGAATTCATCGACATTTTGGTAAATAAATGAATGGATAGATGAATGAATGGGTGGATGGAGGGATGGATGGGTGGGTGAATGGATGGATGGATGGGTGGAGAAGTGGGTGGATGGATGGGTGGATATATAAGTAGATGACAGATAGATAGATAGATAGATAGATAGATAGATAGATAGATAGATAGTAAGTCACGAGACCTGACTACAGTCTTTCATTTGCCCCATCGTATCCACTATATGACTCTTGAAAGGTCAAGTAGACTCTCTGGGATTGCTTCCCCAGAGAGAATGCAATGATTTGAGAGAGCAATGGTTTCTTTTCAAACTGTGTTGCGAGGCTTTTAAGAATTCCTGTTTTGTTTTGTTTTTTTTTTTAGATATTTTTATTTCTCCAAATTTGTTATTTATCAGGAGTGATTTGAAATAAAAAAATATAATTGAGTCTCATCATCATCATCATGGAAATAGCTTTAAGAGAAAACTGGGCCAGGCATGGTGGCTCACGCCTGTAATCCCAGCACTTTGGGAGGCTGAGGTGGGTGGATCACTAGAGGTCAGGAGTTCGAGACCAGCCTGGCCAACATGGTGAAACCCCATCTCTACTAAAAATACAAAAATTAGCTGGGCATGGTTGTGGGCACCTGTAATCCCAAGTACTTGGGAGGCTGAGGCAGGAGAATCACTTGAACCCAGGAGGTGGATTTTGCAGTGAGCAAAGATCATGCCATTGCACTCCAGTCTGGGTGACAGAGGGAGACTTCATCTCAAAAAAAAAAAAAAAAGAGAGAGAGAAACTGGTCAGATGAATATTATTGCTTCCCATTTTCAACCAGTAAACTGTTGCCACTGATAAATTGACAGCCAGGAGTCTGTCAGGAATGCTCAAGCAATGTTATGTGATACAACACACCGGTCCACAGGCAGAATAAATCCTAGGAAATATGGCCCTGGGGCTGCCATAGGGAATGTCTTGGATACCTAAGAGAATGGTTGCCAGATAAAAGATAGTTACATTTAAATTTCAGAAAAACAACACTAATTTTTTAGTCTATGTTCTAAATATTGTGTGAGGCGTGCTTATACTAAAAAAAAATTATTTGTTGTTTATCTGAAATTGAAATTTAACTGGGCGTCCTGCATTTTTACTTCCTACATCTGGTGATGCTACCTGAGATGGGGGGGGGAGGAGAAAGTGAATGTCTCCATGTTTCTCTCATTTATATGGAGCTGGCCCTTTGTATCCGTGGGTTTTGTATCCATGGATTCAACCAACCATAGACTAAAAATATTTCAAAAATAAAATAGATGGCTGCATCTGTTCTGAGCATGTTCATACTTCTTTTCTTGTCATTATTCCCTAAACAGTATACCAATCATCTACATAGCATTTACATTGCATTCGATATTAGACATGATCTGGACAGGTGGTTTAAAGGGTACAGGAAGATGGGCATAGGTGCTATGCAAACACTACACCAGTTGCTGTCGAGGACTTGAGCATTCCTTGGAGTTTGGTATCTTTGGGGTTCCTGGAGCCAATCCCTCAGCAGTACTGAGGGACAGCTATACTGTGTAAAGCTCTGATGCAAAATTTGAAAACTGCTGGCAGAAAGGAGCTCCAGGTCCTTCGTAGCAGCCCCCAGGACCTGCGAAGCTGGTGGAAGGAGCCCTTGCCCCATATAGCGTGGCAAGCCACAGAGGCATTCTCGGACACTGGAGCCCACCCTACCCAGCCCTGTTCTATGCTGAGGCCTCTTCTTCCAGTCCCTCCAGATCTCCAGCTGGTTTCAAGGGCAGAGGAGGAACCTGGGTCTGGAGCTCCCGAGGACAGTTCCAGGCCCCTTTGCCTGCAGCCGTGCTCCACTTTGAGAGGACGGGTAGAGTAATTGACTAAAAAGCCAACGGCAAGAAGCCATCACAAAGCCCTGTGTGTCTGTGAATTTTTACTCACCCCCAGGAAACCAACAATTAAAGGTTAGCAAAAAATCATTGGCCTCTGAAAAGAGTCCCAGCTGGAAGGCCAAGCAGTGTCAGAAAGCCTAAGCTTAGCAAGGTGGCTGCCTGTGGGCACAGACAGGCCAGCAGGAGGCCCGTCGGCCTCCTCAGTTACGGGAACAGAGGCCAGAATGAGCTGCCAGCCTGGCTGCCCCTGCCTGGCCCTCCACAGCCAGGTCCTCCCCAGCCCAGTTCTCCCAATCCTGGCTCCCCCAAGCCCGGCTCCCCACAGCCAGGCCCTTCCCAGTTGGTCATCCCCACCTGAGGGCTCGGGCCTGACACCTGTGACCACGTGTCCCCTCTAGCAGTCCCTGGATTTCTGAAACCAAAGCTCTGACAGATGCTCCCTTTGGCAGCTGTAAATACCTGCAGAGGCCCTGCTCTGTGCCAGGAGCTGTGCTGCGAGGCACCTGCACCTGGCCCCTGACCCAGGAGAGTCTCAGCAGCGCTTCAGGGTGAGCCGGAGCGGGACTCGGCTTGAGAAAGCTTGGGAGGCTTTCCTGAGGAGGCGGCTTCTAAGCCAGGTCCTGAAAAAGAATTCTGGCCAAGTGTTGGGAGAGATGGGGGCTACAGCAGGCAGCCTGACACTGGAGGAGGCCGGGAGCTCAGGAATGGAGAAGGATGCTCTAATCTGCAGATGGCCCTGGTGTGGGGGTGAGGGAGGAGGAGGCGATGACCCCCTTTTCCTGACTTACGGGGCTGGGTGGGTGGGAGCTGTGGCCTGGATTGCAGGAGTCTAGGGAGGACGGCGCTTGGAGAAATATTCCGAATGCACTGAGTTCAGTGCTCTCACAGCCTCCTGAAGGGCCTGCCCAGACAGCGGAGGATGCTCCCCACCCCTCCAGGTGCACAGCCTGACCACCCCCACCGCCGATAGAATCGCATGGGGAGCTTTGGGGAAGCCCAGCCCCAGGCCTCACCATCAGGGTCTGGGGCAGGGGCCAAGCATGGGTGGTTTTCACAGCTCTCCCCAGATTCCAGCGTGCAGCCTGAGGTAGGTGGATGCTGTGGCCCCGTGGGAACTGACCCATGGCCGGACAGATGCTGGTCAAACAGCCCAGCCCTTCTTCCTCAGGCCCACGGACAAATGATGAATGCTGTGTGTCTGTCTTCCTGGTTACACCCCCAGGCAAGCCAGGAGCAGCCAACGTGACCCTCCCTCTGGGCAGCCCAAACCCAGATCCTCCCTGCCAGGGTCTGGGTCCCCGAGGCGCCTCCCTCCCAGCCCCCCAGTCCTGTTTCCCTCAGCTGCCACCAGCACTTAGGTTGAAGGCAGCTGTCACTCTCAGCGTGGGTTTCCCTCCACTGTCCCTATTCTGGGACTGAATGGTCTTTCTCTGCTGAGTTGGAGGTAATGAGAAGCAAGCCTGACATTGAAGGTCTGCTTGCCCTGAATAGACAAATCAAACCCGGATCCAGCCAGGGCTTTCGCTTTGCAGGTGTAGATAAGCACCCACAGTTAAAGTGGGATTCACAGCACCAGAAAGGTTCTCCAAAAATAGACTTAATAACAGATGTGGTATGCAATTATTATTTTTCTTTGGGATCTTTAAAATTCCTTCTCACAGAGATATTTTTGCTTGGTCAAAAATATCCTTCAGGAGCACAGAAACTCATTTACATTATAGTGGAGACGTGGGCCTCGCAGCCTTGGCTGGCAGTGTGACCAGGGTGGGCTTCTGTGGGGTGGAGCTGCGGTGTGTGCTGGGGGCGCTGAGGGGCCGGGATGCAGGATCCAGGATCCAGGGAGCAGGGCACCCCTCTGCCTCTCTCCCCTCCCCCAGCCCAAAGGTGAGCAAGAACCCAGAACCCACAGGAAAACAAAGGAGCTAAAATCAGCCCTGGAGGTGCTGCCAAGAGCAGAGGAAAAGAACAAGAGGAATTATCTTTGAGAAGGAGCTGGGCGACCTTTCAGCAGGTGTGAAGCTCAGCCCAGGCTTCAGGTGTTTTGGGTTGAATAAAGGGATGAGGCAGTCCTAACCTCCGATACTCCAGAATATGGCCTTATTTGGAAACAGGGTCTTTGCAGATGTAGTTAGTTCAGATGAGGTCATCCCGGAGTGGGTGGGCCCTAATCCCATGTCACTGGTGTTCCTATGAGGGGAGAGAGGCACAGAGATACATGGCTCCATGACATTGGAGGCAGAGGTTGGCCCCAAATTGCCAGCAGCCACCAGGAACTGGGAGAGGCAGGGGAGTGATTCCGCTTCAGAGCCTCTAGAAAAAGCCCACTCTGCTGCCATTTGCTCTAGGCCTTCTGGCCCCCAAGACTGTGAGAGAATGAGTACCTGCATGTCAAGCCGTGGCCTGCGGGACTTGGCTCGGCAGGCCCAGGACACTGGTGCACCTGGTCTCTCCACCCCGCAGCAAGGCTGGGCCTGTCCATCTCTGGCTGCACCCTGGGGGTGATTCACTGGCACCCCCGTATTACCCACGCTGCTCTCCTCCTGACCAGAACGGTGGTCCCTGCCCTTCTGTCTCCTCTCAAGGGGACTCCAGGGCTTCCAGGAAGGAACGCCGCCATCTCCAGCAGCCAAGAGAGCCAAGCTCTGAGCCGGATTCCCCGCTTCCCAGTGCAGCAGGCCATCTGTGGCAAGTCCCCTAGACTCTCAGCCACAGTCCCTTCATCTGTAGAGAGGGGCCATGAGCACACAGGAGTGTTGCAAGCTTGCCAACCCACAGGCCGCAGGTGACATGGCCCAGGACGGCTTTGAATGCCACCCAACAAAAATTCGTTAAACTTTCTTAAAACAGTATGAGATTTATGTATAGGCCTTTTTTTTTTTTTAACTCATCAGCTACCACTCGTGTTAGTGTATTTTATGTGTGGCCCAAGACAATTCCTCTTCTTCCACCGTGGCCCAGGGAGGCCACAGATTGGATACCCCGGTTTACAGGATGGAAGGGAACAGTGGGAGGGTCCTCTCCCACCTCCGTGGCGAGGCGCCCACCGACTCCACCTGGAGACAGAACCCTGTTTCCTGTTCCCCACGTCTGGGAGGAGCAAACACAGCGCAGGAGCGGGCCCCAATGGCCCCGGCCCCTAAGGCCTCACTCCAGAGCCTCCTGCCCTGAAGGTGTGGGGCCGGAAGTTGGCAGCAGGGGCCCTGAGTGGTGGGGTCAGTGTTGGGAGGGACCAAGGGAGACTCTCTCACGCTCACCTGCCCCTAAAATTTCTACTCCAGAAAGGAAGCTGTTTACTCCACATCCTTGTGACACAGGGCAGGTGAGCCCTAGCTGGGAATGAGCCTGGGAGGGATTTTTACTTCGCCCGGGAAAGAATTCACAGGTGAGCCAGTGGTGGAAGAAACCCACTTTATGGATGTGGCAGTGTCACAGGTGTCAGCTCTGAGCATGTCGCAACTCTGTGACTGCTCCTGCAGAGCTGGGCTCCCCACTGGTGGAGTGCTAAGAGCGGCAGCTCCAGGCAGCCCTGCAGCCATACGGATGCTTACTTTTAATTGCATGCAGATTAAGGGGCGGCATATGCAGAAATGTCTAGGAAAAGGGTAGTCACTTCTGGGTCATTGTCATTTCCATGAAAAGGGACTGCCAGGTGTTGCCATGGCAACGGTACACACTGGTGGGCGAGTCTGATGGAAAGCTGCTTCTACCCTGGCCCTGTTTTAGCTAGTTCCCAATTGGGTCTGGTGGCCAAGCCCTGCCTCCAGAGTCCAGTCCCACCTCCTACCTCACTTGGAGAGAACGTGGAAGGGGCACACTCCTTGAGAAGTGACAGGGCGACTTAGGACCTCTTCCCCCTCGGGCACAACTTGTACCAAAGCAGGGTGTAGTGGGGTGAGGATGGGTCCAGAAGGCTAGGGGCCTGAGGGTCTGGCTCACTCAGGAGCACCCACCTGTCTCTGGCACTGCCCCCACCTCTGACAAGCTTCCCTCCATGGGCCAGTGTCACCTCGAAGAGAAACTGTGATCACTTAATTTTGTTTAAATGAATTCCCTCCACCTGCCCTGTCCACGAATGCTAGTTGAATGAGAAGAGACATGAGCTTGTCTGTTAGTAACAGACAAGCCAGCCACCTCCTCCATGCTCCTGGTTCCGTAGCAGGGGACTGGGTAGGTCCTGGCTGCACTGAGCTACTTACTGGTAAAGAGGGCAGTGAAGCCTCTCAAGTGAAACCACTCAAGCCTCAGGCGCAGGGCGGTTCTCGAGGGGAGGCCCAAGCCCAGTGGCAGCCCTGGCTTGTTAGAGGTGCAAACCCTCAGCCCCCGACCCATGGAGGCAGAATCTGAGGGTGGGGCTGGCATCTGCTCAGGATCCCCCGGGTGCTTCTGACACTTGCTCCCAGGGATCCCCTGCCTGCCTTGTTTCACACCTTGTTTTGTGCACAAGGGGACTTCATGACGCCATCCCTCCAGCTCTCAAAGGACGGTCCCCAATGCAGCCCTGGAAGGTGGCTCAACAAAAAAGACCCCCATGAGGCCAGGCCTGGAGCTCCAGTGGCCCAGAGCACTGTAGGCTAAATGCAGGTGTAACCACTGGAGTGAAAGCTGGAAGAGCAAATCCAGAAAGCCAAGCCTTCGTGTAAGCCTCGACAGCCAACCGGATCGGCTGAAGAGCAATTAGGAACTCAACCGACAGCTCACATCTGAGCCCAATCAGAACAATGCAGCTAAGCAATAGTGGCCCAGTGAGCCCCTCTCCACCTACCCAAAGAGCCCAGAGATCAGGGGGTCCTAGCAGTCCCCAAGACCAAACTGTCTGCACAAGCCACAGATGGATAAGTGGTGCTATTTGCCCCACCCATAACTAGTTGACAAGGTAGGAAGTCAGTTTAGGAGATCTGGTGGTAATGGTGAAGTTTATGCCCTTGGAGCCATGGGGACCTGGATTCAAATCCTGACCCTGCTGTTCCTAGCTCTGTGAACTTGAGAAAGACAGTAGCCTCCGTTTCTTTGTCTGAAATGGGAATCTGGGGATGAGGGGAAGGCAATGCCCCTCCACCCATGCACATCATCAGGACCATCTGAGATAGGAAACAATACCTATCTCATCTGATCCTTGTCAGTAATTAAATAGTGCATGTGAAACGTTTGGTGACAGCTCTGTCATGGCTTGCCAAGCATCTTGGATTTTGAGTCAATGATCTCACTTCTTCCACCCAAGGAAGGTTCAGGACACTTTCCACCCAAGCCTCCGCCAGAACCTAAGCTTCATCTGCATCTCAAGATCAGCATTGGCCAGCAATGGGCTTCTGACTCATTGGAGTAAATGGTCTACATGTCAGTAAATTAAGTTTCAGATTCAAAGATAATCTAAGAATCAGAATTTCATGCTGCTAGAGCAATGCCCTTTGACTCCCAGACCCAAAGGCTGACAGCTGAGTAGGAACCCAGCTCCTGAAGCGGTGGGAGAGCCAGAGGGTCTGGGGAGCGGGGAGCAGAGAGATAGGAGAGGCACGCAGACAGAGGTGGGCTGGGAGCAGCCGGAGGGCCCAGGCCCGTGCAGGCCGTCTCCAGTAGCCTTGCTCTTCTCAGATCCTGTGTGTGGGGCCCAGGGAGGGGCCAGGTGTCTGCAAAGTCCCTGTAGACCTGTCACCAGCATCTCCTATCGTCAGCATCTTGTATGACCAGGTATGTTGGTCACAACCAGAAAAGCAACATTGCTGCAATGCTATCATTAATTAAACTTCACACCTGATTCGGATTTCACTAATCTTTCTTCTGAGGTCCCTTTTCTGTCCAGGACACCACAGGACATTGTGTCGTCTCGGCTTCCTCCTGGCTGTGGTGGTTTCCCAGCCTTTCCCCATCTGTGATGACCTTGACAGTTTTGAGGGGTGCTGTTCAGGTGTTTTTTTGATTTCTTTCTTTCTTTCTTTCTTTCTTTTTTTTTGACACAGAGTCTTACTCTGTTGCCCAGGCTGGAGTGCAGTGGTGCAATCTCTGCTCACTACAACCTCCACCTTCTGGGTTCAAGCGATTCTCCTGCCTCAGCCTCCCGAGTAGCTGGGATTATAGGCACCTGCCACCATGCCCGGCTAATTTTGTATTTTTAGTAGAGACAGGGTGGGTTTTACCATATTGGGCAGGCTAGTCTCAAACTCCTGACCTCAGGTCACCTGCCCCTTGGTGGGGCTCTGTCTGCTGTGTTTCTCACAGGTAGACTGGGTGATGGGTTTGGGAGGAGCAGCAGGAAGGCAATACCCCTCCACCCACACACATCAGCAGGATCACGTGCCGTCCACTTGACTCTCACTGCTGACACTGGCCTTGGTCACTGGCAGAGGATGTGCATGTCACGCGTCTCCACCGTGGAGTTACTTATCTTTTTCCAAAAGGGAATGTTAGTGTTTCCTATGGACTCGGACTCACTGGGGAAGGAGCCTGTCACTGGGCCCAGAGATGTCACTGAGATGTGCTGATTGCCTGTTCTTACCTGTTCAGGAGGGTGCTGGTATCTGCAGAGGCCACCACCCCAGAGGCTCCTAGGAAGCTCCTCCAACCCCTGCCCTATCTCCGTCTCCTCTCTGTGGGACACAGACTCTCCCCAGGCCTGAGAGGAAGGGGCAGCAGAACTGGCCATCTGCCCTGGGGTCCTCAGCCTCCCTCTCGTGAGGCCTCAGCCAGGGGCCCCAACCTCACAGTTGGACTCCGTGCAGGGACCATTTTTCAGAGACAAGGGGAGAGAAATGGAGCTGAAATCTGTCGGCAGGAAGCCAAGGGAGGCAGGTCTGTGGCTTTGCTGCCCTTTTCAAATATTTATTTCTCAGCCCTGCCGTTCTTCACTTTCAAGGGGCCTATATCTTAAAACGGGTGCTTGATTTAGTGCTAATCAGGGCGACTGTCTAAACCACCACCAGCCCTGATTTTAATTAAAATGACAAAGACGGGTGGGCCAGGAGCTGAATGTCCTGTTTCCCTCTGGCCCTTAGAGAGAAAGGAACAGGACATCTGGATTTAGGAATCCAGTCCTCACAGGGGGGCCCAAAGTCAGCCTTCCTCTTGGGGAGCAGGGGACGTCCCCACTTCTTTCCCTCCAGGAGCCCTGAGGCCAGGCTGTGAGGGACCCCGCACCACGCTCCTGGCCCCTTTCCCGCCTCCCCCGCTCTGTCTCCCTCCTTCCCTTCCCCTTTCTGGGCCTGGGTGGATCTTTTCCAGAATCCTCTTCCTTCTCCAAAATGATGGTGGTCCCCGGAGAAAAGCCCCAGTGCCACTTTGGGGTTTGGTTCATGTTATGGGCTGGGTGTCTGTGTTCCCCCAAATTTGTATGTTGAACTCCTAGGCCCCCAGGACCTCACAATGTGAGAATATCAGAGATAGGGTCTTTCCAGAGGTCACTACGGTAAAATGAGGTCTTCAGGATGAGCTCTAATCCATTGTGACTGGTGTCCTTAAAAGAAGAGGAGATTAGGACACAGAAGCCCCACAGAGGGATGACCACATGAGGACGCAGGGAGAAGACGCCGTCTGCCAGCCCAGGAGAAAGGCCTCAGGAGGAACCAGCCCTGCCTCCACCTGCGCCTCAAACTTCCAGCCTCTGGGACTGTGAGGAAATCAATCGAGTGTGTGGTTAAAGCTGAGCAGCCCGTGGATTTCATTCCGGCGCCCGAGCTGCGTCACAGGGGTCCGGAGAGTGTGGTTAAAGCTGCGCAGCCCATGGATTTCGTTCCGGCGCCCGAGCTGCGTCACAGGGGTCCGGAGCCTGCACTGTTCATGCCTGACATGTTCTACATCCTCCAGCCTGGACATGTAGACCCTTGGTCTGCCTTTACCAAGGATCCTATTAAGCCAGCTCAGCACGAATCCCCTGTCCTTGCTGTCTACGGGAGCTCCTCTTAATCATTTTCCACCCACCGTCCCTCACTCTGCTTACCTGCTGAACATCCCCAGCTGTCTGTCTATTCAGAGTTGAGCTCCGTTCCACACTAAAATCTTTTCCTCCTATTGCGGGAGCTCAAATAAAATCAGCCTGAAACACAGTGAACAGCAGAGCTAAGGGTGGCCCCTGTTGAAGGGCTGGGGCGCTGCCTCTGGGGGCATCTTCATTAGACCCCCGGGAAGCAGGTATCTTCTACTTTTACAGAGTAACACGAGATTTCTGTTTTCCACTCACCTTCCTGAGAAGTGTTGTGTGTGTGAAGGCCCAAGGTGGCCTTATTCCTCTCTTCTTGGTAAGGTTTTATTGAAGTCCACTGGGGAATTTGGGGCAGCAGGACTCAGGCGTGGGTCTCATCCCAGAGCCGAGGAAGACAGACACAGTGGTCTCAGGAAACTGCACATGGTTGCAAGCAAGCAGCAGGAGCAACGCTCACCTTTCCTGGCATCTGCTTCTTTCCGAGGAGGCTCCAGTCCCAAGGGAGAAGCCCACCGAGGCACGGCGTAGGTTGTCCTCCCCCAGCCTGTCGCAGGACACATGCGTGGGCTGGACCAGGCATTGCCAGATAAAAATGCAGGACACCCTGTTGAACGTGCATTTCAGCCGCTGACCCAGCAGTTCCACTCCTGCGTCCACACCCAAGAGAAACAAAGGCAGAGGCCACACAAAAACGCGCACTTGGAGATTCACAGCAGCTCCATTCGTAACAGCCCAAAGGCAGGAACAGCCAGAGGCCCGCTGTCAGTTACAAAATGTGCACCAGACGCTTGTTAAAAACAGCAAGACAGATTTTATTCCAGGTACCCCAATAGGAGGAAAGGGCTTTAGTGTGGAACTGAGCTCAACTCTGAGTAGACAGAGGCAGCTGGGGATGTTCAGCAGGTCAGCAGAGTGAGGAGCAGTGGGTAGAAACTGATGAAGAGGAGCTCCCTTACACGGCGAGGGCAGGGGATTTGTGCTGAGGGGGCCTAACAGAATCCTTGCTAAAGGCAGACCAAGGGTCCAGATGTCCAGGCTGGAGGATGTAGAACATGTCAGGCATGAAGAGTGCAGGATTCTCAGCAAATAGGTTTAGCATGACTTTTGCTAAAGCTGGGACTGGCAGGTGAAGGGTGGGGTGGCAGGCCGACTTCAGAGGACCCCGATAGGGAAGTCTTTGTCACCATCCACTGATGAGTGGATGACAAAAATACTGTCTAACACAATGGAACACTGCTCAGCCATAGGAAGGAATGGAGTTCCGACACTTGGTGCAACACGGGTGGACCTGGAACGCGTGGTGGGTGAAAGAAGCCAGTCACAGAGACCCCATGTTACGGGATTCCATTCGAGTGAAATGTCCGGATGTGGAAACCCACAGGGACTTGCAGCCAGGCAGGGGTCGCTTAGGGCTGAGCGGAGCGGGGATGGGCAGGGACAGGCGACGGGGGTGGGGCTTCCTTCTGAGGGAATGAAAATGTTCTCAAATTGACCGTAGTGATGGCTGCACTTATCCATAAATATGCTACAAAACCATTGAACTGTGCACTCTAATGGGTAATTGTACAGTATGTGAATATATCTCAATAGAGCTGTTTATAAAAAGGTTAGCTGGGGAGACACCCACACCACACATTCACCCACGTGCCAGGGCACGCAGTGACAGCTGCTTCCTCTTCTTGGCGTCATCATCCTCCTGAAAATAAGACTTGAATTCCAGATAAATGAAAATTTTGTTATTTACTATAAACATGTCCCGTAAAATACTTGGGACATGCTAATTAGCCACTGAGGGAGACCCTTCTACTCCCTAGGCATCAGAAACTGGCCCCTCTTCCCACAGGCAATAAAAACAACAACGTATCAATAACAACTCATAACAGCCTGAAGCACAGTGAATAGCAGAGCTAAGGGTGGCCGCTATTGAAGAGCTGGGGCACTGCCTCTCGTGGCATCTTCATTAGACTCCTGTAAAACAGGTGTCGTCTTCCTTTATAGAGTAGGTAGAGTAGGAAGAGGGAGCTTAGAGAGGTTGCACTTTGCCAACATGTACGCACTCTTAAGCGATGGGCTGAGATTAAACAGGCTCATTAGAGCCTCTTGCACAATTAGGAAAACGGGCTCACACCCAGCTGGGGGCCCAGATTGTGCAGGGACAGGGTAGAGGCCATGGGCTGCAGGCTCACAAGTCTACTGTGCACCTGCTCGTGGATGGAGCCCAAGCGTGGACATCTCGGATCTCCTCCTCATGGACCTCACAGAGTAGGAGGTGCCAGGACAGGAGCCGAGATGCTGAGCTTGCCCACAGGTCCCCGTGAGGACGCGGCTACCCACCCAGCAGTCCCTGAGTCCCTTCTCAGCCTTCCCAGACCAGAGTTGAATTCCCAAACCTGGAAGGTGTGGTAGAGCTCCAGGGGAACCGTCAGGCTGATAACTGCAAAGTCCTCAAATCAGAATGACTCTTAGGAGCCTGCAGCTCATTTGCAGGCAGCTCCAAGGTGGCTTCTGGGAGGGGCAGGTCTGGGCCTGCCAGGAGCTGCCTCCATGGGTCTGGGGTCCAGAGGACAAAGCCCCTGGTTGGGCTTTGAGGCTCTGCAGCACCGAATGCCCCCATTGTTTTTTGCTGTTGTTGTTGTTGAGACGGAGTCTCTCTCTGTCACCCAGGCTAGAGTGCAGTGGCACAATCTTGGCTCACTGCAACCTCTGCCACCATGCTCAAGTGATTCTCTTGCCTTAGCCTCTCTAGTAACTGGGATTACAGGCACACGCCACCACGCCCAGCTAATTTTTTGTATTTTTAGTAGAGACAGGGTTTCACCATCTTGGCCAGGCTGGTCTTGAACTCTTGACCTCGTGATCCACCCGCCTCAGCCTCCCAAAGTGCTGGGATTAAAGGAGGCAAGCAGCTTTTCTTTAGGAAGTACTGCCAGACCTCCATGAAGGGAAAGGAAAATGAAGACATAAGTGATTTTCTGAAAAGCATCTATTAGAGAGAGGTGGCGGGAGAGAGAGAGAGAGGCCAGTTCTGCTGACAGCTGAGATCCTTTCTATATTTGCAGAAACCTCATCTGGGAAATCCCTCGTCTGGGTTGGTTCTCTGTGTGTCCCATCACTTTCATCTCATGGCTGGATGTATGGAAGGGAGGGAGGGGGAGGAAGGAGGGGAACTGACTCTGGAGTCCACAGGCCATCGGATGAGTAAGGAAGGAAGGCTAACAGCCTGAGTTAGGAGTTCACGGCCATCCTCTTGTGCAGTGAAGTAAATAAGTGCTTAGAGAAGTGAAGCAACTCACAGCTAATGTGTGCACTAAGTAACACGGCTGAATCCAAACCACTGCATCACTCCAAACCACCTGCTTCTGAGCCCATGATATCTTGATAATAAATTCCTTGAAAACAACGACACATCTCTTTCTAAGACAGGACTTGGTGTATAGTAGGTGCAGCATTACCACCACAGTCACCCACGGGCCCTCCCCTGTGCCAGGTGCACCGTCACCACCACCACAGTCACCCACAGGCCCTCCCCCATGCCAGGTGCATCATCATTATCACCACAGGCACCCATGGGCCCTCCCCCATGCCAGGTGCACCTTCACCACCACCACAGGCACCCACAGGCCCTCCCCCATGCCAGGTGCATCATCTTCATCACCACAGGCACCCACAGGCCCTCCCCCGTGCCACGTGCACCGTCATCACCACAGTCACCCACGGGCCCTCCCCCGTGCCACGTGCACCGTCATCACCACAGTCACCCACGGGCCCTCCCCCGTGCCACGTGCACCGTCACCATCACCATAGTCACCCATGGGCCCTCCCCCAAGCCAGGTGCACCTTCACCACCACCACAGTCACCCACGGGCCCTCCCCTGTGCCAGGTGCACCATGATCACCAGGGTTACCCACTGGCCCTCCCCCGTGCTACGGCTCTGGTTGTCCCACACTTGGGGCTGCCTCCCTTCCCGGGTCAGACTCTTCACTTCTTTGAATCACGACCAGATGAAGATTTGTGATTATCAAAGCAATTGGTCAAAGGGGCCCACCTACCTTTTAATCCCAGTTAATTGCATCACCCAGAGAATGTTACCAGACCACACAGAGCCCTCTGCCTGAGCTGCAGAGACTTACCTTGTCCAGAGATCCTGGGCTGAGGCCCAGTGCCATCTTACCCTCAAAGTGATTGCGGATGAACGAGGATGGAGGGGTTGCCTATAGTCTTTCTCCCCAGGTCCCCGTTGCTTGGGTCCTATCCCCCTTGCTTTTTGCCAGGCTACCGTCTCGGGAGACAGATGAAGAGTAGGGGGAGGCTATAACTCCCTCTTAAAATGACCTTTTCCAGGGGTGGCACTTTGAGACCCTCAGTGGCAGAATTACTTACAACCTCTCAATGGTGAGTCTTCATCAGCCCGTCCTGCCAAAGCCCCTGAGTGGCCCTTAGATCTTTCCCTAAATAGACCAGGGAGCTGAGGATGGCTAAAACGCGGGCACTCAAGCCTGAGTGTGGAACCTGAGTGAGGACCTGCATCTCTGGCCATCCACGGCCACCCACGGCCACCCTTGCCAGCCCGGACTTGCAGGAGAGCTCCAGGGAAGACGGTGGCACCATCGCCCCTGCCCTCTGCTCCTGCAAGGATGTTCCAGGGATGTCCAGCAGGGAGTCCTGTCTCCAGGTCCTGGGCCCCCTTGAGCTGGGCTGGAGATGGAGACTCTCAGATCAACTGGAAACCCAGTGGACACATCATAAGCAGATGGGAGCAGGTGATGTAAGCATTGCTATCGCCCAAGCCATGGAGCTCTTTACTCCGCAGCCAGTGGGCATCACTGGGTGAAGAAATGGAATCTGCCTGTGTGTGGATGAGAGGAAGTCGATTTGAGGGCTGGGGATGGGCTGTGAGGTCCCAGCAGAAACTGCAGCTGCCAGGATGTGGGGTGAGTCCTGGCCCCTCTGTGGTAGCCACCCATACTTCAGGGTCCTTGTCTGTCAGGTGGGACAAATGTTGCAGGTGCCCCCGCCCTGGTGCTGTGAAGAGCTAAAGAAATAGCGGCGGTGCAGGCTCTGGATGCTGGAAAGCTCTGCACTTACGGGAGGTGTGATTGCATCAATTTATTACCTGGGAAGTCCCTTCCAGCCAAATCCATTTCAAACCAATTAAACTGAACAATGGCCGCAGAGATTATAGGATGGAAACCTATGAGACTGTTTCTCTTGGGCTTCGGGGTCTGCTTTTGTGGGGCTCCGCCTGAGTCTACTCAGCCTGCCTGAGGTCAGCTGAATAATGACCTCCAAAGATACCAGGTCCCAATCCCCAAAACCTGCAAATGCTGCCTTATATGGAAACAGGGTGTTTGGAGTGTGATTGAAGCTGTTGAAATGGGAGGAGATCCTGGATCATACAGGTGTGTCCAATATTAAGATGAGGGTCGTTATCAGAGGGAGCTAGTGGGAGAGGTGATGCCATGTGAGGATGGACGCAGAGGTTGGAGGGACGTGGCCACAAGCTAAGAAATGCCTGGAGTCCATGGAAGCTGGAGGAGGCAGGAAGGATCCTCCCCTAGAGCTTCTGGAGGGAACACGGGCCTGTGACACCTCCCTCTTGGCCTCTGGCCTGCAGAACTGGGGGAGGATCAATCTGTGTTGTTCTGAGTCCCTCGTGGTGGGGTCATTTGTTGCAGCAGCCACATCGAACGTGTGTGGAGAAGCCTGGACTGGACATCTTCCCTGTCCCCATGGCCCCAGGGGTCCCAGCTTCAGTCCTGGATGTCTGAAGAGATGGTCCCCAGGGCCCAGGATGTGCAGGGTCTCCGGGGCTGCCCTGGGCAGTTCTCCACCTGCTCGGATGGGTCTGCGGCTCCCGTTGGTTGATGTTTCTTCTGCTGGGCCCTGCCAACTCCTCCACTTCCTTAGGAAATGGTGACCTCAGCCAAGCCTGTTTTCTGGTGATTTCTGAGGTGTGAAAAAGAGGGTGTTATGCACACCAGAGCTGAAACTTGCTCCTAAAATAAGACCCAGGAAAGTCTTGCAGTCACTGGAACCCTGTGCAAGCGACTGCTTGTCTACCCAGCCCCAGGGTGTGCCTTGCGTCCACGGGTGTTTCAGGCAAAGCTCTGCACAGCCACTCAACTCTCTCAGTCCCAAAATGTCTCAATTTGCTAGACCAGTTCAGTGGAGAACGAGGGAGGGCACTTTGTTCTCAAGATCTACGGGCTGGGCCGGTGGCTGCCCCTCAGCCCTGTTAACCTGCAGAGGAGCCCACAGTTGCTGTAAACAGCCCCCAACTCCCCTCGGGTGAATGAGGGGTGAGCAGCTGGACACGCTGGGCGGAACAGGATGGGCTGAGCTCCAGGGCCCAGAACCTTCCAGCTTGAGGACCGTGGGGTTGTGGCGGACAATGGCGCATGCGTCAGACTTCAGGGCAAAGGGCTCCAGGGCAGCCACCGGATTCAGGTCACATGCCCTCCACCCTCAAGTCTCTGGAGGTGGGTGACACTCATGCATGGTTGCCCTGGGTTAAAGGGGTTTCTATGGCCCCGAATGTCCTCCTGAAGACCCTGCCTGTTTCTTACACAGCCGTTTCTGGGTCCTCCACTCAACTCCCGGTAACTGAGCAGCTGTGACACGCCAGGTCCAGCTCGGGGCTGGACACAGCTGGACTTGCATGGTCCTGGTCCCTCCTCTGCCCTATGGGCTTTGCAAGCAGCAGCTCAGAGATCAACCCCACAGTCCGCCCTGGGACTCCTGCTCCAGCCCCCACAGGCCTCCTCTGGCCTTGGCTCAAGGCAGCAGTGGCTACAGTGCCAGGCAGGGTGACCCTCAAGCTTCGCCTGGGACACCATTGAGCAGCTGCTGGTGCTGGGCTTGGAAGAGGCTGAAATAATAATTTGCACTCCCCTTCCCATAAGCCCCATCTGACCGGGGAAAAGGTGGTTTAATGGCTTTTTGCTGGGCCAGAATTTCCAGAAAGCTTCTTCTCGATTGGATTCTGCACTTTTATCTCTTAAGCCCCAGAGTTTTGTGAGTGTATGAAGGGTTGGGGGAAAAGCTCGACTTAATTTTGCGTGGATGCCTTTTTTCCTGTGAAGTCAAGTTTTACATGAGTTAAATCAAATACGATGATAATCAAAAGCCTTTGGTTAGAAGCCTCTTTCCTCCACAGATTTCAAAGCATTTTCATGTGGAAATACAGGGATTTCTTGGCGGATCGGACTCTCCCAGCAGGCTATCCATCATCTTTGTGCACTCAGAATAACAATCATAACAGCAATAATAATAATATCAGTTCCCATTTGTATAGCGCTTTATGGCTTACGAAGCACTTACACATCTTTCCTCTCATTGCATCCCTGCAGAAACCCCAGAGAAGGATGGGAGAGGCATTCGGGCTCATGCTGTAAAGGACAGGCGGGCAGGCCCTGGGGTAGAGACAGGCCTCAGGGTGCATCTGGAGGCCTTCAGGCCCCTCCACCAGGACTGCCTCCGCCCCACCAGTGACCCAGAGCTGATCTCAGCCCCAGTCCATGCTCTGCTACCCAGGGCTTCAACACCCAACTTCTCTTGGCCTTCCTGGGTCTCCTCCCACTTCTCTGACCTTCCTCCTCAGCCTTTCTCATGAGAGCCACCCCCGACTTCCGGCAACACCCTGGAGACTGGTTGGCAGTGGGGTTGAAGGCAGGCGCCACAGTGGCCCCGGTCCCTGGGGACACCCCGTTCGAGTGGTGCCAGCCTCCAGGTCAGAGCCAAAACACCTTGGAAAGCACCTGGCCCGTTTCAGATTTGGGGAAAGCAGAAAGAGACAGACCAAGAACTGCGGGTCCCTGGACTTCCCACAGCTCACGCAGCACTCCAGGGTCCAGGGTGCGCCCAGCTGAGCTCGCCTGCCTGTGCCGAGGCTGTGCCCTATGACATTGTAACCCAGAGTGTTCCCCCAACTTCCCATTGGCTTACCCTGCATTTCAGGGCCCACGGTGCACCCCAGCTGCGCTCACCTGCCTGTGCTGAGGCTGTGCCCTGTGACATTGTCACCCTGGGTGTTTTGGGAGGATACACAAATGGTAGGACATTGTGTGGAGAACAAAAGATATATCTCTTAATATGTGCAATGGGACCCCTGTTCTATAAACAAACAAAAACTACTGGATTGTAAAAAAGAACGGAAGGAAGCGCATGAGCTGCTGTGAGGACCAACCCCCAGAAGCAGTGGGGAGAGGCAGAAGAGCCAGGGGTCTTGGATGTGATCTCAGCTGCACAATGGGATCGCAGACAGGCCACCTCAGCTCTCTAGGCCTGAGTCTCCTTGCCAGTAAAGTGAGGCTCAGAAGGCCCTCACTGAGAATCACTTGCTCAGTTTTTGGAAAAATTACAGGATGATTGGAAGCTTACATGTGTGCCCAGCATGGTGTGTGTCTCACAGGTACACGCCCTTCATCCCCAGCAGCTACAGTAATGATCTTTGCTTGGTGAGATTACGGCCACTTACTTTCTTTTTTACACCATGTCTGTATTTTCCCAACTTTCTATCATGGCTGTGTGTTACTTTCATAATCAGGAAAACAATAACCATATTGAAACCTAGCTACAGTCACCATCCAACATGGTTCTGATGGGAGGTGTCTGAGCATGCCTGCTTCCCTGCCGGAGAGAGGAATTTCATGCCACAAGACCTCAGCCCTGCAAAAGGAGCCTCCTCAGCCCCGGGGGCACTTTCTGGAAAGGAGCCTGGTCTGTGCCTCCATCCTGCTGGCAGCAGCTTTCCGGCCTTTCTTGCTAATCAGGACCTGTGACTCATTATTGTGTTTCTGAAGAGAACACCTCACCCCTTCAGAGTGGAGCAGCCCACGTGGGGCTGTGACAGCTGCCATGGTCAACCCCGCAGCTGCTCCCCGTGCCCCCCACTTAATAATGGGCGAGGCTGATGACAGCCTCCTTGAAATGGAAATATCGACCTATATGCTTCAAAGCAAGTGAGGAGATTGTGTTTGCCGGCATTGCATTCCCTGTCACCAGTTTTGCCTTTTTAGAGAACTGTGAAAGGTATTTGTTCCCAGAATTTCTGACAAATCTCTGCCACCTGCCACCACGTCATCTCAGCGCTCACTCAGGCGATGTGCATTTCACTGATCACCTGCTGCAGGCTGCACGGGGGCGGGAGGACTGTGAGGCCAATCACACCTCCAGCCTTAGAAACCAGATCACAGGACCTGGGAAGGGGCTCCGGAGGGCCCAAGAAGGTGTTCCTGGGGGGTAATGGTGGCATGGGATCTTCCAAAAGAGTGGCCTGGACGTTAGTGGCATTCCTGGGAGAGGAATGAGGACCTTGGAGGTGCACAGTGTTGGGTGCTGCCTCTCCATGGACCAGAAGGAAAAATGTCCAGTCAAGGAAGCAAAGGTGGGAGGGGAGAGAGGAAGCTGAAGAGGTGGGCTGGAGTCCAGCACGGTGATGCGGGATGCTAACTCGGACAGCCGTGTGGACAGAGGCGAAGGGGATGGACCATGGGGACAAGAACGGGAAGGCAGGCACCTGTCGGGAGATCTTCGAGCTCCTGACATCACGTCTGTGCCTGGCTTCGTGCCTCCTACGGAGTTCAATAAAGAAGACACCATCTCCACTCACTGAGCTTATGATGCCGATGGACCTGGTTCTCACACTTAAAATGTGCACAAAAATCCACTGGGGAGTGTAAGAATGGAAGCTTCTTGGGAGCCGGCCCAGGTACAGCTGGAGCAGCTATGTTAACATCAGACGAAGGAGACACGAGAAGGAGAATTGTCAGGGATAAAGGCAACATTACATCACCATAAAAGACTTGATTTTTCAAGGAGACATACAAATCTAAAAGATATACTTAATAACACAGCTTCAAAACACCTGAAGCAAAAACTGAGAGAGCTGAAAAGTGAACTAGACAAATCCATAATTACTGTTGGAGATGTAAACGATTCTCTCTCAGTACTTGGCAGAAAATCAGTGAGGATGTGGATGACCTGAACAACACTGTCAGCCAACTTGGCCCACCTGGCATCGCTGGTACACTCTACCCAACGTCAACAGAATACATGCTCTTAAGGGTACATGGAAGCTTCCCTAAGACAGACCAGATTATGAGCCATAAAACAAATCTGAAATTTAGAATAGAAATCATATAAAGTGTGTTCACATACCACAGTCTTAAAATGAAAATCAATGAAAGAAATATATGTGGAAAATCCACAAGTATTAGGAATTAAATAACATCTTTCCAAAGGACATATGAGTCAAAGGAGAAATCTCAAGGTAAATTTAAAACTATTTTGAACTGAATGAAAGTAAAAATACATTGTGTCAAAATTGGTGGGATGCAGCTAAAGCAGTGCTTACAGGAAAATGTATAGCTTTAAATGCTTCTGCTAGAAAAGGAAGGTCCCAAATCAGTAATCTGAGCTTCTACTTTAAAAATCTAGAGAAAGAAGAGCAAAGTAAACCCAAAGCAAGCAGGAAGAAGGAAATAATAGCAATAAGAGTAGAAATCAATACAACCAAAGAGAAAAATCTATTAAGTCAAAACTTGATTTTTTTTTTTTTTTTTGAGATGGAGTCTCACTCTGTCTCCCCGGCTGGAGTGCAGTGGCGTGATCTTGGCTCACTGCAAGCTCCGTCTCCCGATTTCATGCCATTCTCCTGCCTCAGCCTCCCAAGTGACTGGGACTACAGGCACCCGCCACCATGCCCGGCTAATTTTTTGTATTTTTAGTGGAGATGGGGTTTTACCATGTTAGCCAGGATGGTCTCGATCTCCTGACCCAGTGATCTGCCTGCCTTTGCCTCCCGAAGTGCTGGTTCTTTGAAAATATTGATAGAATTGATAAACCTCTGGCCACACCAACAAGGTGAGAGATAGGACACACATAAATATCCAGAATGAAAGAAGCATTATCACTACTGAATATACATATTAAAAGGATGACAAGAGAATGCTATGAACAACTCTCTGCCTATTAATTTGATTACATAGATAAAGTGAACCAATTTCTTGGAAGTTGAAAAATTATTAAACTTACTCAAGAATAATAGATAACCAGAACAGTTCTATATCAAATCGAAAAATTGAATTAATAGTTTAAAGTATCCCTTAAAATAAAACCTACAGCCCAAATGATTTTACTGGTAAATTGTTGTAACATTTAAGGAATAAATAATACCAATTCTACACAATTTCTTCCAGAATATAGAAAAAGAGAAAATACTTCCCAACTCATTTTTTGAGGCCAGCATTATTCTAATGTCAAAGTAAGACAAAGACATTACAAGAAAAAAAAAACTACAGAACAATATTTGTAATACACAGAGACGCAAAAATTCTCAAAAATATTGACAATTTTAATCCAGCAATACGTTAAAAAGTTAACATGCCGTGATTCAGTGGGGCTCAGCAAGGATGGTTTAATATTTGAAAAGCCAATCAATATGATTTACCATATTCACACATTAAAGAAGAAAAAACATAGAATGATTGCAATAGTTGCAGAAAAAGTATTTTGTAAACTTCATTATTGATTCATGATAAGATCTTTCAGTAAACTAGTGTAGAAAGAAATTTTCTTAACTTTATAAAAGCCGTGTACAAAAATCTTACAGCTAACATCACACTTTACTGGTGAAATCCTGACTTTTTTTTCCTTAATACTGAGAACAAGGTAAGCAAGACCTTGTGTCTAAAATATTAAAGACATTTCAAAATTCAACCACAAGAAAACAAAAATCTAATAAAGAAATTCAACAAAAGAAGACATGTAGATGGTGAGTAAGCCTCTAACACACGCTCAACATCATGAATCATTAGGGAAATGAAAGTTAAAGCCATGATGAGATGCCATTTCACATTAATTACAAGGGCCAATATTTTAAAAAAACTGACGATGCTAAGTGCTGGCAAAGAGGCACAGCAACTGGACCTTTCATACACTGCTGTGGGATGCAAAAAGCTCTAGCCGCTTTGGAAACGTGTGGCCATTTCTTTTGAAGTCAAACACACCCTTACTATTATATGACCCAGCCATCCCACTCCTAGATACTTATCTAAATGAACTGAAAACCTATAGTCACCGAAAAATATGTATGCAAACAATTACAGAAGCTTTATTTACAAACACGGTGACTTTCTTCCAGAAAGCACAGGCCTGCCCTGATCTGGGGCCACTGGGAAAGACCCAGTGATCAAAAACTGAAAACACTTAGATATGGGTGTGGCATGGATAAAACAACCATGGGGCTTCCATATGGGGGAGAAGTACTCCACAAGGAAAAGGAGCAAAGTACGGGGGAGAAGTACTCCACAAGGAAAAGGAGCAAAGTACGGGGGAGAAGTACTCCACAAGGAAAAGGAGCAAAGCATTATTAATGCAACACCATGAGGGCAGGTGCTCTATGCTGCTAGAGCTCGGCCCCAAAGGAGGGAAGACAGGCCTCAAAGGCTGTATACTGTATGACTCCATACATAGGAAATCCCAGGAAAGGCAGAATTATAGAGATGGAAAACAGAGACAGGGTTGCCAGGAGTTGGGATGAAGAGAGATTGACTACAAAAGGTCAGCACAAGGGAATCTGGGGGGAATTTTCTGTTCTATTACGGATCTGTGTTGGTGGATATATGACTATCAATTTGTCGAAGTCCATAGAACTCGGCCTGACACAGTGAAATTAACTGCACGACTGGCAGGCTAAGTACTGGCCCACGGTCCTAGAGCTCATAAGGCCACTGGGGTCAGGTTCACACCATGTCCAGGCATCCTTGCCCCTGACACACACACACACACACACACACACACACACTTCTTTTCTCTGTCAGCTGAGAAGGCCAAGGAGCAACCACACCCCCGGTAACGACAGCACCCCCAGCACCCAGATCTTGGTTTCTAGCACCATTTTCCAATTAGAGAACCAGGGCTTCTTGGAGAAATGGCTGCTTCTAGAACTGGGGCAAGATGAGAGTGGGGCATAGACTTGTGGTGCCGTAAGGTAATGAAGTGCTCCAAAAAAGAAAAGTTCGCAAAGGCAGGGACATGTCACAGGGGCACAGGAGCCAGCTGCAGGGGGTCCCAATGGCCACAGCTCGAAAAATTGGAACCACAAAGTAAAGTAGTATCAGAGTATAACCTAAGGTATAGAATAAATGTCCATGAGTCCATTTGGTTATAAATGAGTGACGGAGTCAATCAATAAATGAGGAAGAAGAGATCTTTCCCATGCAAAGGCATTCCATAATTTATGCCCTCATGGAGGTGACTCAAAACTCCCCACCCCTTGAGTGTGGGCTGAGCATAGAGACTTCCTTCCAGAGAGCACAGGCCTGTCCCTGATCTGATGCCACTTGGACAGGCCCAGTAACCAGTGGATGCTGCAGCTACCCCACGGCCCTTTCAATCCTAGCATGTGGGCTGGGCAGAGCTTTCCTCTTGGGGCTGCTGGGCCAGCACTTGTTTGATGGACTCTCGGCCAGTGGCCGGCCAGTGTCCCACCAGTCATGTTTGTAGAAAATGATGTATATGGTGGTCCATTTTCAAATTAGAATGCCTCAGAGAGGCTTGGGTCCTCAGACTACAAAAGAACAAGGTACACTAAGCCCCTGCCTAGGTACCTGGCGCCTGCTTGTCGGGACCCCTTATTTACCCTCACCCAAACCAAAAAGTTTAGTCTAAAATGAAAGTTTACTAGCCTGCAAAGTAGCTCACTTTATCTATTCTTATCAGCTTGCCTGACTAGCTGGGTCATAAGTCAAATGCTTAAACAGCCCCAGAGCTGATCATGATTGCAATGTATTATGGGCTGCAACAAAATGCAGCGAGACGGGCGGGCGTGGTGGCTCATGCCCGTAATCCCAGCACTCTGGGAGGCCGAGGCGGGCAGATCACTTGAGGTCAGAAGTTTGAGACCAGCCTGGCCAACATGGTGAAACCCCATCTCTACTAAAAACACAAAAATTCAGCTGGGCGTAGTGGCAGATGCCTGTAATCCCAACTACTTGGGAGGCTGAGGCAGGAGAATTGCTTGAACCCAGGAGGCAGAGGTGGCAGTGAGCAGAGATCACACCACTGCACTCCAGCCTGGGCAACAGAGCGAGACACTGTCTCAAAAAAAAAAAAAAATGCAGCAAGACAACTCTAAAGAAAACACCTAAAGCCCCTGCCCGACAACCAATAGGTGACGTCCAGGAAGATTGTGGCCCCACAGTACACAGCCTGTGAGGAACCGGGGTAGGGGACTCTGCACTAGGGGATAAATTGCTTGTTGAAACTGTGCTGGGTGTGCCTGCCCATCAGACACCCGATCTTGCAAGTCTCTCTTCCACTGTTCTCCGTGTCTCTGAGTCCATTCTTTGGGTTTGAAGAGGTGAGTTTGTTTCTCACAATGATGTTGCGGCTACATTGCGAGCCAGCCTGGTGCCCATTTAAGGGGAGCAGCCGCCAGAGCCCCGAGACACTGGCAGGGACCAGGGGACATCTGGCTGTAGTGCTGGCCTCCTCCTGAGGTTCTCCTGGACACCCACACCCCTGAGAGGATTCAGCGAGGACCACAAGGAGGGGTGCAGCGATGTGTCTCTGCTCCTGCCCTGCTGCCAGCAGCCTCTGTCCCCGTCGTCCTGCGCCAGGCCAGCCATCCCCTGTGCATCCTTCCCATGCGTGCTAATCCTCCAGCAGATGCGGAAGGCAGGGCAGCGGGTGTCGCCAGCCCCCACACTCTTGCTTTGACAGCATTTGAGTGAACAAGACTATTTCTGCACGTGATCTTTTGCGGGAGCTGCCGCGTCCCCCATGCACTGGGGCTGCAGGAGTGAGATGTTGCCCGTCGCACCATCTCTGGGGATGAGGTCAGCTGCAAGCCGCTTTGCCCGGGGCAAATGGGATTCAAACGTGGAACAGGCTGTGCTTTGAAAGACACTACCAGGTCTTTTCCACGAAAAACTCTAACCCTGTTCTCTAACCCTGTGACAGTGCCCCAAATTCCACCATTAAATCACAACACTCTCCCCAGAAGGTTCCCACGGAAAGTCCCGTATGCTCACCCAGTAGACAGGAGGCTCCGCACGGCGCCGCTGCTGCCTTGACTGCTAGATGTCGTCTCTGTTAGGGGGGCTTCTTCACACTCCCCCAGAACCCACCTGCCCCTTGGTCACCCACTGAGACCCCCCACCCTGCAGGTTGGGCCTCTCAGCTTTACTCATAAGTATGACGGGTGGGCACAGCCCCTGCCCCCTCCTCCTGATGTGGTGGGGTGGGGGCCACCATGGAGAGCTTGGGACAGGCCCGTTCTTGGTGACAGCAGGTGTGGACTTGCTCCGCTGCTGGCTGCTTATACCTGCAGGAGGGTGAGCAGGGCAGGGCTGAGTACGTGTGGGTAGGTGTAGAGGAGAGAAAGGCTAGGACTGGGGGCAGCTTCCCTACTGTCCAGCAAGGCAGGCCTGGGGGAGGTCCAAAAACTGGGGGCCGGAAAGTGCTTTGCTGGGGACTGGAGGCAGAGAGGGGTGCTGCGGGGTGGGCTCAGGGGGCTAAGCAGTGCCACCTCTGCAGCGGGGAGCCCAGGCCTGCTCCTCGCAACCCCATACTGGGTGCCTGCACTCTTTCCTGGCCAAGCTCGCTGGAGTGTTGGGAAGATGCCCCAAACACTGGAGCCTGGTGCTGCCCACCCTGAATCTCAGGGAACTTTCAGAGCATGCAGCAGGCTGCAGCCTGACTGGAAGCTGCAAATGAGCATGAAATATGACAGCCAGAGCTTCATGGACTCTGCCACGCTGCCCTCATGAATATGCAGCCGCTGCTACCTCGGTCGCCCTCTGCGGCTCTCCTGGGAGCAGGCAGCCACGCCAGATGCTAAGGACCCGGCTAGGGTAGCAGGGTGCCTCCGGCTGCTGGGTGCTGCAGAGACACCTGCCAGCCTCACCAAAGCCCCTTCTCAGGGCCACTGCCCTTTGGGGACCATCTCAAAAAAGGAAAGCAAGGTTTTCCTGCTCTAGCATGTCCCTTCTTCTCCCCTAGATGTAGCTCTGGGAAGGAAATGCAGAGCCAGCTTGTGTAGCTAACAAGAGAAGTCCTGCAAGCTCCCGGGGGGGCCCCAGCAGCCCTACTTCTAGAACTCTGTCCTTAGTAAACAAGGGTGGATGGGCTCACACAGCCAGACACAAAGCTGTCCCTCGCGGCATTGTCCTTACAATGACAAAAAGTAGAAGCAGCCTAAACACCCTACAGCAATATGGGGGGCTGTGGGGGGCTATGGGGGACTATGGGAGGCTAGATGGGGGCTAGATGGGGGTTAGATGGGGGTTAGATGGGGGCTAGATGGGGGCTAGGTGGGGGCTAGGTGGGGGCTAGGTGGGGGTTAGGTGGGGGCTAGGTGGGGGCTAGGTGGGGGCTAGATGGGGGCTAGATGGGGGCTAGATGGGGGCTAGATGGGGGCTAGGTGGGGGCTAGATGGAGGACTAGATGGGGGTTAGATGGGGGCTAGGTGGGGGGCTAGATGGGGGAGCTGTGGGTGCCTGTGACCCACGAGCGTGGGCTTGTGCATGCTGTCCAGCCTCAAACCCATGTCATGCCTTAAAGGGTGTTTGTATCCAAAATTGTGCTTCAGCCCCTGGCCTGGGGTCACAGGCTGAGCCAGAGCAGATGCACCCTGGAATCTGCCCCAGTCCTGAGCTTCTGCTGTGCGGCCCTTGCCCTGGGAGGGAGGGATAGATGGCAGCAGGGCCTGAGTCCTGAGCCCTGGGCCGGAACTCACCCCAACAAGCTCAGCATCTCGCAACCTCCAGGTAGCAAACCTTCCCCTCCTCCTCCTCCCCTGCCCTGGTCGGGGACCTGGCTCAGCTTGCGAGGCTCCCCCCATGCCCACCATCCATTCAGGTTCTCTGTCTCGGGAATTGACACTAAAAGCCTCCGTCTGGCAGTTGTCAGTGTGTGGGGGAGCACAGATTCCTGGGGAGTTCTGTCCCACACAGGCCTGTGTCCCACCCCACTTCTGGTGTCCCTCACAGGCAAGTCTTTTGGGCTGCTGCGCTCACCACCTGCTGGGACCCAGGCTTCTCCAGTCTTGAAGTCCTTTTTGCTGCCACCTGCACCTGCTGAAAGGGACTTCCTTCCCAGGTGAGAGCAGCTCCTGCCCTACCAGCCAGATTGGGTCTTAACCTCGGCTCCCTGCTGCCTTCCACACCGCACCATGGCATTCGCAAGGTCAGTAGGTGGCAGTTCAGCGGATGTCTGCCTCTCCCACCAGCCTATGAGCTCCCTCATCTTTATTTGTGGGTGATTTTTTTCACCAAACAGGGCCCACATCCCCTCCTGAGCTGGTGGACGAGGCTCTTTATCTCCCTCCACCATCCCCCACCACTATCCTTCCCTCCCAGGGCAAGGGCCGCACAGCAGAAGCTCAGGACTGGGGGAGATTCCAGGGTGCATCTGCTCTGGCTCAGCCCGTGACCCCAGGCCAGGGGCTGAAGCACAATTTTGGATACAAACACCCCCACCAGGAGGTTTGCTGAGCGTGCACTTTGTCCCCCTTTTACAGATTAGAGCACTGGGCTTCCGTCCAGGGATGCTTAGAGGACGGGGGTGCAGCCCTCTGGAAACTGCAGTGCTGAGGGTTCTCCTGGCAAGGTAAGCAGGAACCGGCAGCGCAGGCGAGAGGTAGCCGCTCATCTGCAAGCATGGAGAGACGTCTCTGAGAGTGAAAGGCGTGTGAGGAAGGTCGGCGATGGGGACCCAGGTGCCCTGGCCCCGCCCTGCCCAGAACAGCCCCCATGGCACAGGCTCAGTGGCAGCAGAAGGGCCCCAGCCCCTAAAAGCACCCACCACTCTGCCCTGCCTCGGGCCTTTTGTCCAGTGGTCCATGAGCTCTGGAGAAGGGCTGGCTCGCTAGGTGAATTAATGAGAAGGTGAGAGCAGCGTGTCATGTCTTGGGGACAAATCTGAGCCATAAAGGAACAAGGTCCTTGTAAAAAAGGATAGGCTACTTGGGAATTGGGTTGTTAATGCATTAGCATCTTTATTTGGCCCATATGAAGTGTGTGAAATGAAGGTGGCAATAAACAGGAATTTATTTTTCGAAGTGGTCTTGGCAGAACAGCATAAGGTGCTTTTCCCGCGGCCGGGAAGGCCTCCCTGCCCACATATGCACACCCCTGCTCTCCCCGGCAGCCTTACCTGACCTGCCCAGCATGGATATACTCCTTCCTCCTGTTTCCACCCCCATAGTGGCCGAGAGTGAGGCTGTGTCCCATGGACTCACTGAATCTCAGCACATACTAGGTGGCCACCCTCATTATCCCCATTTGCAGATTGAGAAAACCAAGGCCCAGGAGGGAGGGAGCTTTCCACTGTCACCCAGAGAAGTATCTGACCCCACCCACCACACCATCCCCTGCCTCTCCTCTTTGCTGACACCCCCAGCCACCCTGTCCCCTGCCTGTCCTCTCCACTGACCTCACCCACCACCCCATCGCCCTCTCCACTGACCCCACCCGCCACCCCGTCCCCTGCCTCTCCTCTCCGCTGACCCCACCCACCACCCCATCGCCCTCTCCACTGACCCCACCCGCCACCCCGTCCCCTGCCTCTCCTCTCCGCTGACCCCACCCACCACCCCATCGCCCTCTCCACTGACCCCACCCGCCACCCCGTCCCCTGCCTCTCCTCTCCACTGACCCCACCCACCACCCCATCACCCTCTCCACTGACCCCACCCGCCACCCCGTCCCCTGCCTCTCCTCTCCGCTGCACCTGAATTTTCACACTGCATGTCTCGTGGAAGATCCCTCGGGCACAAGCCCGGTGTCCTCTTCTGGCAAGAACCACTCAGAATCTCAAAAGATGGTCGCTTACTGAGCACCTGCCCTCCCTTGGGCTCTATGTTAGCTTTTTGTAAAATTGTGATAAAATACACATGACATAAATCTACCATCTTCGCCATTTTAAGTGTGCAGCTCCGCGGCACCAAACACACTCACACGCTGTGCAGCCGTCACCACCACCCACCTCCAGAACGTCTTCATCTTTCCGAACCAAAACTCCATCCCATCAGACACAAGACCCCATTCCCCTCTCCCCAGCCCCTGGCGCCCACTTCTCTACTTTCTATGTCTGTGAATCTGCCTACTCTGGGCACCTCGCAGAAGGGGAGTCGCGCAGTATTTGTCCTTTTGTGTCTGGATTGGTTTACCGTGATGTCTTCACAGTTTGTTCGTGTCGAAGCGTATGCATCAGAATTCCCTTCCCTTCCAAGGCCCACAGTCCGTTGTAGGGATGGACCACATTCTGTTTATCCGTCACGCACTGATGGACGCTGGGGTTGCTTCTACCTTTGGCTACCGTGGGTCCTGCTGCTAGAAATGTGCATGTACAAATATCTCTTTGGGACCCGCTTTCAATCCTCTCTGGTATACGCTCAAAAGCAGGATTGCCAGCCGGGTGCGGTGGCTCACGCCTGTCATCCTGCTTTCAGTCATCTTGGGTATACGCTCAAAAGCACGATTGCCAGCCGGGTGCGGTGGCTCACGCCTGTAATCCCAGCACTTTGGAGGCTGAGGCAGGCAGATCACCTGAGGTCAGGAGTTCGAGACCAGCCTGGCCAACATGACGAAACCCCGTCTCTACTAAAAATACAAAGAGTAGCCAGGCATGGTGGCGAGTGCCTGTAATCCCAGCTACTTGGGAGGCTGAGGCAGGAGAATTGTCTGAACCCAGGAGGTGGAGGTTGCAGTGAGCTGAGATCGCACCATTGCACTCCATCCAGCCTGGGCGACAAGAGTGAAACTCCATCTCAAAAAAAAAAAAAAAGCAGAATTGCCAAATCACATGGCAACTATTTTTAATTATTTGAGCAGCTGCCATTTTATATTCCCACCAGCAGTGCCCAAAGGTTCCAGTTTCTTCGCATCTTTGCCAACATTTATTTTCCGCTTTATTTTTTCCTTTGGCTATCCTAATATCTCTGTCTGCATTTTGCACATTATCTTATTGACTCTTTTATTCCCTAAAATGGGAAAATAATAACTTTTTATTTTGCTGTTAACCCCATTTAAAGATGAAAACCGTCAGGACAGAGGGGCTGAGTGTTCTGTCCCACACAGGAGTGGCCGGTATGCCCCAAGCCGGTTCCCTCAGCCACTCCAGGGCTCAGCTTCTGGCCAAGTGAAGATCCTTCATTTCTTGCAAAAGAGGCCCTCAGTGCTGTCTTGTTGGATGAGCACACCCATGAATAAATGAGTGAGTGAGTGAACACCTGCGTGTATATAGGACTAGCTGGAGGTCACTGTGGAAAGTGGCTGGTGGCTCCTCCAGGTGGGCCTGGGCCATATGATGTGACCGCCAGCTACTGGGGCCTGGGCAGCATGGTCCAGGGAGGATACTTCAGGAAGGAGCCCTGGGAAGGGAGGTGCAAGGGAAGCAGGAGCTCCACATTGCAGAAAAGATGAGCAAACTCACCTTAGGGCTTTGAGCAACCTAAGCCAGACAATGACAAGGACACCAGAGCCAGAGGCCAGGGAAGCAAACACCAGGGGCAGGGGGCAGGAGAGTCAGCAGAGTGGGATCCACTGTTTGGGCCTCCCCAGAGGTCCTAGGCTAACTTTTTAGGACAAAGGAAGAGAAGACTCTTTGATAAAAGGGAAAGTAAAAGGCAGCTCTTGGATCAATAAATGAATTAGTTGACCTTGATTTGCAAAGTAGTTTGCTTCCATCTGCCTGGAGTATATTAACCTGCTACCCTGCAGTACCTGGGATTAATCAGTCTTGGTACCCCACCTGCCCTGCTCCAGGCAGATTTATGTGTAGGTGGAGGAAGATACCATTGTGAGGGAAGACAGGAATGCTACCTGTCTCTAGAGCAGGTCGTACCCCAGCGCCACATACCCTTGTCCCCATTCCCTGTGTGTGGGGAGGGCAACTTCCAGAAATGAGCATTCAGGGCCCACACCCCAGGTGGCCAAAACCTCTGCTGAAACACACCCAGCGTGAGTGTCTGGAGAAGGGTGGGACAAGGAAACCTGCCGTGGCTAAGAGCTTGGCACAGCTGTCTCATGTATTACACATCGCTGAGACGTCTGTCCAACTGACCTTCATAGGAAAAGATGGTGCAAGAAGGACCAGAAGAATCTCAAAGCTGATTCCCAGTGTGGGAGCTGACCTCCTTGTGTCTGCACAATGAGGAGGCAAGGATTGCAGGGCTGGAGATGCACACACGGACACGTGCACACAGACACACACATGCACTTGCACACTCATGCAGTGCAGGCATGTGCACACACACACAGGCATGCATGCACACACATATACACGTGTGTGCACACAGTACTCTTGGATCCCTTTGCTGCATGCCTAGAGTGCCCAGGCTCCTTATGTACCCCCACACCTTTCTGGGGATGACCAGTCTGACATTGGCAGCCCTGATGGTTGGCTGCAGCCTCACACAAAGGAACCCGCATCACGTCTGGATTGATCCTAGTATGAATCCTCAGGGCTGAGCAGTGCTGCGCCCCCATCTAGGGAAGGTCTCTGACTCTGGGAGCAGGGCCAGCTCTCAGGATTCCGAGACGCTCATCTAAATTCAGACCACAGGTCCATTAACACAAACCTCACGGGCTCCATCATACCCCAGGCGATACTACATAGATGGCACCAGCCTGCAGCCAGCAGGCACAGAAGGCAGAGGGGATAGACAGGGAGGGTGGTCAGAAGAGCCCCACCCACACAGAGAGCCACATGGCCAGTGCTTGGACCACTGTGGTTAATGCTTATTGAGAACCGACTCTGTACCAGGCACTGCTCCAGGCGCACCTAGATCCAGGACTTCCCAGCCTACAGACTGTAAGAAAGCAATGTCTGCCATTTCAGCTGCCCAGTCTGGTATCTGTTTTGGCTGCCCTAGGAGGCCAGGACAACAGCCTCCCCCAGTTCTCTTTCTTGCCGTTTGTTGTTGTTGAAGGAATGGAGTCATCTGCCCTTTGCACGTCCTGCAGTCTGGAGCTGGCTGGCTGCACCTGTGCTGTCATCTGAACGTCTCTCTGTCCCCTGGAACTCCTGTCTGAATGTCTTTCTGTCCCCTGGACCTCCTATAAGTTGCTTAGACATAGAGGCATGATGAGAGCAGGGCGTGATTTTTAGGCAGGAGCCTTTCATGGGTGGAGTGGGCGCTTCCCACTGTACTGCCTCGGGAGGTGCATGTGACATCCTGTTGCCTTTCTCTATGGGGGGAGATGGCATCACCCTCGCTCAGTCATTATAAAACCCCAGCGGCCTTCCTCCTGGAGCTCTCAGTGGTTTGCAAAGGAGGGCGGCTGTCACATTTCCACTCTGAGCTTCTGAGCTGGAGGACTTGTGTAAAGAAGCTTCCCCCGAAGGCTCGGTCCCTGTGGGGAAGGAGAGGGGTGCTTGGCTTTTCCTCGCATTTATCAGTTTCCGGAAGGATGAGTTGGTGCCCCCGCGCCCACCCCAGGGGACCAGTGTGGCTTTCTTTAGCTTAGTGATGAGCTCATGAATTTTCAGCACATTTGATGTGTTTCAATCTATTACAGTTGTTATTTTTATGCCCAAATTGTCGCATCATTGACTAGTGGGAGCATTTTCAAGCTGTGTCCTTTTGAAAATGTTGTTTTTTAAAAAAATCTTTATTACTCCCTTATGAAGCAATTTTCAGTTCCTACAAACTGAAGTCAGACTCCGACGTGAACCCACAGGTTGTGATCCCCATATTCCTCTACATCTAATCCATCTCTCTGATCTAATCCACGGACACCATGTCCCTCCGATGTTTCTGGCTCCGATCCTTCTCACACGGCCTTTGCAGGGGCACCGGCTTCACCATGTTCTCAGGGGCTGAGCTGGGAGGATCCCACCCAGGCTCTCTCCAGAAACAGTTCAGTGAACTCATGGCTGCAACCCCTGGGAAGTACACAAATGGGGAAACAGGACATGCACATGGCCCTCAGCTGGGCCCATCTTCATTCCTAGCAAAGCCTGGCAGGTAGAGTGAAGTCAGGTCTTAGTGACTTTTCTTTTTCTTTATGTAGCAATTCTTATCCCAGGACTCCATTATCAGAAAAAGAAATGTATCATTTTCTCAATGTTATAAACACCCACTATTCCCAGGAGAGCTCCGGGGAGAACCATCACAGTTTCCAGCCTCTGCTCTTTGTATTGGATGGAGATCACCCAGGGCTCCTTGAGGACAGCACGGATAGATTGTCATGTTTGGGGCTTTCTTGGGACAGAGTTTTCTGTGGTTTGTTTGGCCCTGCCAAGCCTCAGATTGAAATTTGACCCTCAGTGTTGGAGGTGGGGCCTGGTGGGAGGTGCTTGGGTCCTGGGTGGGGGGAGTCCCTCGTGAATGGCTTGGTGTTGCCCTCCAGGTAATGAGTGAGTTCTTGCTCTAGGAATTCCCAGGAGAACTGACAGTTTAAAAGAGCCTGACACCTCCCTCCCCTCTGTCTTGCTCCCTCCCCTGCCATGCAACACGCTTGCTCCCCTTCCCCTCTCACCATGAGTGGAGGTTTCCTGGGGCCTCTACCCAAAGCAGATGCTGGTACCATGCTTCTTGTACAGCCTGCAGAACTGTGAGTCCAGTAAACCTCTTTTCTTTGATGAATTACCCAGTCTCACTATTCCTTGGTAGCAACACAAACAGACTAAGGTAGGTTTTCAGAGGCCCCACATTTTCACTCTGCTCTGGGGCCCCCTGGGCAAAAGAGCAGACACTTATGCTCCAGGTGGACACACGCATGAGTGTACCCAGCTGGGAGCTACCAGGGATACTGACCAGGCCACTGTCCAAGAACATCCTCCCTTCTGTGATTCCCAAAGTGGCAGCCAGAGGTGAGGCGCAGGGAGTGCAGGGTTCACCCTGCAGAAATGCAGGTCCCCAGGACACGCTCACACCGGATGCCTACAGGCTGTGGGGCAACACGGAAAAGCTGCTGGCCACGGCTGGACCCAGACCTACAGCCTCCGGTGGTGCATGCTCAGCTCAGCACAGGCTTCATCTCCAATGCGAGCCACCAGCCACCGAGGCCCCACTGAGCAGCTCCTCTGAGAGATGCCGTGACACTGGGGAGGAGTGAGAAGCCCCTCAAGGTTCCCTCTCTGCAAACGCCAGGGGCAGGGTGAGCAGAAACTGCCTTTGCAGAGTGCCAGGCAGGGCCCGTCAGATGAGTTCAGGCACACTGGACAGTCCATTTTTTTTCAGATATTCTGCTATGGACACAAAATTCGCCATCCCCAGGCAAATTCTCACATTTATGCCAGCCCCTACTCTCCGATGAGTCACCCGGGTTCCCCAAAGCTGGGTTTTCCCAGGTTTGCATCTTCCAAGAGAACAGCAATCACTCCAAGCAGGTGAAAACTTTCTGTCAGCCTCCACCATGCAGGAGGTGAGTACCTGGGACAGAAGCTGAGCCCACAGCTCACAGACGCACCTCCTCCATGTCGCTCCCCCAGAGGGAAGATCATTGCCAGAATCCAGCAGGGGATGCTTCTGACCTGGCATCTTTTCCACAGGTGTCCAGTTCTGAGATCTGGAAGCCAAGCTGACCTTATGTTTGGAAAGGTCAGTTCAAGCCCTCAGTGCAGCACCCTCCTGCATCCTTTGACTGGATTCCCATAAAAAATCCAATTGAAACAAGGCTAAGAGTTCCCCACACTATGCAAAGACCCCAGGATTTGTGGATGACATTTGTTCGGGTTACATGCCTATTCAACCATCACCCAACATCTCACCTGGCACCTGCTTCATATGGGAAGTCTGCCAGGAAGTACAGCCCAGCAGTGAGCAGGAGCCCAGTAGTGATCAGGGGCCCAGCAGTGAGCAGGAGCCCAGCAGTGATCAGGAGCCCAGTAGTGATCAGGGGCCCAGCAGTGAGCAGGGGCCCAGCAGTGAGCAGGAGCCCAGCAGTGAGCAGGAGCCCAGTAGTGATCAGGGGCCCAGCAGTGAGCAGGAGCCCAGCAGTGATCAGGGGCCCAGCAGTGAGCAGGAGCCCAGCAGTGATCGGGGCCCAGCAGTGAGCAGGAGCCCAGCAGTGAGCAGGAGCACAGCAGTGAGCAGGAGCCCAGCATTGAGCAGGAGCCCAGTAGTGATCAGGGGCCCAGCAGTGAGCAGGAGCCCAGCAGTGATCAAGAGCCCAGTAGTGATCAGGGGCCCAGCAGTGATCAGGGGCCCAGCAGTGATCAGGGGCCCAGCAGTGATCAGGGGCCCAGCAGTGAGCAGGAGCCCAGCAGTGATCAGGAGCCCATAGTGATCAGGGGCCCAGCAGTGATCAGGGGCCCAGCAGTGAGCAGGAGCCCAGCAGTGAGCAGGAGCCCAGCAGTGATCAGGGGCCCAGCACTGAGCAGGAGCACAGCACTGAGCAGGAGCGACCAGGTGCATGCAGTGGTGGTTAGCATTATTTCTTTAAAGATGAAAAGCTTAAGAAGTTATTTCCTTTCATTCATGGTGCAGAATTTCATTTTAAGTATGATTAAAAAATCAAAAAAGGAAATATGAATGTGCATAAATTTAAAATTCTGTGGCATATACCAACAAACAAGGTTATAAAAAGAGGACAAACCAAAAAATATTTTCATTACATAAAACCGAAGAAGTCAACATTAATTATTTATAACAAATTCCTTCAGAAAATCTGCCTGCACTGAGGAGCCCCAGAAGCAAGTGGACACCTTTTATCTAGCCCACACAGCACTGAGTAAAATAATGCATTCAGGACCCGGCATTCCCGATGCAATGTAGGGGGAGAAACCGGAGCTGGAGTTCCGCGGCTGTCTCCTCCTCCATCTCTCTCTTCCCTTCCCACCTTCTCTGGGAAGTCTCCCCTGTCTCTCAGCTCAAGAATCTCCAGGATGGCTGAGCCTGCACAGCACATACGAAAATCACATGGAATCCTCCTCTATCTTCCTGTTCCGTGTTTGTCTTCCAGGGACCTCCTCAAAGCCACGGGCCCTGTTCCCTTTTCAGGATCGGGCACACAGTACATTGTGCAATGAAAGGCTGATGGATTAAGATGCCTCACATACAAGATTTTTTTTTAAAAAAGATGCTTGTTGTTTTGAAAAAAAAATGCACGCATGCATGTGTGTGTGTGTGTGTGTGTATGTGACTTGAGGCAAGTTAAGGAGTGTGTGGGGAGAAACACTGATATGGAAGGGTGTTCGCTGCCCATGCAGGGGTGCAGAGGAGGGCCTAGTGCCTTTGGCACAAGCATGCTTATCTTCAATGCATCCTTTATTTTGGCACAAGAAGATGCTCCAGGTTCAACTTGGATACTTCTTGGTCCCAAACTGGACCAGTCATTTCTCCAAAGAACCCTGGGTCCTTATGGTGGGGAAATGGTATTTAGAGACCATAGTCTTTGTGCTAAGGATGTTCATTGTTACTGAATTTGTCATCGTTTCTTGGCCTTTTTGGTGGACAGAAGTAATACACACACACTATGAGAAAGTACACTGTAACATCATTGTAATATTTACCATGCCAATGTAGGATTACTGGCTTCTATGTGGTTTATTCCATTTTATATCTGTGTCTTTTTTCTCTTACATCCATCATCTTTATACATAATTGCTATGTCTCACTACCTGTGTACGCTCCACCCACACGTCTGTAGTATTTTCAGAACAACAAGGCCAACAATACCATGACTACTAGCACAGTTGCCAAAACCAGTGTAAGATCACTTAGCCTCTCTCCAGCAGTGGGATCTATAGGATATAATCTCACGAGCTCTACACGGCGTTTTAAAGTTACCTGCAGTAATTCACAAGAAGGCAGGTGCAGAAAAAGCCAGCATTCCTCCTTCCCTTCCACTCTTTTTCCTCTCACCGCAGATAACTATTCCACAGGATTTCAAAACTTACTCTCCCACATTTTAAAATGCAAGTGATTATATATGTGTGGGTGCATATTTGCATACAATTATATCCACAGCCCCCTTTCTTAGATGAAGCTGGCCTGCTCTGCACACCGTTTTCCATCTTTCCTTTTCCACCTACGATATGCCCCCGTGACCCTGCTGGGATGGGATGTAGATGTTGTCTTTACTTGTTTTTACTGCTGCACAAAACAGCCCAGGATGTTCCATAATTTATTCACCTGTCAGCTACAAATAGACACAGAAGTGGCTTCCAATCTTGTTATTACAAGGTGTTCAGGATGCAGTCTTATCCCTCCATTTTATCTTCACTAGAGATTGCCAAATTTTCTCTGGCAGAGACTATCTTCTTTTGCATTCTGTGTTAGTTCCCTAGGGCTTTCATAACAGAGGACCACAGCCTGGGCGGCTGAAACCACACGAAATGTATTCTTTTACAGAGGTCAGAGGTCCAAGATCAAGGTCTGGCAAGGGCCGTGCTCTACAAGCTCAGGAGCTTGTAGGGGACATTCCTTCCTTGCTCCTTCCAACGTCTGGTGTTGGTGGGCGACCCCCAGCATTCCTTGGCTTATAGATTCATCGCTCCAGTCCCTGCCTCCATTGTCGCATGGCCATCTTCTCCCTGTGTGTCTCTTATAAGAAAGTCGCACTGGCTTGGAGCCCACCTCCTAATGAGCTCATCCTAACTTGCTTACATCTGCAAAGGCCCTGTTTCCAAATAGGGTCACAGGTACCAAGAGCTAGTGTAACTGGAAAAGGGGTCTCCATCCAGTCTCTAAGAGAGGATCCTTGGCTCATGTGCAGGAGGAAACGCAAGCCTAGTCGCAGAGTGTAGTGAGAAGAGAGTTTATTGAAAGCTGCTCCTTTACAGAGTGGGGGCATCTGTCCACAGAAAGCAAGCCAAGGAATGCACCGCCTGTGTTTTCAGTTTTTCTTATATAGGGGTCTTATCTTTGTAAACACTAGGGCCAGGCACAGTGGCTCATGCCTATAATCCCAACACTTTGGGAGGCTGAGGTGGGAGGATCACCTGAGGTTAGGAGTTTGAGACCAGGCTGGCCAACATGGCAAAACCGCGTCTCTACTAAAAATACAAAAATTAGACAGGCATGGTGGTGCATGCCTGTAACCCCAGCTACTCAGGAGACTGAGGCAGGAGAGTCGCTTGAACCCGGGAGGTGGAGGTTGTGATGAGCCGAGATCGTGCCACTGCACTCCAGCCTGGGCGACAGAGCGAGACTCCATCTGAAAAAAGAAAGACTAAATTAAGCTGTGCCTACGTGCGGGTGGGCTGATAACATGATAACGTTTATTACTGTATTGATTTAAAGAAAGCTATCCCCGACCTTCCAGCGTGTGAGTGCACCGAAGCGTAACTTGAATTATTGTGAACGAATATATGGCTAAGGGCATTGGGACCTGTGGACTTTCTGTTGTAGGAGCAGGTCCTCATAGGCATCTTTAGGCCACTTCCGCAACCGCAAACATCTCAGGACCGTGGGTCGTGACTGGCAAGGAATGTGCCTTGCCAGTGTCAAGATGGAGCCAAACTTAAAATGACATCACTCTGGCTCTGCCAGGCTCCTGTTCCCCTAACATTAGCATTCCACGTATTTCTGTTTGGAGGGGACACAGTAGCTCATAACACATTCCTATCAACAAAGCCGGAGGACTCCCACGTCCCCCACAGCCTCGCCAACAGTGTAGGTGGGTCAATCTGATAAATGAGAAATGGTTTCTCCGAGTTTTTGTTTGTTTGTTTTTTTTATGAGGTGGAGTTGAGTTGTTGTCCAGGCTGGAGTGCAATGGTGTGGTCTCAGCTCACTGCAACCTCCGCCTCCCGCGTTCAAGTGATTCTCTGCCTCAGACTCCTGAGTAGCTGGGACTACAGGTGCGCACCTCAACACCTAAGTTTTTTATATTTTTAGTACAGATGGGGTTTCACCATGTTGGCCAGGCTAGTCTTGAACTCCTGACCTCAAGTGATCCACCCGCCTCGACCTCCCAAGGTGCTGGGATCACAGGCATGAGCCACCATGTCCGGCTAATTTTTGTGTTTTTAATAGAGGTGGGGTTTCATCATGTTGGTCAGGCTGGTCTTGAACTCCTGACCTGAGTTGATCTATCCGCCTCAGCCTCGCAAAGTGCTGGGATTACAGGCGTGAGCCACTGCTCCTCCCTTGATCTTAATTTTCATCTCTGAGATCAGGAGTGTGGTTGAACATATTTTCACAGGTTTAAGGTCCCTTTTCTTTTTCTGAACAACACACAGTTTTCATGGAGTACCCACTGTGAGCCAGGACTGTACAGTCAGCAGGCACATGATCACCAACAAAACAGATGGGAGTGTCTGCCTTCTTTAAGCTTGCATTCTATTGGAGGCGATAAACAAGAAACAAATAAGTGAAATGTATTATAAGCCAGAGGCATGGATTTCTTGTTGCTGCTGTAAGAAATTCCCACCAGCGTGGTAGCTCAAAATAAAACCTGTTTCCTCTTGCCATCCTGGACGTCGGAAGTCTGGACTCAGCCTCACCGGGCTAAAGTCAAGGTACCGGCTGGGCTGCTTCCTTCTGGAGGCTCTGGGGGAAAATTCATTCTCTTGACTTTTTCAGCTGCTGGTGGCTGCCGGCTTGTCTTGGTTCATAGTGGAGAGAAGGTCACAGCGGGCAGGGGCTGGGTAGAGAGGGCCTGTCGGACACTGTAGGAATTTTGGCCTTCTACCTGAGTGATGTGGGAAACCAGCAGAGGGGACCTGATATGACAGGTGCTTTTAAATTACACTCTTGGGTTGGGCACGGCGGTTCACGCCTGTAATCCCAGCACTATGGGAGGCCAAGGTGGGTGGATCACCTGAGGTCAGGAGTTCGAGACCAGCCTGGCCAACATGGCAAAACCCCGTCTCTACTAAAAATACAAAAAAATCAGCCAGGCATGGTGGTGGGCGCCTGTAATTCCAGCTACTCAGAAGGCTGAGGCGGGAGAATTGCTTGAAGCAGAGGTCACAGTGAGCAGAGGTTGCACCACTGCACTCCAGCCTAGGCAACAAGAGCCAGACACGGTCTCAAAAAAAAAAAAAAAATTACACTCTTACCACTGAGTTAGAAGAGAGAATAAAGGGTTAGGGAGGGCAGGAGGATGGTCCGAGTCCAGGAGGCTGTTGAAATGATTTGTGCAGGAGGAGCCAGTTGTATGGTGTGCAGGACCCAGTGAAAAATAAAAGGGTGAGGCCTCCGACAGCAGAGGATCAAGTCAGCGTGAGACCTGCTGCCCAGGTCTCAGGCCGGGAAGCCAGCCCCACTGTGTGGGCCGCGGCGGGACAAAACGCATGGAACCATTGATAGCGGAAGGAAGCCCGCAGGGCCTACTCATGGACTAGATGTAGAAAGAGGAGTGTCAGGGGCAGCACCAAAGCTTCAGCCTGAACACCTGGCAGGACAGAGCTAGCGCCGCTGACACAGGCAGGCTGCAGGAGGATGGCCAGGAGGCAGAGCCCAGTGCAGAGACCAGCAGGCCCTGGTGTTCAGTCCCAAGACAGGACCAGGCCTTCTGCAGAAGAGAAACAAGGCAGGACCTGGTGCCCTCGCTGGGGATGAGGGGAGCCAGTGACGCCGAGGAGAAGGGGGTGGCAGAGCCAAGCGACATGTGTGCAGGGGACCGGAGATGCCGTCACAGCAGTTCCAAATGCTGCCAGATGGAGCAAGACACCAGTGAAGGAAGTCATTGGATCACGGGAGGTGCTGGATGGAGAGGGTTGGTTACGGGATGGAGGACGCGGACTGGGGACAGCAAGTCAGACAGTTCTTTGCAGCTGTTTGGGGGTAAAAAGGGCAGAGGAAACAGTGCAGGGTCCGGAGGGATGGGGCTGGGCAGTTTGGGCTTTGGTTTTCCATCGTTGCTTTTTGTCAGATGGGGATGGCAGCATGCTTCCGTGCCTGTGGGAGGATCCAGGCAATGTCAGTGGTGTGACGGGTGGGAGCAGGAACCGGTGGGCAGCAGAGTTGGCCCGGGCGGGGTGTGGGTCTGGGGAGGCCAGCTAATGGCCGGGGGGCAGGCACTTTTCTGGCTGGCGCTTTCCTGGCTGTGCTGTGGGCCATGGGCACAGGCGCCATTCAGCATCTGTCAGCTGCCATCAACAGCCATTGCCATGAGCTGAATGACCTGCCTATGTAAACGAGGTCACTTACAAGGTTCTGCTCATCCTGGCGGTCCCCAGGCTGCTGTGGGGCTGGGGCTCCCTCCTGCAGCATCCCTGGTGGACCCTGGGTGGGGGCAGGGTGGGGATGAGGAACAATCACAGCTGCTTCTTAGCTGTGCCCCACCCAGCTGTGTGCTGAGCGTGAGAAAGAGGTGTCTGCATGCGAGACCTGCGCATTCACCTTCCCGCACATAAAAGGGAGGGAGCACGGGCTCAAAGCCATTAGCAAACACATTGTTAGCCATGGCTAACCAGTGAAATCTGAGTGGAAGGCCCACTTAGCAAACCAGGTGCATGGTGGGGCCACTCCGGGAGCTCACTCAGGCTCTGAACCCTCTGGGGAGGAGCATTCCCAGAGCTATGGGCTCTAAGTGGTCCAGTCTGCTGACCACGTCCTGCTCATGGGCAAGCATCTCTGCTGGGGCTGCCTCCCATGGGACCGAGCGGCACTCCTACCCACTCCTTAAAGTCCAAAACCTCACTACGGGCCTTTCCAAAAGCCCATGTTGTCCCTGGACCATTGGGCATAGACCAGATTTCCAGGTTACTTGAGGGCCCGGAATGTGGGGCAGGCAGGGGTGGAGGACAAGGGAATTGCACCACATCTAGAAGACAGAAGCCCAACATCCCAACAGACCCTTCAATGGCCAGTGCTCTCTCTGTGCCCAGCACGGCACCGTGGAAAGTCTTTGCTGTCCAGTGCTTGGTGTCTGAGCACTGGCCCAGGTGGGGGCAGCCTGAGGATGCAAGGGCCTGAGCTGTCTTCCAGAATGGGGAGTATCTTAGCTGCTGACATCCTCTTCACACCCCAGAAGGCTGATCCTGGACAGCACTGGGGCCTGGGGGAACCTCCTACCTTCTCCCCAACCATGGTGTCCCCACTCAGATCGGGATGCCGGGCCCGGCCCCGGCAAGGAGGGCGCACACAGTCACTGGGGGGCACAGGCCTGGACCCACCAGGCATGAAGCCTGTCCTAGACCTCCAGGGATTAGAGCAGGCTGGCGCTGGCGAATGCAACGGCAGACAGACCCCCGTGGGGAGCAGCACCCCAGGGTTGCCCCGCATGCTTGGGAGTTCACACAGCAAAGCGGGAAGTCTGTGGCTTTCTCAGTGGCTTGGGGCACCCTGGCTGGCCTTGTGGGGGAGTGTCTTCCTATCTTGCTCCCTACACCAAAATACATTCATGAGAGTAAAGACATATCAAAAAAAAAAAAAAAAAAGCAAAATAACCATGTAACCTTACTAGAATATGAGCTTTTTTTGGTAATGATCTTAAAGTACAGCGGTCTTAAAACCAAGAACCAATAAAAAGAAAGACAGAAAAATATCCTGTCATAAAAATTAAACCTTCTTACATGATAGACAAAGCCAAAAGCCAGTGGCAAACTAAGAATAACGTACTTTCAACATATGACAAAAGGTTAACTTCCTTAATATTTAAATCCTCTCACAAACCCATTTGCAAAGGACCAAGAACCCAGTAGAAACCACAGGCAAAGCGCATGTGTGAAGACTTAGCAGGAAAAGGAATGCAAAGGGCGATTCGATGCCAGGAGAAAAAAATAATTATTATGACAGAAATATAAATTTGCAATACTATGTGGTGGTTAAACATGCTCATAAAATTGTATGGGAAATGTTGATTTGAGTCTTTAGAATATGATTCAATAATATCTATTAGCAATAAAAATGAATATAACTTTTGTTTGACCACTTGTTTTTTTTTTTTTTTTTTGAGTCAGGGTCTCCCTCTATTGCCCAGGCTGGAGTACAGTGGCACGATCACAGCTCACTGCAGCCTTGACCTCCCAGGCTCAGGGGATCCTCCTACCTCAGCGGATCCTCCTACCTCAGCCTCCTGAGTAGCTGGGACTACAGGTGTGCACCACCACTGCCTGGCTAAATTTTGTATTTTTAGTAGAGACGGTGTTTTGCCACATTGCCAAGGCTGGTCTTGAACTCTTGAGCTCAAGCAATTTGCCCGCTTCAGCCTCCCAAAAAGCGCTGGGATTACAGGCATGAGCCACCACACCCCCACCTGTTTGACCACTTTTAATCCTACACTTGTACCTGTGTACAAAGACATGAGGTTCTGTATCGCAGTGTATTTTGGTTGCAAAACATTAGAAACGACGTATATGGAGGAAACCAGGCAGCCACCACTGCTCGCCAGATGCAGTTTGTGAAATCCCAAGGGCAGAACTGGGACAGCCTGACCCCCGCCTCACTCCTCCCCTCATTTGGGAGGAGGTGCACCCAGGAGCACCACCTGCCCTCCTTCCTGGGGCCACTCATTCCCCATGCTTATTGACGGAGTTGTCACACCAGAAGTGTGGGTGCCTGAGGCACCGTGGTGAGGAGTCCAGGTAGTCTGGGGTCGAGGCCAAGGCCTGGGAGTAGCTGAGGGCATGGGTGAAGTGCATTTTGAAGGCAGGGAGGAGGCTGACTGGAGTCTGGGGAGAGACACACAGCCCAGTGGCAATGAGGCTGCTTAGTCTATGGAAACACAGGTCCGTCTAGGGGCACCATGGTGGCAAAACACAGCAAAGGGACTCGGAAGCGTGGGTGGCAAAGTGCAGGGGCCTGAGGAGCACCCACCTTCGCAAGGGGAGACGCCCAGTGCGGATCTGCCGAGGAACGCAAGTGGCCCCCAGCCAGCCGGAGCGGAGCCGTGCGCCTCAATTCTCTCCACATAGTGTGCCTTCCTGCATTTCCACAGCTACAGACTCCATGCTGAGCTCTGAGAAATCAATTTCAATGGCAGCTTGACTAAGTACAGGATGTTTTCCTTTCATCTCCTCTCTCACACCGCCAAATATGCCTGATGGACAATTAAAGGACCTGTGTTCCTCTGCTGTTCGGAGAGCCGAGAGTGCCTGAAAAGAAGGCACTTAGGGAAATGACAGGGTAAGAAACCAGACTGACCCACAACATGCAAGATGCCTGCATCTTCCACAGCGGCTCCTGCCTGGCCGGAGGGGCCCTGATGGAGAACTCAGTCTGCGCGAAGTATAAATGCCCCGTGTTGCAGCAAATGGGGATGGATTGCTCTGCACCTGCTGAGAGAATCGAGCTGTTCAGTCAATACCCTCTCTGTGTGACAAAACACAGTAGATTACAGAAACCAACCACTGCTCCCCCGAATGTGGATGCCGGGCTTAGAGAATGGATCCTGGAGGGACCCCTCTGAAAGCCAGTCCAGCAAGACAGCTTGCAGAGGGGAGATCTGGCCATCTCTGTCCCCGCTCAACCCAGCAAGGGACTGGGCAGATCCACGGGGAGTTTTGTGCTAACTCAATTCCCATTTCCAGGAATAAAATCAGTCCTGTCCAAAAACCTCCCCTCCACATCTTATCTAGAAACAGATGGGCTGGGAAAAAATGCTCCCTGGAGCACCTCAGCCTGCCCCAGTCCTTGGCCGGCCTGGCCACGTGTCCCCACACTGCCCACCATTGCTACCCACCCCTGCTTTCATTTCTGATTGGTGTGCAAAGGTGAGAGAATTCTGTTACCAGAAACCGAGGAGACCCCTGGGCCGCAGCAGCCATAGGCTGTTGGTGATGCAGGTGTGATCTGCTATGGGGATGGATCCCCGTCTCTATGGAGCATCCTTCCTCCTGCAAGATTTGCTTCCAAAGAGTCAGTCATGGAGCTCCAATCCCTGAAACAGAGGCAGCCCCTTCCTTTCATTCCAAGACAGGAGGGACAGGAATCGGGTCCCAGATACGGAGTTTGACTGCTATCTTGGAAATAAAGAGCAAGATAAGATCTGCAGACCAGTGTAGAAGAGAGACCGCTTTCCTTGAGGACACTGAGTGGCAGGATGGATTTAGTATGGGGATGCAGGGGGCAGAATGGAAAGAAGGCCACTCTGGTGATTCAGGAGACGGTGACAGGGACTGTTGCTTGAGCCTTGTTTGTCAGAACAAAGCGAATGAGGGCCAAGTGTGCCCACGCCCCTAGTCTTGTAGGAGCCGCTTTAGAGGAAGTCTGACTGGCCTGCCCAGCTCCCGCCTGCTGACTTATGTTTGTTGTTGGGTGAGCATCGGGTGGTGCCCATCCAGACACAGGCACTGGGCCTGGCGCAGAGTGAGGCAGGGCGGGTTCGGACCCCCCACTGTGCCAATGCCTCGACGTCCACCAAGGCACTGAATGGGCGGCCCTCCTGGCTCCCCTGCTCTCTCATCTGATTCAAAGCAGCATTTTAGAGCTGGAAAGAACCTCCAAATATTTTTGGCCAGATGACCCCCCCAGGTGCCCCTGCTCTGCCTTCACAGTGACCCTGGGCCGTTGGCCCTGTGCCTGTCACCTTCTGTCCCAAATTCAAGGCAGGCTTGGACTCACGAGGGCTCCCTGGCACTCCCGCTGCAATGCTGGGCCTGTCGTGCTGAGTCCTGGATATGTGGGATCATCAGGCCCCCCGGGGACCAGACCTCGGGACGACAACGAGAAAAGCAGCGTGGTGAGCCGGGCGGTGGTGGGAAGAAAACCAGCTCAAGGCATGCATGGGTGCCTTCGTCTGCATCAGGATTTCAGACTTCAGATCTCAGGGCACATGTTTCGTCTCTTTTGGTTACAACAGGCCTGAGAGTGTTTGTGGCTGCAAGGAGGCTGAGAATGAGGGTTGAGAGGAAGGGACAGGAAATGACATCAGAGGCTTTGAGGAAGGAGACGCTCAATGAGTTAACCCCTGTAAAGCCCTACAAAAAGGGCCGGCACACAACAACCACCATGTGAGCGAGCATGCCTCTCCATCATCCCCATGGTTATTACTATTAACTGAAGAATAGAATTTTTGAGTAGTGCCTAGTGCAATGCTGCAGACCAAAGAGGTGTTTTAAAACAGAACTATTTGGACAATCCATTCTGAGCTCTTTAAAGCAGAAGAGAGGATGGTTGCCTCTTCATGAATAATTATTAATGTTCACTCATTCATTAGATGCCATGGCAGTTGGTCTTTTCCAGACCTGCCATCGTGAGAGATTCCATCCCCCGTGCATGTTCTTCCTACAATGTGAGGGCAGCCCTCCTCCTATCTTGTGGGGGGGGGGGGGGCCGTGTCCCCACTCCTGGATCCCAGGCAGGCTTTGTGCCACCTCACCCAATAGGGTACAGAAGATGCGATGTGATGTGACTTCCAAGGCCAGCTCACAAAAAAGCCATGTGTGTCTTTCTACCTTGTTCTCCTGGACTTCCCTGGGTACCCAGCAGCTGTGCTGGGGGAAGCCAGGCAGCCACACGGAGAAGCCACGTGAAGGTCTTATGCCAGCACCCCCAGTGGCGGTGCCAGGTGCCAGTCAGCATCAGCAGCTGAGGGTGGGATGAGGCTTCAGGTGAGCCCACCACCTGCCATTGGGCCCTCTCCACCTTCAAGCCACCCCAGCTGATGTTTTATGGAGCAGAAATAAACTGCCCCTTTGGAGCTCTACCACAACTGCAGATTGGTGATTAAAATAAACGATTATTGTTGTTTGAGGACCGGGTGTGGATTGACTTGTTATGCATTACAGGTGTGGAATCGCTTACAGGGCCTGGAGGAGGTATCACCAGATCCAAAACCGAACACATGTGACTTGCCCTGAGGCCGGCTGCTGAGAGGAAGCAAAGTGCGGCGGGACCTGAGACTGTGGACACCTAAGGGGCCTCCAGGAGGCTGAGAGCGAGGGCTGAGAGGAAGGGGAGGGAAATGTTAACAGCGGCTTGGAGGCACGAGACCCTTGTCATGTCCTGGCAAAAAGCCTGGTACCAACGTGGCTTCAAGGAAAATTAGAAATCACCTTAATAAACTCAATAAGCTACCTACGAAGTTTCAAGACAGAATATTCAAAACACCGCCTGGCTGCTTCTGGAGGCCAAGGATAAAATGCCAGAGTGGCAAGACATGTTAAAGACTGGCCTGGTAAATGGGAGAGGACCAGGGTTGGCTACATTTGAAAATAAAACTGCTTCTCCTTGCCTGCCCCCTCCAGCCGGTAAACAATAAATGGCTTCCAGGGTTCCATTTCCAAGATACACAAAGAAACTCCCCAAAAAACCATTCTCTCACAAGAAGTAACTAAATGCTGAGTGAAATGCAAAATCACAACGGCCTGAAGGCTGTGGGGAATAAACACACACAGGCAGGTACTGGACGGGAACAGGAGTGTGCAGGTGGTGAGTGTTGATGTGGTGTGGGGAATAAACACACACAGGCAGGTACTGGACGGGAACAGGAGTGTGCAGGTGGTGAGTGTTGATGTGGTGTGGGGAATAAACACACACAGGCAGGTACTGGACGGGAACATGAGTGTGCAGGTGGTGAGTGCTGATGTGGTGTGGATCTAAACACACACAGGCAGGTACTGGACGGGAACACAAGTGTGCAGGTGGTGAGTGCTGATGTGGTGTGGGTGTGTGGCCTCACCCAAATCTCATGTTCAGCTGCAATCCCCAGTGCTGGAGGTAGGGCCTGGCGGGAGGTGATTGGATCGTGAGGGTGGGGTTCTCATGAATGGCTCAGCACCCTCCCCACTTGATACCACATGGTGAGTGAGTTCTCATGACATCTGGCTGTTTAAAAGCGTGTGGCACTTCCCCCCAGCAATCTCTCTTGCTCCTGCTCCAGCCATGGAAGACATGCCTCCTTCTTTGCCTTCTGCCATGATTATAAGTTTCCTGAGGCCTCCCGAGAAGCCACGCAGATGCCAGCACCATGCTTCCTGTACAGGCTGCAGAACCACGAGCCAATTAAACCACTTTTCTTCATAAATTCTCCAGTCGTGGCCGGGCGCAGTGGCTCACGCCTGTCATCCCAGCACTTTGGGAGGCCGAGGGGGGCAGATCACGAGGTCAGGAGATCAAGACCATCCTGACTAACACAGTGAAACCCCGTCTCTACTAAAAATACAAAAAAATTAGCTGGGTGTGGTGGTGGGTGCCTGTAGTCCCAGCTACTCAGGAGGCTGAGGCAGGAGAATGGGGTGAAGCCCGGAGGTGGAGCTTGCAGTGAGCCAAGATCACGCCACTGCCCTCCAGCCTGGGCAACAGAATGAGACTCCATCTCAAAATAAATAAATAAATAAAAATAAAAATAAAATAAATTCTCCAGTCTCAGGTCATTCTTTATAGCAGCACAAGAATGGCATCATATAAGTGTGGGGCGACTTCCATGTTTCTCCAGCTTGTCCAGAGGGCTCATGGTCATGGAGCAGCGCCAGGCTTCTAGGGCTGTGGTGGGAAAACCTGCCGTCCTTCTGGCTGGAGGAAGCACAGAAAGAAGCCCCAACCCAGCAGGCTGGTGGAGAGTGAGCGGAAACCCAGAAAAAGAGGAAGCCAAGAAGGGAAATGGAAAACCCCCATTCTGTATACAAACTCTGCCCAGGACTCCAGCTGGACCCTGCAGCGTGCATGTGAAACAGACGAGAAGCAGCTTGAAGTGGGATTTGGGGTCCCACTGTGACAGTTAATTTTATGCCTCAATTTGACTAGCTTATGGGGTACCCAGGTCTTTGGCTAAACATGATTTCTGGATGCGCCTGTGGGGGGTTTTCTGGAAGAGATCAAGCTGGAGAAACATAAAGCTTGCCCCACGCTTGTATGAGGCCATTCTCACACTGTGATGATAAGTGAATTCAGTAAAGCCAACAGCAATCCCCATGCCAGTGGGCATCATCCAACCCTTCAAGGGTCTAAGGATAACAGGGGAGAAGGAAGGAGAACGCCCTCTCTCTGTCTGAATGCTGGAGCTGAGACATCAGTTTCCTCTGCCCCTCGGCCTGGGGTTTATACCATGGGTTCTCTGGGGTCTCCAGCTTGCAGGTGACAGATCCACGGAGCCTCTCAGGCTCCACAGCCACATGAAACAATCCTCATACTGAATCTCTTTCTCTCTGCAGACCCCATCGGTTCTGTTTCTCTGGAGAACCCTGACTCATACACCTGTCAACTACTGGCATGACAGCGTTTGCAGTTTTGCTCTAACCAAGTAAATTGGCTGTTAAAACAAAAACATCAACCCTCTTTGGAGCAATACAACAGAATCCAGAATCTCACAACATAGCAGTAATTGTCTTCAAAATTATTCAACATTTGAATGCGGAAGTCAGGAAGATGTGACTCATTTATGAGGAAAAATACTCCACGATGAATCTCAGGATGAACCGCATGTTGGAATTACTAGACAAGAACAGCTATTTTTAACTATGCTCAGTGTGGAAAAGGAAAATATTCTCATAGCAAATGGGAAGAAAAAAATTGTACCAGAGATACAGAATGTGTAAAAAGTATCCAACGGAAATGTTAGAACTCAAAAATAAAGCAGAAGAAAAAAATTTGCCTGATAGAGTCAGTAGCAGATTGGGGGTGATAGAGGGTGCACTTGAATATAGAACTATCGTCATCATCCAATCCAAAGAAGAGAGAGAGAGAGAGAGAGAGAAGACACTATAAGGATGAATCACACCTCAGAAACTTATTTTTGGAAAATCTCACAAACAAGTATTGGAATCTCAAAAGGAGAGGAGAGAGCATGGGAAAGAAAAAAATGGAAGAAAGAATGTCCTCAAACTCATGAAATTGGGTGAAAGGTATAAATTTATGATTCAAGAAGCACAAGGAACTGCAATCAGGATACATTTGCAGAAGCTCACATCCAGGCACAGCAGCAAATGGCCAATACCCAAAGATAAAGAAGAAACATTGAAAGTAGGAAGAGGAAAAGGACAAGAGAACAACCACAGCTTCAGCCTTCTCATCCAAAATGACGGAGGTTAAGAAGAGAGCCTTCTCAACCCAGAACTCCATATCCAATTAAATGTTCTTCAACAACGAAGAGTAAAGGCATTTCCAGTTAGAGGAAAACTATAATAGCCTTTTCTCAGGAGACCTTCCCTACAAGAAATGCTGAAGAAATTTCCTCAGCAGAAAGAAAACACCACCAGGTGGAAATCTGGGTGTTCAGAAACAGAAGAGCATCGGGAAGAGGAAACAGAGACGTAAATAGAAAAAAGACTATGTCTCCCTTCATTTTGTTAAAGCACATATGACTGGTTAAAACAAAAAGTGTACCGGGTCTTATGGGGTTTATAATGTTTATGAAATTATTCATTTGATTACTATCACATAAGGATAAGGGTGTGGAAGGCTCTATAGGATTGCTAAGTGGTACAATATTAGCCAGATTGAAAAATACGGGAATGTCTATGTATTAGTCCATTTTCACACTGCTGATAAAGACATACCCGAGACTGGGCAATTTGCAAAAGAAAGAGTGGCAGGAGGCAAGGAGGAGCAAATCGCATCTTACAGAGATGGTACAGGCAAAAAAAAAAAGAAGAGCTTGTGCAGGAAAACTCCCCCTTATAAAAACCATCAGATCTCATGAAACTTACTCACTCTCCCGAGAACAGCATGGGAAAGACCTGCCCCCATGATTCGATTTCCACCCACCAGGTCCCTCCCACAATACGTGGGAATTCAAGATGAGATTTGGGTGGGGACACAGCCAAATCATATCAGTATATCATAATCCTTAGCATAACCACTAAAAGAATAATGCAAAAATGTATCACTAAAAGTCAAGAGGTAAAGTATGTTGGAATTCTAAAAATTAATGAAATAATCCAAAAGAAGGTAGGAAAGAGGGCTGGGTGCGGTGGCTCACACCTGTAATCCCTGCACTTTGGGAGGCTGAGGCGGGCGGATCACAAGGTCAGGAGATCGAGACCATCCTGGCTAACAAGGTGAAACCCCATCTCTACTAAAAATACAAAAAAATTAGCCGGGCATGGTGGCAGGCACCTGTAGTCCCAGCTACTCTGGAGGCTGAGGCAGGAGAATGGCGTGAACCCAGGAGGTGGAGCTTGCAGTGAGCCGAGATCATGCCACTGCACTCCAGCCTGGGCGACAGAGCGAGACTCCGTCTCAAAAAAAAAAAAGAAGGTAGGAAAGTAGGAGAGGAACCAAAAAAAAAAAAAAAAAATAGAGAAAAAGCAAAACAAGTAAAAAGACAGTAATCCAGATGATTTTTTTAAAAAATAAAAAAGCAAGGCCTAACTATATACTCTCTATAAGAGAAGCACTTTAAATATAAAGACAATGATTGAAAGTAAATGGATGAAAAACCATAAGCCTTGCAAACAGTCAGACCAAGAAGTTAAAGCAGCTTTATTAATGTCAGGTAAAATAGACAAAGAATGTTGTCAAAGATAAAGACAGAAATTTCATAAAGACCAAAGGGTTAATTTATTGGGAAGACAAAATAATTGCAAATGTGTGTACACCTAATAACAGAGCTTCAAAATACATGAAACAAACATTACAAAACTAAAGGAAGAAAGATAATTCCATGATCATAGTAAGAGACGTTGACACCCTTCTCGAGCAACTGATAGAAGAACTGGAGAAGAAAAGTCAATAAAACACTGAAAAAAAATTATATGAAAATGGTAATGACTTAGAATAGCCCAATTACATCAATCATATCAATTGTATTGATATGATTGATATGTACTGAGCAGTACACCCAACAACCAAAAGACAGACTTTTTTTTTTAAGTACACGTGGTCGGCTCAGCAAGATGAGTCATTTCTAAGCCATAAAACAAATATAATACATTGTAAAGACCTGAAGTCATACAGAGCATGTTCTCTAACTGCAATGGAATTAAATTAGATATCAGTGACAATAAGGTATCTGGGAAACTCCTACACATATGGGTGTCAACAACATACTTCTAGATAATTCATGGTCAAAGGAGAAATCACAGTGGAAATTAGAAAATAGTTCAAAAAATGATCATGAAAGTGTGACATATGAATTTATGGGATTCAGTTAAAGCAGTGCATAGAGGGAAACTTATAGCTTTAAAATGTTTTTATCTGAAATGAATAAAGGTTTAAAATCAAAATCTAAAGTTCTCCCTCAAGAACTAAAAGAAGAGCAAAATCAGTCTAGGTATGTAGAAGGAAGAAAATAATAACAATATGTAAAGAAATCAAAGAAATGGGAAATCAATCAAAAATAGAGAAAACTAATGAAGCTAAAAATGTATTCTTTGACAAGATTAAACAAATGACAAAACCCTAAACTTAAACAGAAAAAAATGAGGAAGAACAAAAATTGTCAATATCAGGAATAAAAGAATGAATGTGATTTCAGATCTTATAGATGTTAAAAAGATGAGGAATTATTATGAATAACTATTTGCAAACAAATTCATTGACATTAAAAATATAAGAGAATATCATGAACACCTTTATACCAACAAATGTGACAACTTTGTTAAAAGGGGGAAAAGCCTTGAAAAATGCAATCTACCAAAATTTACATTATGTGAAAGAGAAAATCTGAATATCTATATAGCTATTTAAAAAAATTTTTTTAAAAAAATAAAAACAAATTTCGCCAAGAAAATTTCAGGCCTGGATGGTTTCACTCGTGAATTCTGAGAACATTTCAAGAAGAAATAACACCGAATATACACAAACCCTTTCAGAAAGAAGAGGAGAAGGGAAAATGGCTCAACTTGTCTTATGAGGCCAGCGTAATCCTGATACCAAAACAAAGACATCACAAGAAAAAAAAAAAAAGCTATAAACCAATACTCCTCACAAACATAGACACAATAATCCTTAACAAAATAGCAACTCAGGAAATCTAGCAACATATACAAATAATAGTACATTATGAACAAGTAAATTTTATCTCAAAATGCAAAGTTGGTTTAACATTTGAAACTCAATCAGTGTCATTCCCATATTAACAGAATAAAGGAAGGGAGAAAACCATATAATCATTTTAATAGATACAGAAAAACATCAGATAAAAATTCCATATCCAATCATAAACTCCCAGAGAAATAAGAATAAGGGAAGGATAAAGGGTAGCTTTATAAAGCATACCCCTTATAAAGAATAAAGGGTAGCTATGTAAAATCCAGAACTAATTATCACACTTAATCTTCCCTATAAGATTGGTAATAAAACAAGAGTTCTTGTTCTCGCCACTTCTATTCAAACATTTACTTGAAATTCTAGTCATTGCAAAAGGAAGACAAAGAAATAAAAGCATTCAGATTTGATAAGAAATAAAGCAGTTCCTATCTGTGGGTAAAATAATTGCTTGTGTAAAAAATGCTAAGAAGTCTGTAAAACAATTACTGGAATTAACAAATGCATGTAGCAAAATTGAAAGATACAAGATACAGAAATCAGTCACAGTTTATATACTAATATCAAACAATTAGAAAGTGAAATTTTAAAAATTGCTCTTACAATAGCACCACAAGCCACAGAAGGAATGAATTTAACAAAAAAGTGTAACTCCTCCTCACTGAAAACCATGAAATGCTGCTGAGAGAAATTTACATAAGTAAATGGAAGACAGACCCTATTTATGTATCCGGCATTGTCAAAAGGTCAGTCCTCTCTAAACTGATCTATAGATTCAGTGCAACCCAGCAGGCATTTTACTGGAATGGAGAAATTGACAGGCTGATTAAAAAAATGTATACGAAAATGGTAATGACTCAGAATAGCCAAAGCAATTTTTAAAAAGAACAAAGTTGAAGGGAAGGCGGGGTAATCAAAGGTTGGTTAAGGGATGTAAATGGCCAGCTAGGGAGGAGGAATGAGTTCAGGGCTCTATTGCACCTAGGATGACTGTAATTAATTAACAACAATTTAATAAATAGCTAGGAGAGTGGATTTCAAATGTTCCCAACACACAGAAATGATAAATGTTTACAGCAATGGCTATGCTAATCACCCTGAAATCAAATGATCATTACACACTGTATACATGTATTAAAATCTCACACTGTACCCCATAAGTATGGGCAATTATTATGTGTCAATTAAAAATAATTATAAAAGCAATAAATAAATACAGATTCCCAGGCCCAGATCGATCCACTGGATTTGAATTGTCAGCAAAGGAACCTGGGGTCTACATTTTAATGATACCTCTGTCATTCCTATCATCAAGCAAGCGGCAGAAACCCTTAGACTAATTCTACTTGGATCAAATGGGAAATATGTTTAGTGCTGAATATAAATAATTGTGTAATTGTGAGCTTTCCAAGTATAGTTCTACTTAAATCACATCATCAAATGGAGACATTCTATGTTTCATGTACGTAAAGCACAAAACAAGCAAAACTAAGGTTTAAAATCCAGAGTAGTGAGCACTGGGGCTTAGGGACTAGAAAGGAGCAGGAGGGGCTTTCTTGGGGACTGGGAACGTTCTGTTTATTTAACTTGTGCTGGATTCATGGATGTGTTTGGTTTGCAAAAATTCATCAAGTTATAGGTATATAAACAAAGTGTATGATATATAAACCCACACATATACACCATGTGTACGATACACATATACATCAGTAAAAGCAGTTTTCAGAAAGATTTAAAGGGGTAGGCTAACCTAAAAAGAGGTAAAGGTAAAGGTTCGTTGAAAAATAAGCTTAAATATAAATGCTAAGAGTAGCTCTACTAGATCAGCATTTTTATTAATATGAAGGATACATAGCCCAAATATACGTGGACTTCAGATTATGTGCTTCACCCCTGGAAAAGCACAAAAACAAAGTGGAGGGCTTAAACTCATCTGATTTTAAGATTTATTGTAAATGTATAATAACCAAGACAGTGAGGATTTTGCAAAAGGATACATATATAAAGCAGTGATCTCTAACAGAGAGTGCAGAAATATTTTCACACATATGTGAAATTCATGATTAACCAAAGTGCAGTGGCAATTCATGGGGAAAGAAGAATTTTTTTGACAAATGCTGCTGGAATTATGGGGTAAACCTATGACGAGAAAATGAACATTGACCCTCACCTCACACCACATACAAAAGCAAAACTCGAATCACAGGGCAAAGTGCAAAAGCTAATACTAAACTTCCAGAAGAAAACAGGAGAAAATCTTTGTAACTGTGGGGCACAGATTTCTTAGGTTTGTTGCAAAAAACACAAACCACAAAATATAAATTGAAAAAGTTAACTTTATCAAAATTGAAAACTTGAAAGCCACCGCTAAGAAAACAAACCAAAAAGGGGCAAGGCACAGAGTGGAAGAGAGTATTGAAAATACATCTATCTGACAAAAGACTTATGCCCAGAATATAGGAAGAACTTTTACAATTCATGGAGAAGACAAAAATATCTATTAGAAAATGGGCAAAACAGTTGGGCACAGCTCAAGACAATATGCACGGGGCCAATAAGCACACAAGAAGATGCCCAGTATCTTTGGTCATCTGGGGCAAGGGTGGACCGGGAGACTGCGAAGGGACTACTGAGGCCATCCAGGCTGGGGCACACAGTGGCTCCGGCCACCCCAGCTGAAGCCTGGGTGTCCTCCTGGGGCCACTCTCAGAGAGAGTCCCAGAGAGGAAAAGGAACTTGCAGAGGAAATGAACCTCAATGACATCATTGGCTCAGGGGCTCCACTAAGTGCAGCTCAGGCACAGGACGAGGCTGGCCCAGGAATGAGGAGCTCGGACAGGAGGAGGACTCTGCACCTGGGGTTTCAGTGCCATCTGCCTGGTTTGTTGCCTCTCCCTCCCTCTCTCACAATGCCCACTTGTCTCCCAGGACGCAGAGTACCCATCCCAGAGTCCCATGGTCCTGCCAAAGGGGATATGCCCCCCCCAGCAAAGATAAGCCGACAGACCCAGCCAAGAGGGCTGTTTCAACAGCTCAGAGACCAGGACCCCCACGGGGTTCCCATATGGGCCAGAGCCAACCAACCACTCTCTGGATTTCAGATCCCCTTCCCTTTCCCTGCTGGTCCAGCACCTGGCATGGAGCGTCCACCCCATAGGGTGAGGAGGGAGAAGATTCCTCCTGCAAACGGCTCAGTGCAGGGCCTGGTACAAGTTAATTGTTCAGCTCTCTCACGATCTGTTTATGTCCCTGATGGCTCTTGGCTACAAAGGTGGAATTCAGAAGCAGGTCTCCAGCCCTGGGAGTGGGAATGACAAGATCAAAGCTGAACCTAATCCTCGAAAGACAACCTGGTATAGCGGGAAAACGCTGGTACAGGAAGATACAGATGCAAATGGTACTTGGCGGATAAATATTCCCAGATCCGGCAGGGCTCTCTGATCCTTCACCTTAAGGAAATCTGTGTGTCCAGTTTGTTTATTAATATTTTAGTTGTGCAAAGCACATGAAGTCTCAGCACTAACCTAGCAGCCCTGCAATGCTGTGGGGGAGAGGATGGGGCTGGGGCTGCAACCCCAGAAACAAAGGACCAGAGACCTCCACCACCACAGCCTGAGCCTTCCTGCCCCTCCAGCTCTTCTCCTGAATCTGTGCCCTGCGAGTGAATTCAGAAGCAAATGGGATACTGGTGCGAGCACAAGCTGAACCATCATTCTTGAAACCGGAGCCCACGGAGGGCCTGCCGCTAGCCTTTCCACTGGGGGTGGGCGCTTCACGAGCCCCAGAAGCACTTCACGTTCAGTCTCAGCCCCTGCATCTCCACGCAGCGGCCACTCAAGTCTTCGCGGAGCCTCTTCATCTTAAGCACAGATTTAGAAGAGGACGTCGTGGAGGTCAAGCAATTGCCTGCTTCATTTCCATGCATTGGCATCACCAAGAAGATCCCCAGAGACTTTTCCTAAGTAGCAGGCTTGGTACAGAATTATCAGATAGTCTCCGTTTTTGTTGTTGTTGTTGTTGTTAAATCCCCTGGGTTGATGCTAACACAATGCTAGCCGGAAAGACCGTTGAAATTGATGTGTCTCATTTCCTTTTGCCTTTTCTCTTAAACAAATGACCTTCACTAGTGCATTTAATAGCCTTTGGGTTTTTTTTAGCTTTGTTCTCAAATTGCACCCTGGAACCAAGCAGGTGAAACTTCAGACCTCTCTGAGCGGCTATCTCTGCAGATGGATATTTGGGGCTGAGGGAGACCCCAGAGGAGGAGAGGGCAGCTGTAACGAGGGAGCTGGGGGCAGATCCCAGCTCTGAATCCCAAGGATCCTGGGTTTGAGGCAGCCTCAGCCACTCCTGGCCCAGTAACCTAGAGCCAGCAATTCTCCTCCATCTCTGCCTCAGTTTCTTCATCTGTAAAATGAAGCAAGAGCAGTGCACTCTCCATAAAGCAAGGAAGGGGAAAATTCCTGCTGCAAAGAGCTCAGCTTAGGGCCCAGCACAAGTTAATTGTTCAGCAAGCAGTGGCTCTCTCATGATCTGTTTATGTCCCAGATGGCTCTTGGCTACAAGGGTGGAATTCAGAAGCAGGTCTCCAGCCCTGGGAGCAGAGGGTCACAAGATCAAAGCTGAGCCTGACTCTCATGAGGTGATGTGGGATTGGGGAAGAAGAGGAGCTCTAGAAACCAGCAGAACTGCAGCTCTGCCACATCCCAGCGCATGGACCTTAACATATCTGAGACCCAATTCCCTCACTTTAAGGAGGAAGCAGGGTGGCATGAATATAGATGAAGCCAGAATGCACTTCATGCATGCACAGGGAAACACACACACACACTCCGGCACCATAGTCCACGTTCAGTTTTAGTAAAGGCACATTTCCTCCCCTCTCCCTCTCCCAGAAGGAAACTTGTGTACCAGGCAGGCTACCAGGATAGAAATCCCACCACAGAAACCCACTGTATTAGTCTGTTTTCATACTGCTAATAAAGACATACTTGAGATTGGGTAATTTATACAGGAAAAAGGTTTAATGGACTTATAGTTCCATGTGGCTGACAAGGCCTCATAATCATGGCAGAAGGCAAAGAGGAGCAAGTCACATCTTACATGGACGGCAGCAGGCAAAGAGAGAGCTTATGCTGGGAAACTCCCCCTTATAAAACCATCAGATCTTGTGAGACTTATTCACTATCACAAGAACAGCATGAGAAAGACCTGCCCCCGTGATTCAGCTACCTCCCGCTGGGTCCCTCCCACAACATGTGGGAATTCAAGATGAGATTTTGGTGGGGACACAGCCAAACCATATCATTCCACCTCTAGCCCCTCCCAAATTTCATGTCCTCACATTTCAAAATGAATTATGCCTTCCCAACAGTCCCCTAAAAGTCTTAACTCATTTCAGCATTAACTCAAAAGACCACAGTCCAAAGTCTTATCTGAGACAAGTCAAGTCCCTTCTGCCTATGAGCTTGTAAGATCAAAAGCAAGTTAGTTACTTCCTAGATACAATGGGGGTATAGGCATTGCCTAAATACAGCCCTTCCAAATGGGAGAAATTAGCCCACACAAAGAGGCTACATGCCCCATGCAAGTCAAAAATCCATCAGGGCAGTCAAATCTTAAAGCTTCAAAATGATCTCCTGTGACTCCATATCTCACATCCAGGTCACGCTGATGCATGAGGTAGGTCCCCCTGGTCTTGGGCAGCTCTGTCCCTGTGGCTTTGCAGGGTACCACCTCCCTCCCAGCTGCTTTCACAGGCTGGCGTTAAGTGTCTGCAGGTTTTCCAGGCACGCAGTGCAAACTGTCAGTAGATCTACCATTCTGGAGTCTGGAGGACGGTGGCCCTCTTCTCACAGCTCCATCATGTGGTGGCCCAGTGGGGACTCTGTGTGGAGGCTCTGACCCCACATTTCCCTTCTGCACTGCCCTAACAGAGGTTCTCCATGAGGGCCCCACCCCTGCAGCAAATGGGCATCCAGGCAACAGGGGATGTTTCCATACATCTTCTGAAATCTAGGTGGAGTTTCCCAAACCTCAATTATTGGCTTCTGTGCACTTGCAGGCTAACACTACATGGAAGCTGCCAAGGATTGGGGCTTACACCCTCTAAAATCACGGCCTGAGCTCCACATTGGCCCCTTTCAGCCATGGCTGGAGTGGCTGGGATGCAGGGCACCAAGTCCCTAGGCTGCACACAGAATGGGGACCCTGGGCCTGGGCCATGAAACCATTTTTTCCTCCTAGGCCTCTGGGCCTGCAATGGGAGGAACTGCTGTGAAGACCTCTGACATGCCCTGGAGACATTTTCCCCATCGTCTTGGGGATTAACATTCGGGTCCTTGTTGCTTATGCAAATTTCTGCAGCCAGCTTGAATTTCTCCTCAGAAAATGCAATTTTCTTTTTTTGTCACATTGTCAGGCTGCAAATCTTCCAAACTTTTATGCTCTGCTTCCCTTATAAAACTGAATGCCTTTAACAACACCCAAGTCATATCTTCAGTGTTTTGCTGCTTAGAAATTTCTTCCACCAGATATGCTAAATCATCTCTCTCAAGTTCAAAGTTCCACAAATCTCTAGGGCAGAGGCAAAATTCTGCCAGTGTCTTTGCTAAAGCATAACAAGAGTCACCTTTGCTCCAGTTCCCCACAAGTTTCTCATCTCTATCTGAGACTACCTCAGCCTGGATTTCATTGTCCATATCATTATAAGCATTTTTGTCAAAGCCATTCAACAAATCTCTAGGGAGTTCCAAACTTTCCCACATTTTCCTGTCTTCTTCTGAGCCCTCCAAACTGTTCCAACTTCTGTCTATTACCCAGTTCCAAAGTTAATTCCACATTTTCAGCTATCGTTACAGTGGTGCCCCACTCTACTGGTACCAACGTACTGTATTAGTCTGTTTTTATGCTGCTAATAAAGACATACTCGAGACTAGGTAATTTATACAGGAAAAAGTTTTAATGGACTTACAGTTCCATATGGCTGGGGATGCTTCATAATCATGGCGGAAGGCAAGGAGTAGCAAGTCATGTCTTACATGGATGGCAGCAGGCAAAGAGAGAGCTTATGCTGGGAAACTCCCCCTTATAAAACCGTCAGATCTCATGAGACTTATTCACTATAATGAGAACAGTATGAGAAAGACCTGCCCCCATTATTCAGTTACCTCCCACTGGTTCCCTCCCACAACATGTGGAAATTCAGGATAAGATTTGAGTAAGGACATGGCCAAACCATATCACCCACCAAGCCCTTCACTTGAGGATCTGGGCTGGGCTCTCAGGCGAAAATCAGGAGGCACTGAGTTGGGATTCAGTCCAACAATGGCAAGTGGACGGCATGTCCTGGCTCAGGGTTGGGCAGACAGGGCCTCCCTCTGGGGTTCACACTGGTTCTGAATAACAAGAACCATGCTGGGGCAATGACCTGGGGCCTGAGCCCTGCTCTTAGCCTGCTGGGCACCATGCCAGCCCAGGGCAGCCCACCAAGGCTGTCCACGTGGCATCCTCAGTGATAGTTTCTAGGGCTGCTTCCTTGGCCCCTGACCAGCCCCACATCCCTGGACCTGGGCTCTGTGGAGGACCTCTCTCTGCCCTTCGGCTCCCATCCTCCCATCCTGCTTCCCCTTAGGGGAGCCCCTCCAGCCTCATGGGTGCTGTCTGTCCCCACTGGTCCATCTCCCCCTACACTTGGGCCCTGGACAGCAGACTGCCGTGTCCAGCCTCCTTTTTGGCATCTCCACTTGGGATCTCCTCCCAGGCTCTGACGCCTGCAATGCCCCACAGTGTTCCTGACCTCCCTCCCTTACCCTGCCTCTCTCTGTCTTTGTGCAACGAAAGCCCCTTACTCACCCAGAGCCCCCAAACCAAACACGTAAGCTGTGTCGTTACTCATGTGACCCCTTCCAGTGGCCCCTGGAGTGAGCCCCCCTTCCCTGTAGCTCCCTGTGAATCCTCCTCATCCATTCTCCACAAAGAGGCAGGGTTTTCAAAGGACAAATCAGACACCATCACTCCCTCACTCAAAACCCCAGTGACTGCCTTTTCATGAGGCTGAGAGCTAACGGTCTGTTCAGGGCTGGCAAGGCCCTGCCTGCTCCCCATGCCCTCCCCCTGCACCAGTCATGCTGACACCAACCCCCAACCTTTCCCCAAAGCCACCTACTCTCACCCTCAGGCCTCTGCATGGGGTGCTCTTCCCCACGTCATGGGCCATCTTCCCCCAAAATGCTCCCCGAGTGACTCCGGGCCCAGCATCCTATTCATTAGGCTCACACCACTCAGCCGTGGCTGACGTTTACCAAATTCTTCTGTCTGCTTGCTTGTTTGTTTTCTGACTGTCCCTGCAATTGGCTGAGTAACAGCCCTCCAAGATCTCCATGTTCTCATCCCTGGAGCTGGACATGAACCTTGATGGGTCTTTATTCAGAAGAAGTGGGCTGCAGATATGGCCACATCCAGAGTCTTCCGATCCTCCTGGCTTCTCCCTGTGGGTACTAAATTCAAGCATCCTTATAAGAGGCGGGGGAAGACACATGTGGTTGGGGGGAGACACATGCAGGCGGGAGATATATGCAGTTGGAGGGACACATGCAGGAAAGGAGACACATGTGGGGGGGAGACACATGCGGGGAGGGGAGACACATGCAGAGTGGGGGACACATGCAGGAGAGGAGGTGCATGTGTGGGGGAGACACATGCAGTTGGGGGGACACATGCAGGAGAGGAGGCACATGCACGGGGGAGACACTTGCAGTGGGGGAGACACATGTTGGGGGGAGACACAAGTTGGGGGAGACACATGTGGGGGGGAAGACACGTGGGGAGGGGAGACACATGCGGGGAGGAAAACACATATGGGGGAGACACATGAGGGGGGGAGACACATGCAGTGGTGGGGGACACATGCAGGAGGGGAGACACACGCCGGGGGAGACTCATGCTGGGGGGAGACACATGCACGGGGGGGGAGACACATGCAGCGGGGAAGACACACGCTGCAGGGAGCGGTGGGGACACAGGCAGAGGGGAGAGACACATGTAGGGTTGGGGGAGACACATGCGGAGGAGCAGGGGACGTGGAGATGCAGCAGAGACAGCTTGAAGGTGCTGGCCTGGAAGACGGGAGCAGCCACAGGCCAAGGAACACCTGGGGCCTCCAGAAGCTGCAGGAGGCAGGAAGGATCCTCCCCTAGAGCCTCTGGAGGGAGGACAGCCCTGCCAACACCTTTGTCTTGGACTTCTCGCCTCCAGAACTTGGAGAGAATGAATCTCCGTTGCCTTAAGCTTCTCGGGTTGGGGTATCTTCTTACCATCAGCCCTGTCTGATGTAATAACGCTCTCTCTCCCTCACTAGGGCTCTGTTTGCCTTCAGGGAGCTCTAGTGAGGGAGAGAGAGCCTTACTCCATCACACAGTAAGGAAAGCTAAGAAAACAAAGCAGAGTCCAGGGCCTGAATGAAGCCGGGGCGGGATTCACATGGCGTCAGGGACAACAGGCTCCTGGCAGGAAAGCAGGCATGTCCCCAAGCAGCCTCAGGGCAGGGCAGTGCAGCCGAACAGGACTGAGCGAAGGGAGAGAAAGGGGGTGGGATATAAGAGGTGGTGGGGACCTAATGACAGAGGACGGAGGGCTCTCAGCCCTGTGGGAAGCCTCTGCAGGGTCAGGACCTCAGGGAAGATTCTGTAAATCCACCCTGGCCGCAGGGTCAGGGAGGCGGCAGGGAGACTGGAGGACGCAGTTGAGTGGTTGATGACTCTGTGGGGCGGTGCTGGATAATTCAGGAGGTTGGCCCGAAAGACTTGCGGGTGAGTTGGATGTGAGATTTAAAAGGAAGCGGGTTGCCCGGCATAGCTCCTGGAATTTGGGCCTGGGCAACAGGAAGGGCGGAACTGCTGTTCCCTGGACTGGGAAGGTGGGGCAGGAGCTGGCTGGGTCTCGGGTAGGCTACAAAGAGCCGTGCTGCAGACTCGCCAGGTGCACAAGCACGTTAGATACCAAGGGACACTGTCAGGTGGTGCAGTATGAGCTGGGAATTCAGAGAAGAGGCTATGCTGAGATGTAGGTGAGGGGAGCACAGCAATGGGAGTTCCTGTCCTGCGCTGGAGGAGGCACCTGGCGGGGGGCCATGGAGGACAGAGCCTTGAAACACCCAACCGTTAGAAGGTGGGAAGGTACCAGCCTGGCCAACATGGTGAAACCCCGTCTCTACTAAAAATACAAAAATTAGCTGGGTGTGGTGCATGCACCTGTAGTCCCAGCTACTTGGGAGGCTGAGGCAGGAGAATCATTTGAACCCGGGAGGCGGAGGTTGCAGTGAGCCAAGATCGCGCCACTGCATTCCAGCCTGCAGACAGATTGAGACTCCATCTAAAAAAAAAAAAAAGAAAGAAAAGAAAGTGGGAAGGTGGTGAGGCCCAGCACAGCACAGAGCCTGGGGAGGAGCAGCCAGGGAGGGACGAGGGCATGCAAGGCAGGGGCATGCACCATCCAGAGGAAGCGAGGCTTCCAGGGTAGAGGGAGGAGAGTCTGTGCCGGGTGCCGCTGGTTCCCTCCAGTCAGATGAAGGCTGGCATTGCCACCGTTGCGTTTGATGACGAGGAAGTCGCTGGTGAGCTTGCCCAGAGCTGTGTGGAGGAGCAGCCTGGAGAGATGGGATGTGAACATTCATCTCTGCAAAGGAGGACAGAGAGTTGGGGCGTGGCTGCAGGGGATGAACAGAAAGACATTTCTTTGGTGAAGATGGGCAAAAACGGCAACATGTTTTCGAAGAGAGGACAGGGGTGGGGAGACAGAGCAGGGAGGGAGCGAGCTCCCGGGCCCATGGAATGGTGGTCCTGCATGGGGGCAGAGATGATTCACCTCCTGTAAGGAGCAAGGCAGGGCCAGGCAGGGGTCTGGATGGTGGATCTTGTGATGGGAGCTGAGAGTTGGGCTGGGCCTTCCTCGCTGCAGTGAGAATCATGTCATCTGCCGGGGTAGAGGTGTGAGGAGGAGGGCCGAGGGGCAGGGGAGAGGTGTGAGGAGGAGGACGGAGGGGCAGGGGAGAGGTGTGAGGAGGAGGGCTGAGGGGCAGGGGAGAGGTGTGAGGAGGAGGGCCGAGGGGCAGGGGAGAAAGAGTTAGAGCCCCTCCAAGGGAGTTGGGGCTGTGGGCAGGGGGAGGCAGAGGCAGGATTTCAGGACTCCCTTGGGCTGGGAGGTCATGAATTCAAACAGGGACCAGTCCACAAGGCGGTGTGATTTCCCTGGCCCTGCTCAGCTGTCAGGGAGCAGGGAGGGGTGGACAGAGGGTTGGGTGTCGCCAGGAAGACAGGAGGATGGGCAACGCCAGGGAACTGAGAGCACGGGAGTGACTTCTGGGGGAATCACAGCTGGACAAGCAGGGAAGTGACGAGGGGGAGACCACAGAGCAGGGTTTGGTGCTGCCTGCCCCGGCTGAACATCTGCAAGTGCACGACTGACTCCCATGAACATAAATGTGCTCCTAGGCTGCAAGGATTTAGTGAGAGAATGGCATAAGTTTAGCACGTGCCCAACACACAGTCGGGCTGAGAACTCCAAACCACCCAGGTGGTCCCAGAAGCAGAGCTGGCCACCCTTTCCTTGCTTGACGGCTTCCAAACAGAAGCAGCTGGTTGCTGTGCACAAGTCCAGGGAGCTGATAAGGAGGGGCAGCCTGGGTCCTCTGTGAGCCTGTTCACCACCGCCCCAGGCCGGTGTCCCCAGGGGCCAGGGAGGCCATTTGGGTGCTCGCTCGGCTCAGCTGGATTTGGAGAGGGTGAAGCCGACAGCCTGAAGGCTCAGGGCACAGGCAGCCGATCGCGTGGGTTTTGGGTCCCATTTGCTAGGAAATTCGCAGAGAGGAGGGGAGAGTTAGTGCCGTTGCCTTGGCAACGCTCTGTCACATTCTAATGGGGCTCAGCCGTAGAAGGAGGCTTGTCTTAGAGGAGCACAAAGCAGATCGATTTGCTGGTGTCCGGAGGCAGCTCAGCGGGAAAGCGGCTGCTTCCCAGGTGCCTGCTGCCCAAGCTCCATCAGGAAGGCAGCAGAAGAGGGGTGGGTGGGGGTGTCCCAGGACCCACGGTACCCACCAAAGAGTGAGGCGGGGCTGATGCTGGGTACCCACTTGGCCTCATCCCAAGGTAGCTCAGGATCTCAGAGCTGGGGTGGAGGAGGTGGGTAGCTGCCCCAGACCGACTGGAGCTTTGGGACCCAGGCTCCACGCCCACCTCTACGTGGAGCCTCTGCTCTAGGGAGCTTCCTGATTTTGCAGACAGGAACGCCATGGGATGAGGAAAAGACAAGCATCTAAGTCTGTCAGCAGTGAGGTGTGCTGGTGTCACGGGCTGTGGCCTCCCTGTACCTGAACCTCAGCCAACCCCAAAGGGGTGGACGCAATGAAGAACTCGGAGCAACCTCCTCGAGGGGCCCGAGTGGATGCCAGATTCCCCAAAATCCAGAACTAGAGCCAAATAGCTAGGAGCTTGGGTTGCAGGAGCAAATATAAATATTAAAAGTATGGACAAGATACAAATAATACAAGCAGTACAGATTGAGAGGAGGGACAGGGTGGCCAGAGAAAGAGGAGCTGAATATTACCCACGCTTTCAAAAGAGGAAGTGGGCGTTATTGTCAAAAACGAGACCACGGGATAGAGAATGTCTAATTCCAAACAGTTAACGGTCTTCATAGACTTTTCCTTCTCAATCTTAGAAGGTTCTTCTAGGAAACAATGCCTCGCATGGTGAAGATAAACGCGCTTGAAGTCAGCAGCATCTTCGGCTTGACTTTGTTCCCCTTCCTTCTTTACATTGCAGTTCAATCTAGTATTTCTGGGCTGCAAAGCCTGAGAAGGATGATGTCATCTTTTACACCAGCATTTGCCCATCCTTCCTATTTCTTTCTAGCCATTGCCACATGCCAGGCACGGTTCTAAATATTTGGCATGGCTGTGGCTCCCTGACGCCACTCAGCTGGGCACTGAGGTGGGGCTGCCATCATCAATCCACCCCCAGGGAGATAAATGGGGCCCAGAGAGGGTGACTGGCCCAGGGCCTCAACAGCTCCCAAGAGGGGGGCTCTGGCTTGGAACCCAGGCCATTTGGTCTTAAGGCCACCCTCTTACATTTGCACATTTTGCATTTCCTGATCACGTGCACAGAGGAATGCCTGCAGAGCAGCCCCATGGTCAACACTGGCTATTCTGGGTAGGGGGCTTTCATTACTTTTACATTCTTCTTTGTATTTTATCTTTTTAAAGAAATACAATAATAAGTCTGTATTTAAAAAAAAAACAGCTTTATTAAGATATAGTTCACAGGTGGTGGCTCATGGCTGTAATCCCAGCACTTTGGGAGGCCGAGGTGGGCGGATCACGAGGTCAGGAGATCGAGACCATCCTGGCTAACAAGATGAAACCCCGTCTCTACTAAAAATACTAAAAATTAGCTGGGCGTGGTGGTGGGCGCCTGTAGTCCCAACTACTCGGGAGGCTGAGGCAGGAGAATGGCGTGAACCCGGGAGGCGGAGCTTGCAGTGAGCCGAGATCGAGCCACTGCACTCCAGCCTGGGTGACAGAGTGAGACTCCGTCTCAAAAAAAAAAAAAAAAAAAAAAAAATATATATATATATATATATATATAGTTTACATACCATACAATTCACTCATTTAAGGTGTACAATTCAATGGTTTTTGGTATATTATATTACTATATTTTTAAAACTATGGTTACATATGTGTAACATAAAATTTACCATTTTACCCATGAAGTGCACAAGTTTGTGGCACTGATGACATTCACCATATTGTGCCACCATCACCACTGTCAACTTCCAAAACTTTGTCATCATTCCAGGCTTAAACTTGTACCCATTCACTAATCATGTCTCAACCTCCTTTCCCTTAGCCCCTGGTAACCACTAATCTACTTCCCATCTCTGTGAATGTGACTACTCTAGGGACCTCATAAAAGCAGAATCCTGCAGTACTTGTCCGTCAGTGACCGGCTTATTTTGCTGAGGATAATGTCTTCAAGCTTCATCTGTGTTGTAGCATGTGTTGGAATTTCCCTTCTCTTCATGGCTGGTAACAGTTCATTGGATGGAGCGCATTTGTCTGTTGATGCATCTATTGATGGACACAGGGGTTGTTGCCACTTTTTTGTTTGTTTGCTTGTTTGTTTTATTAAGATGGTGTCTCGTTCTGTCCCCCAGGCTGGAGTGCAATGGCGTGATCTCGGCTCACTGCAACCTCCGCCTCCCGGGTTCAAGCGATTCTCCTGCCTCAGCCTCCTGACTAGGTGGGACTACAGGTGCCCATCACCACACCTGGCTAATTTTCGTATTTTTAGTAGATGCTGGGTTTCACCATGTTGGCCTGGCTGGTCTCAAACTACTGACCTCAGGTGATCCGCCCGCCTCGGCCTCCCAAAGTGCTGGGATTACAAGCGTGAGACACCACGCCCTGTCTGTTCCCACTTTTTGGCTGTTATGAATAATGCTGCCATGAACGTAGGCGTGTACATATCTGCTCCAGTCCCTGCTTTCTCTTCCCTTGGGTGTGTACTCAGAAGTGGAATTGCTGGGTCACCTGGTGTGTAACTTTAAAAATAAAAACCATCCTTGCTAAAATTGGATCTGAGGCCTCAGTCCACTCAAGGAAATCAATGCAGCCTTCCTCCCCAGCCCACAGGAACAAAACCCCAAAGACGGGGGTCGCACTCCAGCTCTATGGCCATGTCACATGTCTCCCAGAGCCCAGACATTTATTAGCGGCCACCTGGAGCATTATTGTGAATGCTGAAGGAGAAACCTGGGTCGAAGCCCGGGGTGCTGTGCGTGCCCCATGCACGTAGAGTTCTTATGCATATAGAGTGTGTTTATTCCCACACTGGATCTCCTCTGCAGCCCCGAGACCTGCAGTATATGCACCATTCATTCCCATTCGACAGATGTGGGGACTGAGACTCAGACAGCCACTACCCGGAGAGCCCTTCAGCTCCAAACACAGGGTCCACTCCGGCCCCTGGCTGCCTCTCTCAACGATCCCCAAGGGGCTTACAAACAGCTTTCCTCCATTCTAGGACAACAAAGACACTGGGGGTAGTAACATGAGGGGGGCAGAGAGAAAAGAAGCCTCCACAGCTGCACCCCCCCCCAATTTCATCCCAGCACCATCTCCTTGAAGAGTCTTGGGGGCCACCCTGCCTCAGGGGCCGTGGCATATCACCAGGAATGCCACTGCTTAAACTCCTCTGAGGCTGGGAAGCCCACCCAGACCAACAGGCGGGCCCTCTGGCTTCCCTGGAGGGAGCTCTGTCCCCAGGGCTCAGAGAACAGAGTCCCCACAGCAAAGGCCCTCAGGGTGCAACGGCCGTGTCGGAGGGCCCCTTCCCATCTTCTCTTCTTCAGCATATGTGCCCAGCTCCTGCACCCAATGCCCAGGGGATGCCTCCCAGATGCCAGCAGCATGGTGGCAGGGGCAGGAGGTGGCATTGTCCTTATTCTGGATATCCCTGGGTGACCCCAGTACGTGACTCCCCCGAACTCCAGCGGCCTCATCTGTGACACAGGGGGCCGGACCACATCATCCTGGGCAGCGCTGCTCTCTGCAATTATTGAGTCTGGAGTCTCTTCTTGTCAGAGATTCTCTTTAGGGAGTTTATTTTCCATAGACTAAAGACTAAACAATAGAGAACAGAGAGAGGCTTCTAGATACCTACTGCAACCTTAGCTTCTCAGAAAATACAGGTGCTTGGGACTCCTCCCACAAAATCAGGAATTTAAATGGAAAACTTGAGCCCCAAGACAGCTCCTTTAGTCAAAGGGTCTGAGTGCACATTAAAGGAGGGTGGAGGGAGAGAGGACATAGAGAGGGAGGAAAGAGGAGGAGGGCACCAGGAAGGGCAGAGCCAAGGGAGTCCTGGGGGTGGATACGCACGTGCCTGTAAGGGGCCCTGTGGTCCTGGCATGTGCCTATAAGAGGCCCTGTCATCGTGTGTTAGGTTGTGACACAGCTCTGCCCGCCCCAGGTGCCTTTTCTGAACCAGGAACCTAAGAGGAGCTCTCCCACCAGGGCCAGGGACGGAGGGCACCAGGACGGGCAGAGCCAAGGGGGTTCTGGAAGTCCCCGGCCCTGGTGGGAGAGCTCCTCTCTTAGGTTCCTGGTTCAGAAAAGGCACCTGGGGAGGGCAGAACTGTGTCACAACCTAACACACGATAACAGGGCCCCTTACAGGCACGTCGTATCCACCCCCAGGAGCACACAGACAGACTCTCGTCCACATGCCCTGTCTGGGGACAGGAGCCCAGCACCCAATGCTTGTTACTGCTTCCACCCCTTTGCTGACCTCCCCACTCATCAGGGCTGCGTGCCAGGTGACCAGGGTTCTAACCCTGGCTTCCTCCCTGACCCCTCCTCCTGGAAACATCCTTCCTGACCCAGCCTCAGTTTACCTCATTGAAGGGTGAATTTTAAGGACCCATTCAGCTTTTATCTCCTGTCACTCCATAGACATCAAGACTTAACATCCCATCCCTCCCACTCCCAGCTGTCATTCCCCCTCCCCAATCTTCGGCCCACTCCCTGTCCAGGGGCCCAGGTCCTCAGCGCGGGCAACCCCTCTGTCCCCATTCCCGGGACCTGGAACCCGCGAGGGCTCAGGCCGGCCAGGATGGAGTTCTCTATCCCAGTTCAATTTCCCCCGCCTTTTTGATGTCACATCCTGTCCCAGCCTGCTTCCCCGCCGGCCGCCGCCCTCCTCCCCGGGAGAGAGCGAGGCGCGCGGGTCCCTCTGCGCCACCCCCGCCCCCGCCCCTTCCGAGCAAACTTTTGGCACCCACCGCAGCCCAGCGCGCGTTCGTGCTCCGCAGGGCGCGCCTCTCTCCGCCAATGCCAGGCGCGCGGGGGAGCCATTAGGAGGCGAGGAGAGAGGAGGGCGCAGCTCCCGCCCAGCCCAGCCCTGCCCAGCCCTGCCCGGAGGCAGACGCGCCGGAACCGGGACGCGATAAATATGCAGAGCGGAGGCTTCGCGCAGCAGAGCCCGCGCGCCGCCCGCTCCGGGTGCTGAATCCAGGCGTGGGGACACGAGCCAGGCGCCGCCGCCGGAGCCAGCGGAGCCGGGGCCAGAGCCGGAGCGCGTCCGCGTCCACGCAGCCGCCGGCCGGCCAGCACCCAGGGCCCTGCATGCCAGGTCGTTGGAGGTGGCAGCGAGACATGCACCCGGCCCGGAAGCTCCTCAGCCTCCTCTTCCTCATCCTGATGGGCACTGAACTCACTCAAGTACGTGCATCCAACGCCATTTTCCTCCCTGCCAGGCGCCCGGCCCGGCCCCCCGGGAGCCCCACAAAGTCCGGGAACGGCTCCGGCTCCGCGCCGCCCCGCGCCCCCGGCCTGGGCGCCCGAAGTGCCGGGGTTGGGGAGGGGGCCAGGGCGCTGGGCTGGACCTGGGTGGGAGGGAGGGGTGCAGGCTGACCGGAGACGGTGCTCCTCCAGCCCCGGCTCAGCAGAGCTGACAGCTGCCCCCTTTTTCCTAGGACTCCGCTGCCCCCGACTCCCTGCTGAGAAGTTCAAAGGGCAGCACGAGGGGGTCTTTGGCTGCTATTGTCATCTGGAGGGGGAAGAGTGAGAGCCGGATAGCCACGACCCCAGGCATTTTCAGAGGTGGCGGGACCTTAGTCCTAGCCCCAACACACACCCCTGAGTGGCTCATCCTCCCTTTGGGCATAACGCTGCCCTTGGGGGCTCCAGAAACAGGCGGTGGGGATTGTGCCGCTGAGACCTGGAAGGGCAGCCAGCGTGCCGGCCAGCTGTGTGCATTGCTGGCTTAATATGCAGGGCTTGGGGGGCTGTGGCCACATGCCCGGCAGGAGGTGAGTGAGGAGCCCTGTGGTGTGCCGGTGTGGGGATCGTGGGCATTTCAAACGGGCTTGTCGTCCCCTGAACAATGTATCGATAGAGAAAGGTCTCTGCTTGGTATTCTCCATTTTAAAGATGCATATTGGAGCTGGCAGGTCGTGGGGGAGGAGAAGGGCTGTCTGTGAGCGCCGAACTGGGAGGGTTGCTTTGGCACTATGGTGCTCGGAAGAGCCTGCCAGCCGAGGGAGCCGGGCTGCTTGGGAGTGACATTAAAATGCCCTTTCAATGATGCCACTGTGCCATGCTCTGAACTGGGAGACTCTGGCCCTTTGGAGTTGCAAGTCCAGGAAGTGATGGGCAGCCAGTACCTTGGCCCCAAGCCCCAGCTGCCCCTGACCCTCCTTTCCTTCCTCCCTTCCTCCATCTCCCTCAGAATAAAAGAGAAAACAAAGCAGAGAAGATGGGAGGGCCAGAGAGCGAGAGGAAGACCACAGGAGAGAAGACACTGAACGGGCTTCCCTTGTTTTGCCTGGAAGCCCGCGCTGGCTCCCTGGCTCTGCCCAGGACGTGCAGTCCAAATCCCAGTCCAGCAGTGGGGTTACGTCGTCCCACTTACCCTCAGAGCCCTTCTCCTGGTGCTGCCCAGACGATCAGCCAGTCCCCCCTGGAGAGGTTCTGCATGGCCTCTAGGAGAGAAGTTTTCTTGGCCCCAGGAAGGCCTGGTGGAGGGGTGATGGTTGTGCACTGTTGCTGGACAGATGCATTCATTCATGTGCACACACACACACATGCACACACAGGGGAGCAGATACCTGCAGAGAAGAGCCAACCAGGTCCTGATTAGTGGCAAGCTGCCCCACAAAGGGCTATGCCTGTGTCTTATTGAGACACCTTGGCAAAGGGATGGCTGGTTCTGGGTGGTCCTGGACATGGCCGCACCCAAGGGCCCTCCAAGCCTTAATGGCACCCTGAAGCCTCCATGCCCAGGCCAAAAGATGCTTTTCCTCCCTAAGTTCTCCTCTTTGTGTCTTTTTAAAGATTCCCTGTTCTGGGGAGAAACTTTTGGTTCAACTTCAATCAGAAGCCTTGTCTCAGTGGTGAAAGTATTTGTCCATCCACACGAAGGGTGCTGGACATCCGAACCCCAGCCAGCCCCTGGTCACACCCCTGCATCCTCACACCCTGGAGTCAGGGCCCAGCCAGCCACCTTCAGGACCCTGGTCAGCTCCGCCAGCCCACAGCCTTCGCGGGTCAGGAAGGGAAATGCTGCTGTTTTCTTTGCTGGCCTGGCACGTTCCTCTCTCTGAAGCTGAACCACAGGCTGTCTCAGGGGAATGTGTCCCTCGACTCAGCCAGGAGGCACCTCCCACCCTCACGGTACAGCTCCACCTTCCCAGGGCTGGCTTCTGATAATTGTGCTTTTGGAATCTTGCATTGGAGGCCAGTTATCCTAATGTGTTGGGATTTTGGAGAAAAGCCTCAGCAGGTGAAATCACGTCAACGTTTCTGAGTCTCTGAAGCGGGCAGAGAGTGGCTGGCTCAGCACCAGCACCCGAGAGCCTGGCTACCCTAGTCCCCACCTGGGTGGGCCCCACTGGGGTTACGCCAGGTGACTTTCATCTTTGACCTCTAAGGTGGCATCTGGGGTCGGGAGTGGGTGTGGGTGCAGGACCAGCCTGCTCTGATTCCAAGAGCTACTGGGGGACATCCATCCCCAAGCATCTTACTTTCTTGATTCCAAAGTTATGCGTTGCGGGTTCCCTGAGCAATGCTGCTCATATTTGTGAGTGAGTGAAGAAGCGTGTCTGGGCTTCAGGAAAGGGTGCTGGAGCTGCCTGGTGTCTGCCTCCCGCTTCCACTGTAGGTAAATTGCTCCCAACAGCCACATCCTTGCTTTTAGCTCCTTCCAAGGGATGGACATGCGATTCTAGGGCCACTGTGTTTCTAAATGAGCGTACGTCGACATAAGAAGATGTCAGAAATGCCTGGATCCTACCTGCACTTAAGAAATGCTGCCTGGAGGATTTAGGCGGGCAGGCAGGGGGAGTGGAGCACATGGCGGGGCCATCTGTTCTCCCGACAGCTTGCTTACGATGAGACACTCAATCAAACGCCAACCGTTGATGGATGGCCTATGACACGCAAGGCTGTGGGGCCAGGTGAACTTTGTCCTCAGACAGAAAGACATTTCACATGGTCTTGCTCTGTGATTTTCAACAAAAGACTGGTATTTCATGCTCTTAGAGAAGCAGGGTAAAGTGGCATCGTACTGAGCTTCCGGGGCAGGGTCCCGAGGCGTTGATCTCTGGGCCTTGGGGAGGGCGGGGCAGGGCAGGGACTCCCTGGGCTCCAGGCCCACCGCCACATCCCCCAGGCTTCCCTTCAGAGTGAAGCATGTCTTTTGTACGTGATAGGGTAAAAGGGGCTGGGAAGCTTTGTAGCAACAACCTTGAACCCAGATGGCCTATTCTCACCCCAATCCCACCAGACACTGGCTGTGTGACCTTGAGAAAGGCCCTTTAACCCCTCTGAGCCTGACCTTCCTTGTTTCACAAGGAGGATTAAACAAGATGATTCTTGAGTAAGATCCCTTCCTGCTACAGACCCCCAACGTCATTCTTTCGTTGGCTCACTCGTCCTCTCCTTAGACAAGCATTTCCTGGGTACCAGCTGGTTGGATTTAACTCGGTCAATTCTGGGCTTACAATGTTGAGTGAGTCCAAACCCTTGCCGCTTGGCACCTGGGGCTGGCTTGCTTTGAGGGAAGACCCCAGGCTCTGCCATAATCATGTGTTTCAGTGGCAAAAGAAGTGTCTGCACCGAGTGCTCTGGGTGGGAGTTGGGGAGTGAGTTCTGTTTCGGAAGCTGGAGGCAGCTCTGGAGAAGGAAGATATTTGATCTGGGTCCAAGGTTGCACCTGGGTCCACTAGTGAACCCCGGGGAAAGAAGAGGACAGAGGCTGGGGACGGTGGCTCACACCTTTAAGGCCAGCACTTTGATCACTTGAGGTCAGGAGTTCAAAACCAGCCTGGCCAACATGAAGAAACCCCATTTCTACTAAAAATACAAAAAATGAGCAGGGCGTGGTGGCAGACGCCTATAATCCCAGCTACTCAGGAGACTGAGGGAGGAGAATCACTTGAACCCAGGAGGCAGAGGTTGCAGTGAGCCGAGATTGCACCACTGCACTCCAGCCTGGGCGACAGAGCGAGATTCTGTCTCAAAAAAAACAGAAGAAGAGGACAGAAATGGCTGCAGACAGAGGCTATAGCAGGAAGAAGGGCCTGGAAACCCTGACTCTCACATGCAATGCTCAGTCCACGTGGGTTGAGGGTATTTGAAGTGTTTGAAGATGGAAGCGGAGCTCTCCTCATTAACCACGCATCCCCAGGCCGGGCCTGGCCTTTCCTACATGACGCCTCTGGATGCCCCTGGTGGGGTTCAAGCTGTCAGTGAACACAGAACAGGCTTGAGTGGCAACCGTCACTGTGACTGTTCGCCTTCAGGTTTTATTGAGTGACTACTGTTTGCTGGGTCTCGGAGTTGGGCCAGCTGTTTGCCAGTCTAGGTGCCTGCATTGAGAAGTGGGCGGACACTGGACTGCACTTGGGGAGTTGTGGGTTGGTGTGAACAGGGCAGACGAGAAGACCAGGGAGGCGATGCTGACTTAGCCTTTCAGAGAACCCCAGTGAGGCCCATCCCTCTGAATCTGTTCCTCATCCGCCCATTTAGCTCATTCTAGAGCTGAAGACCTCACTTCACTGCCCTGAGCAAATCCAACAAGTAGAAATGGCTAAACACTTTTACCTGCTGCAACCTAAGCTTGGGCCAGGTGGTCTGGATGAGCTGTCTTGTCCCCCTGCCAGGCCCTCTTCCCCTCCAACTTCTCTGCCCCCTCTGTTTTGGACATGCTGGGAGGATACAGTGTTTGTAGAAGGGGATGGAGTGCAGGGGTAGGAGGAAGAGTTCAGGTGAAATTGGGGTCTTTTCCTAAACCCATTATTTCAGAATACATGGAATTCATTCAGTCTTTGCACCAAAGTTGGCCGTGGCCTCTCAGGCTGGCAACGCCTCTGGACACACGGAGGGAGAGGGGCACCCTCCCCTTTCCCATTCCCGGGCTGCCTCCCCTGGTGGAGAGGCTCTTGACACCAGGGGCGCTGAGCTGTCAATCCTGCCCATGAGGCCTCTGCTCCGTCTCCTAAAGCAATTTGCTTCTCATTCCACTGACTTCAACCTTCCCCAATCAGAAGAAAGGTAATTTCCTGCCTTGGGTTGTATTTATTACTAAAGTTATCAGGCCCTGTAATCAGTATTAACATCACCGTGTAAAGTAATACAAAACTAATTACTAGCTAAACTGAATTAGATACATGGCAACCACGAGCTGGGCTGACAGGGCGAGCAGCCAATTTCCAGCTCTGAAAGATGCGTCCTGGACGCCCTGCACGCTCGGAAACCTCAGCGCTGTCCCGACCGGCACCGCAGGGCGACCGAAGGGAGGGGAAGAGAGAACAGGAAGTAAAAATGCACACCTCTGAGTTTTTTTGGATTATTAAAATAATAATCTAAATATTATAAATAATAATGATAATAAATAATATACTATATAAGATAAATAATATAAGAAACTGGAGCCTACCCAGAGTTAAAGCCCCAGGAATCCCGCCAGTGGCGAGGACTGATACCGCATGTCACAAGTGTAAACTTTATCATCTTGCGGCGGTCCCAGCAATCCTGGGCAGTTGTCCCCATTCTTGACCTGAGGACACACAGGCGTGGGGAGGTTAAGCAGCCTGCCCAGCCACCCAGCACATATGTGATGACCCCAGATGGCGCTCTAGGTCTGTCTGACACCTGAGAAACCTGAGTTCTGGTGCTTGTTAAGACAGAAAGAAAATGCAAAGTTGAAAAGCAGCGCACTGTCACCGAACACCAGTGCAAAGGAGGTGCTGGCGCTGCCGCCGGCTCGCCGACCTCTGTGGAATGCACCGCAGAGCCCATCAGCTGTGCCTTTCCAACTGTGTGGACACGTGCACGGCCTGCTGCTGACCTTGAAAACGGGCTTTTGAAGGAGAAAGCAGGGCAAGAAGGAGGGGGTCCGCTTGTGGTTTCCTTGCAACCCCTGAGGATCAAAGACCCCAGCAGGCACGTCCACCCCTTGGAGACGGGGATGCATCTAGGAGTGCCTGCCCAGCCGCCTCAGTTCTCTGGGGTGTAAGGTTAGGGGTTACGTAGGCAGCCCTGTGCCCGTTAAATGTCCCAGCATGTGCATGACAACTTGAGATCCAAGAAGTCAGAATTAGGGGCCAGGCGCACTGGCTCATGCCTGTGATCCCAGCACTTTGAGAGGCCGAGGCAGGTGGATCACTTGAGGTCAGGAGTTCGAGGCCAAGAAGTAAGAAACAGGACCTACAGGTCCTGAGCTAAGGTGGCCTCTCAGTGAGGCTCTAAACTGCCCGACACGTGCACCCGACACGCCCGCGGGTCCGGTGACCCCCTTTGTTGCACCTGGCATGCTTTGCACAAGGTGGCTGGAGGGGCCGCCATGGAGAGAATCCGCTGCGTTCGCACTGACCCGTCCTCGTGTGTGGCTGCTCACCTGGAGAAGGTTTCCTGTCCCTGCTTCTTCTGTGCTCGTGTCAAAGCTCACGCCCCTGCCTGGGCTCCAGCTGGTGATGGCAGCTGCAGTGTTATCAGACCTGCTCGCCCCAAAAGGACATCCCAGCAGCAGGGATCTTGCCCGTATATTCCTTATGCATGGTTCAATGACAGTTAAAATCTGATTGGAGAGTGTGTAGCCATGAAGAGTTGAGATGAAAGAGTGTAAGGGGGAGATGGGAATGAGGCCGGCTCCCCAGCCCTTGTCCACATTCAGATCAGCAGTTCACAGCATCGCTTTGGGCCGTCCCTGAAGTGGTTCCATTCCATCTGGTGGTTTTAGGTATACGAGTTGTCTTCGGGGAGTTTAAACCCTGCCGCGGGGATTTCCCTACCATACAAAATGGCTCTCCTGAGTGGTGCTGAAAAGAAAGTCTCCCCCACTTGCTTCTGGTGATGCTTCGGGGGCCTAAGAGTCAAAGAAAGAACATCAGTGTATCGTAAATAACTTTACTCCATGCACTGAAGGATGTGGTTTTTAGACAGTGCAGCGGGACTCAGAAATGGGGAGCCAGCCATTTACCAACAATTTGGCTGTCAACTTGAGTCCTTGAACCCCCGCCCAGCCTCCTTCCCAGCCCCCAATATGCACACACAGGTTTCCGTTCCCAGGCCACTCATCCTCAGCATCTCGTCCCACAGATGCACAGACTGAGTCAGCTGTGAGTGGCAGCAGGTGAGGGGTGTTGACGGACCCAGGGGTGCTTTTTTCCATCAGCAATACAAAGGACGATGAAACAGGAGATTCTCCCAGAGGCTGCAGCAGTCTTGGTGAGAGGTGGCTAAGAACGTTTCCAAGGCCAAGTCCAGGCTCCACAGGGCAGGCCCCATCAGTAATGCCCGGGACCCTCCTGTGCAGAGGCCGGGTGTCGTCTGGATGCAAAGAACTTTGTTTGGAATCTGGCAGCACCAAATCCTTGGCTGTAAGCAAATGGTGCCACCTGGGGCATTTTCCACATTCCCAGCTGGACCCTGGGATTGACTCTTTGATGTTTCTCATCACCATGTCACCTTTGAATTCATGTCAGGATCAATGACTGATTCCACAGAAACCGGGCTGCCTTTCCCAATTAGTTACGGTGAGTTTCCTCACCTGGTAAGCAGGAAATGATTATGTTTGTGGGGTCCCCGAAAAACGTGCATTCAGCCCAGAGGGTGACGTGTCTGCTGAATTATCTTGTCCCTGTTCTTCAAAGTACCACTCCCAGAATTGGCCTCTTTTCCATTCGGCAACTAAGGGAATACAGAGCTGTGGCTTCCCTTGGCCTGGCTGTGGCCAGGCTGAGATGATATCCATGAAAGAGGCGTGGAACCTGCCAGGGAGAGTGCGGAGGGTGCATGAAGGGTCTGGGGGGATGGGGGCCATGGACAAGTCAGCTCTCTGGATGGACAAGGAACTAGGACTGAAGAGCTGGACACGAGGCCAACTGCTGAATGGAGGAAACGTCCCCCAGCAAGAGCCATGGGTCTGTGGGATGCTCTCCCCAGGGCAAGTAGCTCCCCGTCACTGTCACTGGGGGACTTGAAGAGCTGACACTGAGGGAAAGGGGGAAGGACGATACCTCGGAGGAAGTTGAATCTCCTGGGTCGGCAGCTCAGGCCAGCTGTGCTCACAAACCCCAAGCACAGTGGCTCATGATGGCAACGGCGTGCATAGGGCACAGGCTGCCTGGGGGCACCTCTGGCTCACATGTCCTGTCATTCGAGGGCCCTGGGCAAGGGAGGGGCCCTCTCTGGACCTGTTTTCCTCATGACAGAGGCAGAGAGACAGGGTGTGACTGAGACATTTGGCTCTGAAAGCTGCTCAGTCGTGGCCCTTAGCCGTTCTCCCTCCCGGGGCCAAAATTGCAGGTCACACAGCCACGCCTGATGCAGGTGGTGTTTAGGAGACTGTCAGCTTATGGGAGGTGCTGCCAGGCACAGGGAGCCGGGCCAGGATGGAAATCCTCTCCAGGGTAGGGGATGAGGAGCAGTTACGCCTCCACCCATGTGTGAACCCAGAGGCCTCAGAGGAGGGGGGTACAGGGGACACTTGGCTCAGAACACCCGTGCTGGTCTTCTGTGGCTGCCGAGAGGGAGTGCTTAGGGGACCTGTGGCTCCTCCCATTCTGCCTGGCTTGAGGCCAGGTCCTTTCCTTGCTCCTGGAATGTTCCAGCACAGAAAGGGAATGAAAAATGTACATACAACGTAGAAAAAGGAGAGGTGGCTCCATGTGGGACCTCTCTCTGTGTCTCTTCTCTCTCTCTGTCTCTCTGTCTCTCTTCTCTCTCTCTCTTCTCTCTCTGTCTCTCCTCTCTCTGTCTCTTCCCTCTCTCTCCTCTCTGTCTCTATTATCTCTCCTCTCTGTCTCTCTTCTCTCTGTCTCTCCTCTCTGTCTCTATTGTCTCTCCTCTGTCTCTCTTCTCTCTGTCTCTCCTCTCTCTCTGTTTCTCCTCTCCTCTCTCTCTGTCTCTCTCTCCATTTCTTTGTCTTCCTCTCTGTCTCCTCTCTGTTTCTTTGTCTTTCTGTCTCTCTGTCTTTGTCTCTCTCTCTCTCTTCTTCTCCCCTTCTCCCTCCCTTTCTTCCTCCCCTCTCCTTGTTTCCCTTCAAGATATTTGCCAATAGCCTGAGGAGAGTATGCGTATTTTTAAACAGCAACCGGGCATCCAAACTGTGTCCCTTGAGGGCATCCTTTGCCAAGGAGCATCGGGAAGTGGCCCAGAGACTTGCTTCCCTCCAAGCAGTCACTCCTGGCTCTGGGACCTGAGTAGGTTTGCATCCTGCGGACCTCACTGTTCTGACTGTGGGTGTCGGTGGTCGCCTGACTGTGGGTGTTGGTGTCGTCTGTGCCCTCTCAGCTCACCATGTGGCTGTCCTAGGGCTTCTCGAGGTGATTCTCCAATAGCCCACGTGTGTCCGCCTCTTGTAAGGTCTATAGCAAGCTGGGCAGGAGCACCCTCTCACACGTGCGTCTTCTCAGCTCTGAAGCCGGGAGATACAGAGGGGGTGTGCTTGTTTTTATGTGTGTTGATGAATTTGTACAGAGTCCACCAAGGTCAAGGTCTGTAAGGGGCTGGCATGAGGATAGAGACGTGGCTGGTCTAACATGTCATGACAGGGAGGCTGGCGCAGGCTCGTGCCAGGACTCAGAAAGGGGTGGGCAACCTCCTGTCCTTCCCACGAGCGTGGAAGGCAAGGGCCCATGAAATGTCTTCTGGCGGCCTCTGTGGCTCGTGGAACTGTGCGGACAGCCAGGGCTGCTGTGGCCATGCAACTCATGCCACTTCTGGGGCTCGTGAGATTTAACTATGGCCATGACATTTATAAGACGAGGATGCTACCCTGTGTATGGGCTTAGCCCTGGAAATAGGCTGTCACCATATGACCTTGGACAGGTCTTATCATCCTTCTAGGCCTGAGACTCCTCATCTATACAGTGGAGTAAATGCCACCACACCATGCACTTCAGTAAGGATTGGGTGCCAGGCATGGCAAAGCCCCAGTGCCACCAGGGGCGCAGCACCTGCCCCATCAGTATTCGTGTGATTGTTCAGAGCTGCAGGTGTGATGAGCCCTTGCTTTAAGAGAAGTCATGAAGAAATTGGGATTGAAAGTCCTCTTTAGGAACACTTGGTATTGGCTGGCGCCATGGATCCCCTAATCCAAATGCCTTCATTCTTCAACAATCCATACTTTCCTTCTGGAATGCTCCATGGCCTTCTAAATCCAATTACACTTACTCAAACCTTATCTGACGACCCTTTCAAAACCATTATGCCCACTGAATCACAGATTTTAGAAACTGGACAGGACAGTTTGGAGCAGGTGCAGGTTGGAGCCGCTCAGGCGCAGGTTGGAGCCGCTCAGGCACAGGTTGGAGCCGCTCAGGCGCAGGTTGGAGCCGCTCAGGTGCAGGTTAGAGCAGTCCAAGTGCAGGTTAATCTTGTACTTCGTTAAATAAATGTCTATGGCTTCTGAGATGGCCTGACAGTTTTGTGGATTGGATTGGGTTGCATTTGAATTTGTTCCCGCAGAACAAGTGGTCCTTGTCCTTCCGCAGCGGGAAGCGGCGTGAGTGATCTGGACAGACATGGCTTGCGGCCTTGAATCGGTGTTAAACATGCATGGCCAGAGGAGGGGGGCAGAGCCAGCCCAACCGGACTTGTGTCTCGGCCTGGGCCCGGTCCGTGAGCCGGACCTGCAGTCCCAGCTTACACTGGGAGATGGCGCCCTTCCCCAACAGTTGGAATTTCCTGGCATCCGACCCAGCCCGGCTGCCTGAGATTACAGCATTAATCAGAAAAGCAGATCTGAGGGGCTCATTTAACTAGCGGGTCTCACACCCAGCACTCAGGCCAGGATCATCTTGGCTGCAGCTGAAGTCTCTTCAGCCGAGGACTGCGCACACAGAGAGAAAAGCCCCAGGAAGGCGTTGTTCCTCTCAGGCGGGCGCCAGGGAGGCGCGCTCTTTCCGGCCCGGCGTCCGTCTTTCAAATCCCATCCAGGAAGGGAGATTAATTTTCGCCCAGACAGAGAAGAGTCTAGTGAGTGATCTAGAGGATTCTTTCCTTCCCAAATGGCTGGGAAAGCTTAATGGAAGGCCCCGGAGGAAGTGGCTTTCATCTCCGATTAGAAGCCTTCTGCAAATGCAAAAGCCCCATTAACGTGTTTGACTCAGTCAGGCCTGCGCTTCGGGTGGGACTGACACGCGTGAGTCCTGCTGCGGTCGCCGCAGAGGGCCTGGAAGAGGGGCAGCGTGCGCCACTTGCCCTGCCTCTGGGCCTGGGCGCCATGACTCGAGCGCCACCTCTGAGTCAGTGAGGACACCCCCCAACCCACACCCCTCCACCACAGACCCCAGTCCCCGCCCCACACACCCACCTCCCCGCCCCACACACCCACCTCCCCAACACCACGCTCATGGGCGTGGTCCTTCAGCTCCTGAGGTCCAGGCCTGAGCCCCAGACCGTATGCAGCTCCTGCCGGGTGTGCGCCCTCCCAGGGCTCTCACTGCGCACCGCGGGCCACAGCGGACCACCCCAGCCCCCGCCTTGCTGTGCAGGTGTCAGGAGTGCCGGTGGGCTCCCTTCCTCCCAAGCAAGGCCTTAGGGCACCGCGGCTGCCCAGGGATCGCAGGGGCGCCTTTAACTCTCTACCGATGCCCCGACGCTCCCCTGGCGCTGGAGGCCCTCGCGAGTCTGGCTGCTTTTCGGAGCCTGCCCTGCCTGCTGGGTTTCAGGCGAAGGCCCAGGCTGGCTGGGACCCTCGAATCACCGCGGAAAAGGGCTCCAGTAGGCAGGACGGCGCCGTCTCTCTGCCGGCAACCTTTGCCCCAAAGCGGACCCTCTGCGGGGATCGGAGAGGGATGCCCCGGCGTGAGAATGGGAGAAGCCCCGGGGCGGGACGGCCGCGGGCCGTGCCCCCAGCTGGAGTCCCCGCGCCGCCGCCGGGTATTTTATGATCTGGGGGTGGTGGTGTGCCCGTCTCCTCATGTCACCCTGATTCCAACTCCTGGGCGGACTGGAGTTTGCAGACCTCGCTGCCAGCAGCCAGGGGGCGGCGGGGAGCCGAGCGAGAGGAAAAATCCACCCATTTCCTGGGCGGATTGCGTCGGCCCCGCCCGGCCGAGCCCCGCCTCCCGGCCGCGGCCCCCGCGCGCAGCCCGCGCAGCGCTCAGAGCCGGACGGCGCTTCCCGGTGGCGGCGGAGGAGCCCGGAGGGACGCAGCCGGGCAAGGCAGGGCGCAGGGCGGGCGGCGCGAGGCGCAGGGCGCGGCGGGCAGAGGCCGCCTGGCCACCTTCCCTGGCGCCCGGGGAAGGCGCGGCGATGGCCGGGGCGCGCGGGGCGGCGGCGGCGGCGGGCGGGCGGCGGCGGGCCGAGGGGGCGCGGGGACACAGCCAGGCGCCCCTGCCCGCCGCGGTGCCCGCCGCCTGAAGGCCGCCTGGGCGCGGGAGCCGGTGCCAGCTCGGAGCGGGCGCTGGAGGCAGCTCGAGGCGCGATGTCGGTGCCGCTGCTCAAGATCGGGGTCGTGCTGAGCACCATGGCCATGATCACCAACTGGATGTCCCAGACGCTGCCCTCGCTGGTGGGCCTCAACACCACCAAGCTCTCGGCGGCCGGCGGCGGGACGCTGGACCGCAGCACCGGCGTAAGTGCGCCCGCCGGCCGCCTTGGCGCGGCTCCTCCTCCTCCTCCTCCTCCTCCTCCTCCTCCCCCTCCCCCTCCTCCCCCTCCCCCTCCTCCCCCTCCTCGGTCCGGAGCCCCGGGCTGGGCGGGCGCCGCGCGGGACCCGAGTAGCCCAGGGAGGCGGCGGGGAGCAGGGCGGGCAAGGGCAGGCGTCGCGGGCCGGCGCAGCGGTGGCGACCCTGCTCCCCACTCCCCCAGCCTGGGCCACTCCATCTCCGCCCGCGCGCCCCTGGGGCGGTGTTTCCTTCGCCTGGGCCCCTCGCCGCGGGGCCGGGGGAGCTTGGTGGGTTCTCGGAGGCTTGGAGTCCTGGGTCAGTAATCATGAGCCCCCCACTGAAAAGGTTAGGAAACTAAGGCTGGGGACTTGGGGACTTGTCCAAGGTCACACTCAACGAGTGAGGGGTGGAGCCGCCGCTAGACCCTAGTCTGGGCTCGGTCCAGCGGGGACTCTGAGCCCGCCCTAGTTTGTAAAAGCCAGACTGGCCGGACCGGGCTGGGAGTGGGGCCCCGGCCGGTGGGCTCCGGAGCTCCTGCCCGCGCCTGCATTCCCAAAGTCCCAAGGCGCCCTTTCCTCCCCAGTCCATAGGAGGGTTTGTTCCTTCTCCTCCGAGGACGGTGCCGAGGGGCTTGGGTGGGGCCCCTGGGAGCCTACCCTTGGGCGCTCACTCCCTCGCCTTTGCCTTCGTCTTCTGCGCGCACCCCTCCCTCCTGGCCTCTGAAATTGAAATCGCGTCTCCCTCTCGAGCCTAGCGGGAGGGGAACCGTGGCCAGGGCTGCTTCTGGGCAGAGCTGACTTAGATGGCTGAGCGAGGCTGAGCTGAAACCGCCACCCGGAGGGCAGCGCGCGGGGAAGGGGCCGTCGCCGGGAAGGCGCGCCCCAGACCACTGGCCCTTTAGGCTGAAAGGAGAGGTGAAGGACGTGAGTCTCCCTCCCTCTCTCTTTTTGCTGCCAGAGGTTTAGTGCCCTGCGAAGAGGGCTCCGTGTTGTGGCTCCCTCCTAAGACCCCTCTTGAGGCCGCCCCCCTGCTCCTTCAGGAATCGGAGGGCGATTCCTCCATGATGACTTTGTTCCGGCCTGCCGGTCCCGATCTTCTGGGGTTGGGAATGAATGAGATTAAAGATATGACTACTATAGATTCTACCCGCCCAACTTCTCCTCCCCATCTTCATGCTAAAAATAGCAGAGAGATGACCTGATGCCACCGGAGGGGAGCGTGCTCGGAGACAGTAGGGCCAGCAGCAGGATGGAGCGTGTAGGCTCAGGAGTGCCCGCCCCGGTACCTGGCAGGGCTGGGCTGCAAGGTTAGACCAGACATGGGCAGCTCCGGTTTCTTTGGTGATCTTTGGGCAAACCTCAGGACTGAGGTTGGGGGTGACCCCTGCACAGCATGTCACCAGCAATTTGGCGACATCCACCAAATGGCTCATGGGAGGAGCCCACAAGGAGTTGGAAACCTAGTGTTTTCTCGGGTCAGCCTGTGCCACGCTGTCGGCTGGGAGGTTGCTGTAGCTCGGGGTTCATCACAGCTCTGGGCGAATAGGCTGCTGGATCTGGGGCTGTTACAGTGGGTGCTTCGTTGCAAGTGTCAGGGAACGGCAGGGCGAGGCTTGGTGGTGCCGGCCACCCGTGCTTGACTTACGGGAAGGATATCCTGTTTCTGAAATACGTGCCCGCTGCAAGCCACCCAGCGTTTGCTTTCCTGCCTTGCTCCTAGTCCAGCCTGTGGCCTCCAGTTGCCCCTCACATCCACCCAGCAGATCAATTTGGCCAGACGACGAACTCCAGACATCCCTTGAGTTGAACTTAAATTTTAAGAATGTAAAGGGTCTTGCCTCTTTGACATCATTCCAGCCCTGGGCCCCCTAACAGGAGACCTGTGCCTCTTTGTTCCCAGGGACCCTTTCTTCCCTTTGAGTCAAACATGTCTTGGGACCATTTCCTCCCATCTTTTCCTTGGAGGTGGATGTGGACAGTTTCCCCTGGTTGTTGGCTCTGATACACAACCTCATGGTCTCCCTTTCTCTCCTTCCCTCTCCCTTCCTGCCCCGCCCCTCTCCAGGTGCTGCCCACCAACCCTGAGGAGAGCTGGCAGGTGTACAGCTCTGCCCAGGACAGCGAGGGCAGGTGTATCTGCACAGTGGTCGCCCCACAGCAGACCATGTGTTCACGGGATGCCCGCACAAAACAGCTGAGGCAGCTACTGGAGAAGGTGAGTCTGCACAGTGTGTGAGTTTGTGTGTGTGTGTGTGTGTGTGTGTATGCCTGTGTGCTCACACCAGCACCAAGGCTTGGCTAGCTTGCAGGCCCCATTTCGACTCTTTCCTGGCTTGTCTCCACTCAAAATATTTGTGAATGAGTGGAAGGGTGGATGGACGGATGGGTGGATGGGTGGGTGGATGGATGGATGGATGGGTGAATGGGTGGGCAGACAGACAGGTGGATTGAGACTTCCAAGGGTGGCCCAGGAAGAGAGGACTAGACCTGCCTCCCTGTCACCGCAGGCTCCACTGAGAAGTCACATGGGCATGGTGAGACGGGACACAAGGCTCGTCTCTGAGTGATGTCATAATCTGTGTGCACAGGGCTGGGGCTGTCACCCAGCAGCTACCTTGGAGAGCGCCCGTGGGCCCAGGAATGCATGGCCATTTGGATTTTACGAGATGAGATCTTTTTTCTGCCCTTGAATGGTTGTACCTGGCCAGTGGCTGGACAGGTGCTCATCACCATGAATGCCTTCCTGGGGCTAAAGCAGGCCATGCTGTCACCTTCAGAACCACATGGGAACAGCAGGTTTGCATATGTCGTTTGCATAACATATTTTGAATCCGTTATTTCACTTAATCTTCACAAGAACCATGTGAAGTTGGTGGGATTTTTCACTCCAGTTCAAGAAAAGGAAATTTGGCTCCTAAGAGGTGGACTTATTTGTCCCAAGCCAAACAGCTGTTAGTAGGGAAGTGGGCACTCGGACCCACATGGCCGAGCTCATCACCTGGTTCATTCTCCTCCACTCCCCACTTTAGTCAGGGGGCCTTCTCCTAATGGGCACAGCCCACCAGCCTTTTGGCACATTCCACCCAAGGACCCCGTATTCTGTGGTTAACCTAGGTTCTGGGGGCCCCATAGGAGAGTTACCAAGGGAACAAGGAGGAATGGTGGGCCCTTCTGTTCCACCCATTGATTCCCCAGAAGAAAGGGGCATTTGCATGTAGTGCCTATGGGCAGGGAACTTTCCCACCCTGAGGGAGTGGGGTCACACCACACACACGCACACTCACACATACACACTCACACATAGTCACACACACACAGTCACACACACACTCACAGTCACACATACAGTCACACACACACTCACACATAGTCACACACACACAGTCACACACACACACATAGTCACACACACTCACACATACAGTCACACATAGTCACACACACAGTCACACACTCACACATAGTCACACAGTCACACACACTCACACAGTCACACACACTCACACATAGTCACACAACACACACAGTCACACACACACTCACACATAGTCACACACACACAGTCACACACACACTCACAGTCACACATACAGTCACACACACTCACACATAGTCACACACACAGTCACACACACTCACACACACATAGTCACACACACTCACACATACAGTCACACATAGTCACACACACAGTCACACACTCACACATAGTCACACAGTCACACACACTCACACAGTCACACACACTCACACATAGTCACACAACACACACAGTCACACATACACTCACACATAGTCACACACACTCACACAGTCACACACACTCACACATAGTCACACAGTCACACACACACACAATAGTAAAGCCGTGACTCTTCCTGCAGGTTGGCCTTGGACTTTCTGGAATGGGCGTCAGCTCAGGAGTATGGCAGGAGGCCTGTGAGGGGTGGGGGGCCTCTGTGACTCAGGGTTGGCTCCATGCTGGGGGGACAGATGGTGCTGTCACTGCCCACCTCGTTGGGGAAGGCGGGAGCAGCCTGGTGAGAGGACAGCATTGCCCCCACTCGGGTCCACATTCCTGGTGCTGAACCACAAACCCTCAGGAAGCTCGAGACAAAGCAAGTCCCCTTTCTTGGGGAGGGGGAGGGTGGGCTAGAGGTTTCGAGCGCCCACCCAGCTCTGACGGGCCTTGAAAGGTCCGAGTCACTGTCTGTTCTGTGTCCCAGTCCCTGTCTGGAATGGCCACAGGACCCTTGTTTCTTGGGCAAGAAGGATGCATCATGGTACCCAGGGCAACTGGCCTAGTTCGTAAAGCATGCTCACCTTGAAGGAATAGAATTTGTTTTTTCTTTAGCCACCTGAGTAAATCATTTTAAAAGAATTAAAGTAAGATGCATTTAACATTCCACCAACATTTATTAACACCAAACTAGACCAAAGCCTAATTGAGCCTTTAATTATTCAGAAGCTTAGACGGGGGAGGCGGCACTTGGAGGGGCCTCTGGGCTGTGGGGGCCGGCAAGAGTCAGGAGGGGAGAACAGAGCCCTGAGCCCAGGGAGGAGGCATTTGCGGGGAGAGCAGAGAGTTGGGAAATGGATTCCAGAATGCTCCATGAGCCCCTGGGACTGCAGGCCCTGGAATGTTCCTTCCTGCCTGTGCGTGCCACAGCATTACTGCTTAAAAATTTAAAGCCCCATTTGATACCATAGCGGGCACTCTATTTTCAGAGGGCATGAGCCATTTGCTATGAAAGAGGGCCCTTGCTCCTTAATGCACTGTGCATTTTAGCAGGAGGCAGCGCTGCTCCGTCCTCAGCTCCCCCGCACACCCTGGCCTGTGTGCTATTTTCTTTCTTTCCTCTTTCTCTTTTCTTTTCTTGCTTTATCTTCATGGGCAGAAGCAGGACAGGATGCTCCAGAAACCTCAGCCCATTTGCCCTGTTGATAGGGCTGGGTCACAGCTGAGCATATTCCAGCCAGGTCGGTGTTTCTGTGCCCTGGCTTCACCTTTAACCCACCTGGTGAGGCTGCAAGGTACTGAGTCCCAGGCCCCACCTCCAGAGTCTCTGATTTCTGTTGCCCTGGGGTCCCTGTGGGGAACCCAGGCATGTACAGCCCTGGAAGCCTCACCAGGTAGTTCCATGCAGCTAGGGTCGAGCACTGTAGGGACACAGATAGTGGCAGGCGTGTGGCACGGGCTCCGTTCTCTTTGAAGAAGCACTTGGCTCTGGGTTTGAGAGTGTAGGCTTTGGAGCCAGTCCAGCTTGAACTGGCAGGCCTCCTGGCTGGGTGACAGTAAGCAAGTTGCTTAACTTCTCTGAGCCTTGGTCTCCCTATGTGTAAAATGGGACTCAAAATAGTATTTATTCATTTCCCGGGGTTTTGTAAAGATCAAATGAGATAAATAACACAGCAGACTCAGTGCAGTGCCTGGAACATGGGAAAGGATGGGTAATTATTAGCTGTTAGTTATCTTGAGGCCAGGTGTGTCTTCGTGCGTTGCTGGCCCCCCTCCCGCTTCTTAATGCCTGCTGCCCCGTTGGGTAGGGTGTGGGATAGACTGTCATCCCATAGCTCTGTGACCCTGAGCCTGCCAGTTGGCTCCTCAGAGACACATCCTGCAGGCAAGAAAATGAAGGTGCTCAGAGGAAGGGCTGTGCTCAGAGGACCGCCTTCCCTAGGGTTGGGAGATGGGTGTGTGATTGCAATCCTAGACTGACTGTGAGCTGGAGGCAGACCTGTGCCTGTGCCTTGTCCATGGCCAGAAAGGAAAGTGCATTCAGGGTTAGGAGAACTATAGGAGAGTAATTGTTTGGTTTTAAGGCAGCTGAAGAGCTTGGTATCTTTAAAATTTGTTTTTTAAATCTAAAGTCTAATCTCTGAAATCTTTTAAAAGCATTCCTTCTCTGGGGAGCAAAAAGCCTACAGCATCGTGTGTGGTCTCCTGACTGAGGCCAGCATGAGCTCAGCAGCTTCTCCTCGGCACTTGTGGGCCTTCACTCCTGGGGATTTTGCCAGGAGGGGAATGGAGAGAGGGGTCTGGACTGGCGCCGCCATTGGTATTGTTGCTTCCTCCGGCCATGTGGCTGCAGGAGCTACTCCTGTGCACTAGATTTACTGGACTTTGTGCAGGGGTTACAGATGTGGATGAGACCCAGTGTCACTCCCCCCATGAGCATCCTGTCCAGAAAGCTTTGGGGGGACAGCTGTGTGGCTCACTCCTAGGCAGACATTGTGCCAACAAAGTGACGTTGTTGTTTCCAAATAGTTTGCAGCTAGTTTTAACTCAGTTCATCAGAGAAGCCTCCCTGGAGGAGGTGGCATTTGGGCTGGGCCTTGAAGGACGAATATAGACAAACTTTACATCTTTTCTTGAAAAAGGTGCTGTAGTTATTCAAAGTGACAGAGGAAGACAACAAGGGAATCAGGCAGGTGGTATTAGAGGTATGCTTCCATTTCCCAGGGAAGAGAAGGGGTGAGAGGGAGCTAAAGCCACCCCATCGTGTACTTTACAAACTTAAAATTTCAAGATGAGTTTGTGTGTGTTACATTCTAATAACAAGATATGAAATTCCTTGCATTTTGGGGTACTGAGATTGGCAATAGTGGTTTTCCTTCTACTGACGAGGCTTGGTTTGCTCTCTCATATTTTACTTTATTTGGCGGGGTGGAGGATGTATAGTAAGAAGTAGAAACCACACTGTCCTCTTTTCACACTGACCAGGCAAAGCTAAGCCTCATCACCAAATGGTTTTGTTCCTAGAAGGGAGAGTATTTTCAAATTCAGCAAAAAAGTCAGGAGTGAAGATTTGCTGTCATGGAGGTAACTTCCTCTCTAGTAATTGGATTAGATTCTGAGAAAATGACCCAAACACCACTGCAGCAATCCTCAGCTTCCTCCTGCCTCCCCACAGCCCCGAATGCATTTGCACAGAAGCACACGCCAGTTTCCTGCAAATAAAATGCACTGGCAGGTGGCTGCACTAAAACTGTTTTTCTTTTAAGCTCCCTGGAATCCTGTTGAATATTAAAGTTCCATCTTGAGGCTAGACTCAATTCAGATCTGCCTGTAAAGATGTAAAACAGCGATTCTTCATTTGCTGGGTGATTGATTCCTGACTCTATGCTCAGAATGTACATGTTTGCAGAGCAGTCATCTACCTATGATACTGTGGGGTGTGATGGATGGCATAGCAGATAGGGAAAAAAGCTTGATGCAGAGTCAGGGAGAGCGGCTCCCTTGTTCCTTCACTCTGCACTTAAGTAATCAACCTTATCAGCAAGACAGTCAATGAGATTTAGGAGGAAGGAGAATTTATACCTGGGGGCGGGGCAGCCTAAGAGTGCCATTCCTCTCTGCTGGTGTTTATGCTTGCCTAACTAATGTTGTCCTGCAACAGAAAGACTAGGAACAATCCCCACCCACCACTACCAAAAAAAAAAAAAAAAAGAGAGAGAGATCAAGAGAAATCACCCAGCCTGTGCCTGGAGCTACAACGAATAAGGGAACTTGAGTCTCCCACACCCCTGATTTGCATCCCTGATGATAAGAACAGGTTGGCAAAGAAAATGTTTACCCAACCAATTTGCTGTGTTTGGGGAGTGCTGGCGATCACCTTGTAAATAATGCATGGGCCACTTCTGGTTCCCAGTGTGCTGGCTGTGTGGGAAAGGGCAACGTCGGTGCGAGCAGGCAGAGGAGATCGCCTGGCACCTACTGCGGCTGCTTCGCTGAACCTGTTGCCCTTTTGACAGGTGCAGAACATGTCTCAGTCCATAGAGGTCTTGGACAGGCGGACCCAGAGAGACTTGCAGTACGTGGAGAAGATGGAGAACCAAATGAAAGGACTGGAGTCCAAGTTCAAACAGGTGGAGGAGAGTCATAAGCAACACCTGGCCAGGCAGTTTAAGGTATGCATGTTCCTCCCCCTCTCCCTCCCCTTCTCCTCCTCCTCCTCTCCTTCCCCTCCTTCCCCTCCCTCCTCTCCTCCTTCTCTTCTTCCTCCTCCTCCTTCTTCCCCTCCCTCCTCTCCTCCTCCTCTTCCTCCTCCTTCCCCTCCCTCCTTCCCCTCCCTCCTCTCCTCCTCTTCCTCCTCTCCTTCCCCTCCTTCCCCTCCTTTCTCTCCTCCTCCCCCTCTCCCCTCCCTCCTCTCCTTCTCCTTCCCCTCCCTCCTCTTCCCCTCCTCTTCCTCCTCCTCCTCCTTCCCCTCCTTCTCCTCCTTCTCCTTCCCCCTCCCTTCCCTTCTTTCCTCCTTCTCTTTCCCTGCCCTCCTCTCCACCTCCCTCTCTTCTTCCTCCTTCTCGTCTCCCCCTCCATCTCCCTTCTCCCCCTCCCCCTCTCCTCCTCCCCCCTCCCCCTCTCCTCCTCCTCTACCCCTCTCTCTCTCCTCCTTCTCCTCCTCCTTCCCTCCCCCCTCCTCCTCCTCTCATCCTCCTCCTCCTCCCCCTCTCCCCTATTTTCTCCCTTTCTCTTCCCCCTTCCTTCCTCCTCCGGCTCCTCCTCCTGTTCTTCCCCTTCCTCCTCCTCCCCCTTCCTCTCCTCCCCTCTCCTCTTCCCCCTTGCCCCTCTGCCTCCCCTTTCCTCTCTCTCCTCTTCCTCCCTTTTCTCTTCCTCATCCCCCTCCTCCTTTCTCTTCCTCCCCCTTACCTTCCTCCTCCTCTCCCTTCTCTTCCTTCTCCTCCCCCTCCTCTTCCCCCTCTCCCCTCCTCCTCATTCCTCCCCCCGTCTTCTTCCCCTTTCTCCTCCTCATCGCCCCTCCTTCCTCCTTCCCCTTCCTCTTCCTCCTTCCTTCCCCCTCTCCTCTTCCTCCCCCTCCTCCTCCCCCCTTCATCCTCCTCTTCCTCCTCCCTCTCCTTCTTCTCCTCCTCTGAGGCTGGGTATGCTTTCCCTTCATGCTCTCCCTTTCCCTGCAGAAATGGTCATTTGGGGCAGGGAGAAGCATAGCAAAGGTTGTTCTGTGCCTTGAAAGGACTGTTGCCCTTGGCAGTAGGGAGGCCACCACTGGCCCTGGCTTGGCAGAAGCCACCTTGACAGGGGCGGCCTGAGTGGTGGCAGCAGCATACACTCGCCCCCAAGCCCCCGTCAGTGTGGTTTGGAAGCCAGGGGTCTGAGATCCTGCGCTGCCCGAGCCAAGTCGAATATTAGCTGGGAAGGGACATCGTTATTGGCCCTTGTCATTCTGCAGCTGCTGCAGGTAAATCACATTAGCCAAAGATTAGCTGAATTGATGAGGGCCATTCTGGAGCAGGAATCTCTCAGGGCAGTTTTCACATCTGTCCTAATCTAGCCATGACAAGGCATACCATAGACTTGCAGGGAAAAAAGAGAGAGACGCCAGCCTCCTTTCCACCTCGTGGGAAGTGTTCTGCTTCTCCGGGTAACTCTGGACATTAAAACTGGTGTTTGTTTGACCTAAAATCATAGATACAGATGTGCAGCCAGGTAGAGAGATGCCCACAGTTGACTCCATCTCAGTGCGATTCGACTGAAACGTTATATGCCACCTTAAAGAAGGTATACATGCATTTTAATTAGAAATCCAGCCCAGATGTAAATGAACAGGTCAAATTACATAGCCTCGCCTGACTGGAAACTGCTGGTGTGCTCTGTCTCTGTCTTCCCGTCCTTTTTATGCTAATGTTTTTCTTTGATGTGCTCCCTGCATGAGGCAAGAACTAATTCTCTTTTAAAAATGATACATTAAATAGATGAAATGGCAAGCTAATGAAATTATAAATCTATATTATAAATAAAATAATAGCAGGCCCAATCCTGTTGAGGTGAAATGAGCCGATTGTGCTCATCAGAGGCAGGTGGACATTTTGTCCTTGCATCTGGCTGGTCATCATGAACTACTCTGGAAGGAGAGATGTTGACCTGTCTAACCAAAAAGCATTTATGTCTCTGAGCCAGCACTCCCTTCTCTGCGGCCGGCAGACTCCTGTAACGATGGGGGTGTCTTCAGCAACTGGGAGGTAGCTCATCTTGGCAAACGTTGTTGACACAGGCATCTCTCCAAGTTTCCAATTTTGGGGTGCTGTGGCTCTGGGGGAAGAAAAGCAAGCACTTGCCTATACTGTGCTAAACCGCATTAAAAAAATTCCAACAGAAATTGTGATGAGGGAATCTCAATAACTCTTAAAGCCGTTTGTTTTGACTAACTCGAGCATTACAGTGGGATTTTTCTAACTGACCATGCAAATATGTGTTTCCTGATGGCTGTCTGTTTCAGGCAGGCTAGTGAGCTAGTTCTTCAACGGTATTTCATTTTCTTACTTGCAGGGCTAACTTAAAAGAGTTTTTTCAATGCTGCAGTGACTGAAGAAGCAGTCCACTCCCATGTAACCATGAAAGAGAGCCAGAGAGCTTTTTGCACCATGCATTTTTACTATTATTTTCCAATACTTAGCACCATTTCACTAAGGAACCTTGAATACAACCAGGATCCTCCTTTGCATGCGACTGTAGCTGCATTTCATGAATAGTTTGAACCCTTGTCAATGCATTTTTTGAAAAAGAAAGAAAAAAAAAACTTCGTGTATGTGACTCAAAGCATGTAACCTTAAGATGTTGCATTCTAAACTGACAATAAAGACCTTTCCCAAATATGCTGGTGTTCTGAGGACTGTTTAATATGCTCTTCTAACTCATTTGGACCAGAACAAATAAGCCTGTAAATAAAGCGGGAATATACACACTTTCCCTCACCTAGGGAGAAGCCAGGCCAAGGCAGGGTGTGAGAGTTCTTGCATGCATCGCACTGAACCAGCTTATTTTAACCTTGCAGGCGATAAAAGCGAAAATGGATGAACTTAGGCCTTTGATACCTGTGTTGGAAGAGTACAAGGCCGATGCCAAATTGGTATTGCAGTTTAAAGAGGAGGTCCAGAATCTGACGTCAGTGCTTAACGAGCTGCAAGAGGAAATTGGCGCCTATGACTACGATGAACTTCAGAGCAGAGTGTCCAATCTTGAAGAAAGGCTCCGTGCATGCATGCAAAAACTAGGTAGGCCCAGTACCCTGCGGGACGTGGCGCTGCACTGCCCACCTCCGGCACACGCACAGGCTTAGGGAGTGGTGCTGAAGTGGACAGCGCCCGCCTGGCTTCGCGAGGTGATGGCTGGATTAGGGCTCCTGGGCAGGGCTATCTTGAGAGACAGCAAAGGAGGAGCGTAGGCTACACCCATCCTAGGGCATTATTCAGAGCCGGGTCTTGTGCAGAGGCCACAGACCCCGCTGAGTCGCACATCTGGAAAAAAATAGCATACCATCTGGCAGATTGTGTGTGTGTGTGTGTGAATCGTATGTGTGTGTGCATTGAAGACACCAGTTTAATAGGGCTGGCAATAACATCTCAGATTCCTCTGGATTGAGAACGGGGGCTGGTGGAGCTCCTGAAATATTGAATCATGCATAGTTTGAATAAAAAAGGGAACAAAATTCAATCACATCTCAGTAGAGCTGCCATTCACAGCACGGGAGGGAGCCCCCGCTCACAGCCTGGAAGGGGAGGAGACTCTGAGCAAATGAACCCCTTCCTCGGGTGTGTTTCCTAAGAAAGACCCCCAGTGTGGGGTGACCCATTTGGATTCTTATTTCTGATTGATTACCTATTCACCTTATCAACTTTCCAGTTAATTACTAGGAGAAATATTAACACATTAGTGTCTGAGTCTGCTTTTAAATAGCACATTTCAAATCCCAATTCCACTTTTAGTTTTTCTTAAGAAATATTAGCCATCCATCCTCACCAAGCTGTTTTTGTTTTTTGTTTTTTGTTTAATAACACAAAGGTTGTTGTTTTCATACTACCTACTTTTTAGGGTAACTTAGGGTAATTTTAGGGTGATTTTGCCTTATGAAGTTTATCTCAGGCTTTCTCTGATGTTCTAACTGGATTACCTTTTTATTTCTACTCTGCCTTCCACACACACACACTCCAAGTGCCTTATGATAAACCTAAAACATCCAAAAAGAACACTTAAAAAAAAAACCTCTAATGTTAGTCAGGTGAAGAGAGAGAATATTCAAGGGGAAAGAAAAGAGTCAGCCAAACCCTTGGTTTCCCAGGTTCTCAATTTAGGTGATTTTTAAACGCTCTTCTAGGTGTCCTCAGTGAACGCACAAAGCTTTAAATTCCCCAGTCCCGAAACAGAGACAATAAGAAATGCTTGGAGTCAGAGAACTAATCTGTTTTGATGTGTGCATGCTGGCTGTGTCCCACGGGGGCTGCTAACTGCATTCTTTCAGCTCTGTGCTCCATGGTGCCCAGCCCTGGTATGACAGTGGCTGGGTGATCTCAGACAGTCCGAGGAGGGGGGTCTGGGCCAGATGGCCTCTACCATGGCTTCCCAATTTGACTTTCTAGGAGTTGGTGTGAGTGTTTGACTTTCTAGGAGTTGGTGTGAATGTTAACGATGATAGGGCTGTATTAACGATCATGGGGCTATATGACTATTTCCCTTGGGTACTGTCTTCGGCTTGCTACCCATCATGACCTTGAGTGACCTCACCATTGCCCCTCTCTCCAGGACCTCCAAACACTCCCACTTATGGGGTCTCCCTCGGCCTCCGAAGAATCCAGTGGTGGGGTCTTTTTGTTGTTATTATGTATTTCCCCATGAGCAGTGTCTTCCCTCCCTGGAATAGACAGGGCACATCATGGAGAAACCCAGAGAAAACCTCCACATTTTCCAATCAAGGAATCAAGGGAGCAAAGTGAGGATTTGGAGTAAAAAGTTGCAAATAGTGAGAAGCCAAGGGCCTTTCCGAGGGGGCACCACCCCTCCCGGATGAGCTGGCCTTCCCATCTGTGCTTGGCCTATTTTTAGTAGCTGGGTGAGTTTACCTTGCGGCTTAAAATCTTGGGTCTTGTGAAAGAGATCACATGGCTGTCCTTGGGCTGCTAACACCATTGATTTGGGAGTAAAGAGAGAGGGTTAACAGGCCTCCAGAGGCCCTCTTTTTCCCACCTTTGGAGTGCAGCTGCCTGGTTTCACCTCTGCGTTTAATTCTTTCTTTGGAAGGGCTGCGACACGTAGGCGGAGCTGCTGAATCAGAGCGTCTGCAGGTGGGGCCCTGGCATCTGCCCGTAGCCAGCACCCAGCTAATCTTGACACACAGCAAACTGAGCTCCCCCGTTAGAGGAGGCAGTTTTGTAAGGTAGTAAATGCCACTCGATAGCTGTGCGACTCCCCCAAGGCATTTCCCCTCTCGAGTTTCAGCTGCCTCCTCATCTGTAAAATGGTGCAGGGAGTCCCTGAGCTCTGGGGTAATTCACGGAATGGTAATTCATGGAAGTCCTTCAGATCCTGAGCTCAGCACTGTGCCCGGCAGAGGAGGTGCTGGTAGGCAGGTAGGTCGATGGATAGAGAGGTGATGATAGCTGACTGATAACTGGATAGGTAGTTAGATAGATAAATGATTGATTGATTGATTGACTGATTGATAGATGATTGACACACAGATAGATTTAGCAGCTGCTGATCTTCCTCCTCCCTCTTCCCAGGCTTTCATTCAAGCTCAGTAACTTAAGCACCAAATTAATATCCTGCAGCTGCTTAATTTAGCTTCATTTTAGCCTTGCAAATAGGTCCCCATCTCAGGACCACCCTGGCAGCCTGTTTCCTTGCTGGGAGGTTGCTGAGGAGCCTGGCCTTCTGCAAGGTGGAGCCGGCACCCGCTGCCGGCCGTCCTGGGTGGTGAGGGCTTCTGTGAGACGTGGCATCCAGTAGTGGGAAGTTTCCTCCCCTGTCCCGGACCCCGCAGTTTCTTGGTGTGCCTGCTGTTCCTGCTGGTGTGAAGTGTGACTGTAGGTTCCATGGTCTAGTGAACAGGGTCCGGGTTCCCTTCCTGCGGTAAGCCTGGAGGAGAGGCTCTCCCAAAGTCTTCCTGATAGTTCTCTCCTTGCTGCTGCCTTCTTCAAGTCACTGTTGCTGACAAGCCCAGAACATACTCAGAAACAGAGAAAACAAGGACCAGGGCTCCATCAGCTTTCAGTTTCCAATTCTGAAGATCCCTCTTTTGATGGCATTATATGATTTTCCTAATGGCCCAGCCAGAAACTTGAATCTGAACCTCTCCTCTCGGGCATCCTCTGGAAGGGAGGCAGTTTGCCGGTTCCCCTGGAGCAAGTCTTGTTGCCAGGCAAGGGGAGAGGCAGTGCTGCCCCGTGCCCCTGGCCTCGTCCCCTGAGCTGGGCATGGGGCCCTCTCTCCAGGGGAGCCTGCAGAGGCAGATGCCCCAGCAGCAAAGCTGAGCGAAGCCAGAAGCGTGAGGGTCAGTGCACAATGCTGCTCTACCCATGGAGCTCCCGGGGCGTGGCATGTGCCTGTCAGCTTCAGGCCTCCGTGGTCCGCTCTATAAATGAGGGGTGAGGGGGCCAGCTGATTTGAAGGGCTCCTCCCAGATATACCATCCTGGCACTCTGGTGCTAAAGGCTTCCTTAGTTTCTTTTTTTTCCCAAAGGGTGAGAAGGAAGCCCCCAGACACCCAAAAGCACAGACAGAGCCTGGGCTTCAGGGTCAGTCGAGTCTTTTTGTTTCACTGGAACGCGTCTTAACAAAGCCCGCTGGCTCCAGCTTCAGAGTCCCCTGTCAGCCGCTGGGAGCTGGGCCTGCCTGGGTATCTAGGTTGATGCAAGTCCAGTTGCAGGCCCCCGTCCCAGCTCGGGATGGCAGGGCACGGTGCTTGGCTCTGGCACCATGCCCTACACTCTGTCCTGGGGGAGACAAACCTGAAGCCTCCCTCTTGTTCCCTGACCCTGAGATGTGAGAAAAGGTCAGCCAGGCAGAGAGAGGGTCTGTCTTCTCCTGCCCCCGGCCCTGAGTGGAGCTAGACAGTGAGCCACTGTCACCGGCACACATGGTGCGTTCAAGGATAGAGAGTTAAGCCCTTGCCGGTGGATTCTGAAGGAAAACCCACTAGAGTGACAGGGGAGGAAATAAACCAAAATCTAAAAAGCCGCTCAGAAGCACTGACTGAGTGGGGCCCAGGCGGCCAGGGCTTCTCCCAGGAAGTTCTCCAGATGACAGGCGGTGAGAGTCTCCTGGAGGCCCGCCCTTCCTGCCATGTGAGGAAGAGGGTCTGCCGTGACCCTTTCCTCAGTGGCCGCCCCAGCCCAGGCCCTGGGTCTGATCTCGAGGCCTGGCGGGGATGCAGCATGGTTCTCAGCTTCTTTCATCTGCATTTTGGACATTGGTTTGTCCAAGTTCCCAGCTTTGCAGACTTCTTCCAGCTTAAGTCTTCCCGGATTGCAGGGGATAAAAGCTGGGACCAAGGAAGATAGGCTCAGAGGACAGGCAGCAGGACAGGAACCCCATCTGCCTGCTTCAGGGCACTCAGCCCTCCTGGCCTGTCTCCGTTGTTGCCCAGAGACCCCTCTGTCTCTGGCCTGAGGTCCTCAGTGGGCATCTCCCCGGGCCTGTTCTATGAGATCGTCCATGCTGCTGCGTAGAAGTGGCCTCCTGCGAATAGCAAGAGGCAGGTTGTCTCATCCGCAGGGGCATCAGCTTGTCCAGGCTCCGGCCTTGCACAGCGCTCTGCCTTCTGAGCCCGTCTGGGGCCCTCGGGGGGCCTCTGCCCCTCCAGCTGAGCATGCTGGCCCTCCAAGCCCAGGCCTTCCTAGGAGAGAGAGCCCGTTTGGGCCATTTCCTGAGCCTCCAGCAGTGCAGGAAGCCCGGCCAGCCCTCTCCTGCCTCTCCCCTCCTCTTCCCTCCTTGTGCGTGCATCCTGAGTGCTCGTGACTGGAGAGGGACGCTTTCCTGAACTGCATGTGCCAAGATTCTGCTGAGGCTCTGCCATGGGCTTTTTTGGATCCTGTCAGTTCCTGAGGTCTTGGCAGAAGCAGTCTGGATGGAGAACCAAAAATAACTCCCTGACTCAAGGAGGGCAGGTGGCCTCCAGCCCCAAGGGCCCTGGGAGCTGTGCCTACAGCCAGCAGTTGGAAGATCAGGGTGCAGAGCCAGCCTCACCCTTCCCTGCCCTTGCTAAGCCAGGATTTTAAGGCTCATTTCAAGGGGTCACTTTTGCATTTAAAAGAGGGAGCTGGAGAGGGTGATGCTCAGCTCTGAGCCAGTGGGGCCCATGCAGGAGGGAAGAGGGAGCCCTTGGCCCGGGGCAGGGTGGGCCTGGGGAAGAGCCACCCTCTGGAGAGCAGAACTGCAAGGTCCAGGGTGGGCGGGATGAAGTGGGAGGGGTGAAGACCACGTCCACCTGGGCTCGCCTTTTCTGCACATCCTCAGGCTGAATCCCCAGTGATGCCTCCTGACCTCTGTGGAGCTCTGACTCTGTGGCAGGTGCTATCCCAAAAGCTCTCTGGTGGTCCCTGCCCTAATTCTCACAGCAGCCTTCCGAGGGGGCACTGTTGTTATTAGCCCATCTATAGAGAAGGAGAGGGAGTACACAGCAGCCCCCAGGGAAGAGGGTCACCCTCCCTCCTTCACTGAGACAGAGAGTGAAGCCTTCGACTTAGGAGGCTTTTCTGAGCAATGAGTCATTCGTTCATTCATTAATTCATTCCATACAAATCCCCAGGCTGAGTTTTGGAGGAAACAGAGTGAGTGCAGGAAGCTTCTTCCCTGGGGCAGTAAGACCCAGACATTCCTTGGCAGCCCCATGAGATGTACGGTGGGAAGCTGGCTCTGGCTTCAGTGAGGACAGGCAGACCAGGCAGAGTGAAGGAGGGGCACGTCTTTAGGGCAGAGGTGTCAGTTTGGGGCAAGCCAGTGAAGGTAGGTGGGAAGGTGGGGCTGGGGCCGGCACACCAGGTGGAGGGACAGCTGGAGCAAAGCTGCGTGAACCAGCAGGGCGGGGCTCTGGCCAGGCGGCGGAGAGGAGCCCGGCACTGACTTGCTGCCTCTGGCCTCTGCCAGCTGCCCGCAAGGTGGAGGGCAGACACCTGGTCTCCTTCCGGTAGGTCATGCGACTGGGATGAGTCTGCTGCGGGTGTGTTTCCGGGCATTAGTGTGGGCCAGCATCACGGAAGGCCCCGCGTGTTGACTGAGGAGGCTGAAGTGGCCAGAGCCCGTGTGCGCTGCTGGATGGAAACCCAGCATGGGGCCGCCACTCCTCTAGGCTTCTCCTTCCGGACAACTAACAGAACCACGGCGTGGAGAGTCCTCATGGGATGTTCACAGGGCCAAAGCACTGTCTTAGGGGACACCAGCCTCTGGATGGCAGGGAGGGCTGCAGAGGGGCTGTGAAGGGCTTCTCCCAGCACCCACCCAGTGCAGAGGGAGCTGCTGTCTCCCCCGAAGCCCAGGGCCCCCCAGCAGCCGGAGGGTGAGCCCAGCCATGGCTCCTGCCTCCCACCTCCTGCCTCCTGCTCCTCCAGGGCCTTAGTGAAGCCGCCCTGAGCTCCCCCTCTCCGCCAGCGAGTTGCACTGGGGTGAAAATCTGGGCCGGGCTCTCCTGGAAGAGGAGTCTCTTGTGAGACTTCTCAGACCCCCCACATCTTCTTACTTCTCATCCCCATAGACGCCGGTCAGCTGTGGCCATCTCCTCTCCGTCCCTTTCTTCTGCTGCTTCTCCTCCCACAGATGGGGAGCATGGCCTGGCCCAGAGCCCGTGTGGACCACGGCCGAGAAGACCCTGGCAGCCTCTCACCCGGCCCCACTGCCGGGAAGCCTGCAGCCATGAGGGGACAATATTTACTTGGGAAAGCACATAATTCCTCCTGAAAGTAGGAATGAGGGACTAAGCACGGAGGAGGAAGGGAGGGAAGGGCTGTGACATTTCTTCTTCCAATCGGGGCAGAGGCGGCAGCCCGGGAGCCAGGTTGCCGGGGCCTTGGAGCAATGCAGCCCGACTCGATGGGAATTTGGGGGCAAACCCAGTCTTTTTCTGTGGGCAGTGGGCTCCTCGTCCCTCTGAAAGCCCCTGGTGCCCGGATGCACGCTCTCCCGCCAACCCACAGAATCGGAGAAGCCTCCACACCGGCGGGGCCGGGAGCGTTCCTCTTTCTGGTCTTGTGTGATGCCAGTAACAGGCCACTTCCAGTTGGGAGAGAGTGGGAGGCACCCTGAGACCCGCGCTGAGCATGGGAGTGGCCGGGCCGCGTCCTCCCGGGGACCAGCCTGGAGCCTGCCCCACCCTGCTTGCCGACGGGATTATCCTGGCTGAGTCGAGGTCCGGGCGCACTCACCCGCAGTCTTCCCCCACACGTGGATGGCCTCTGAACTCGTGTGCTCGTGCAAGCCCACCGAGGGTGCCACGCACCCTGGCGGGCTTGGCCAGGAGGGACAGGGAAGGGTGCGGGGGCTTGTGGCGGAGGGGCCCTTCCTCTACCCTCCCCAGGAAAGCCACCCACTTCCCATCCAGGGTCCCTGTTAGAATCAGGAGCGTTTGGCCCTTCAGAGGGCGGCCGAGGCTCGTGCATTCCGGAAGAGCTGCGTGGCTGCGCAGACACACCGGCCTCCGGGCAGGAGGAGTTCTGTTCCTGTGCAGTGGGTGTGGAAGCCGCCCTGAGCCCTCGGGGGTGTGGGGGGCTCCAGCCTCAGCCCAAATCACCGGGTGGCCCGGGTGTGTCCCTCCTCACCTCCATGGTCCTCTGTGAGACGGGAGGGCTGCTGAGGTCACATCCAGGATCCCATCCGCCCTGGTGCGCTCCAGCCTGGGCTCCTCCCACCGGCAGAAGCAACCGGCTCACGCCTGTGGGAGAAGCGTGCAGGCTCTTCCTGCGGGAAGGCAGCTGTGGCCTTTGTCCCGGGTCAGTTCCGGAGCAGCTGGTGGTGCTGCTGCTCCATCGTGGGACAGGGCCTGCCTGGATGCAGTGTCTCACACTGGGCCTGACTGTGCCCCACGCGGGCTGGGCTGTCAGGGCATGACCTCTAATGCCCTTGGGGGTGGAGCCGCTGCGTTCCCATTTCCAAGAGAGGAAAATTGAGTCTTGGCAAAGCTGACCCCCTCTCCTAGAGGTGCTGCTCCAGCACCCCCATCCCCAGGCCATGGGTCCAGCAGGCTGAGGAGGCGTGAAGCCTGGGAGGGCGGCCGTCTGCCCACGGCTCTTCCCTGCTATCCTGGCCACAGCTGCTCTGTTTTGGGGAGGAGGTGGCTTTTCCGAGACTGGGGGAGTTGTCTGTGAAAACAAGGGCGTGAGCAGCTTTCCACAGCACCCCAGACCCCGAGGGCAAGAGGAGAAGCCGCCACATGGCACGTGTGCTCTGGGCAGTCGGGGTCAGGGTGACCACCGCGGGCCAGGGCCCCCGCCCTCCCTCTCCTGACCTGCGTGCTCTTTTCCAGCTTGCGGGAAGTTGACGGGCATCAGTGACCCCGTGACTGTCAAGACCTCCGGCTCGAGGTTCGGATCCTGGATGACAGACCCTCTCGCCCCTGAAGGCGATAACCGGGTGAGTGTCCCCTTATGTCATAGGGGGTCATTTGGGCAAGGGCGCTCTCGGACACCTGGTGGGCCCCAGACATGGGTACAAGCCACGCCCACCCTCCAGGGCCTGTGGACTGGGCAGCTTGGTGCCTGGGGGCGTTTGTTCCTGGAAGACTTTCAGGAGGGACCCAGGCCTCTATGCTAATCCAGAGCTGTAGATCATGGGCCAGGGAGTGACATGAGGTTGATGGTATCCCATGACATGGCTGTAGACCCCTTCAAGGCCTCCTCCCCGGCCCAGTGGGCTGGGCTGGGCTGGGCTGGTGCCCCAAGTCCATTTCTCTGGAGCTGAAACCCAGCCCTGACTTTTCCGGTCCTTGCATCTGCTTCAGGAAGAGAATTCATTAGGCCTTTCTTGTTTTAATGACATCTCATTTGTATTTCATTTGCCATTCCTTTCATGGCTGATGGAGACTCATGTTCCTTTTGATTTAGGAAAGAGGCCATGTTCTTTTTTCCCAGGCTTTTCCCCCCTCGGTGAAACCTCAGAAGAGGAGAGAGAAACAGGCATCATATTTGCCTTTATCTGGGGAGCTGGGTTTTATGTTCGAACCCCTTTGAAAAATGGGGAAGTGAGGGTGGCTGCCCGACCGATGGTGAGGCCCGGCCTCGCTCGGCCCCTGGGCCCCAGACCCCTGGATACAGGCAGCGTGGGCTTGTAGACTCCCTCCAAAGCGAGCACCCTCTGAAGGCTCTCGATGGGGGAGGGAAGCTGTCAGGGCTTCGCTGTCCCTTGATTTGCAAACTGACCTCTGGCTGCCAGAGTGGGCATTTCTCACCCAGCAACCCCTTCCTTCAGGGGTTTGCAGGACACTTAGAAAATAAACACTTAAAAACAAACAACCCAGCTCTGCCCTGGGCCGACTGAGAAAGGCCCTTTGAAATGTGAGATTCTCTAAGCTTTATCTGGAGCGGGTTTGATGGAAGGGATGGACCCAGCTCTCTCCCCTCTGATTTCTGATCTCTTTGCCTCCCTCCTTCACCATTGCCACCATTTCCACGAAATCTCTTATATTTAAAACATGGGCGGCACGGCCTCTGGCACACTCCTTCCTTCCAGGAAGATGGCTGGGGAGGGGAGGGGGACTGGCAGACTTGCTAGAGCCTGTTGCATGTGTCTTGATCCCCCAGCCTCGCATGGGAGTGGCCCCCGCCCCCATCTGGAGGGGCTGGCCAGACTGCAGAGCCGGGATACAATTGGTGTTGGGTGTTTCTCGGGGAGGTTTTTCTGTTTTCTAAATTGTGACAGCTGAGGCTTGGAAGTTTTCTAACAATTTAATTAGCTGTGAAGACTCTGACCACTCTTTTATTACACATCCCACCTGGAAAACCCCACTTATGTTCAGAGTTAGGAACTTGCTCCTGCCACAGATGTTTTTGTAATGATCATAATACAGAAGAAAACAAGGTGATGCTGGCAGGCACTTAGAAAGCAGGCCCGGGCACAGTGGCTCACACCTGTAATCCCAGCACTTTGGGAGGCTGAGGCGGGCGGATCAGCTGAAGTCAGCAGTTTGAGACCATCCTGGCCAACATGGTGAAACCCCATCTCTCTAAAAATGCAAAAATTAGCCAGGCGTGGTGGCGTGCACCTGTAATCCCAGCGACTCCGGAGGCTGAGGCATGAGAATCGCTTGAACCTCGGAGGCAGAGGTTGCAGTGAGCTGAGATCGTGCTACTGCACTCCAGCCTGGGTGATAGAGCGAGGCTCTGTCTCACAAAACAAAAAACAAAAAAAAACAGCGAGCGTGTCCTGTGTGCAGGTGCTGTCCAAAGCACTTTCTTTTCATGTATTAACTCCCTTAATAGCAGGGGGAAGGACGGGGCCTTCATGCAGCCATCTGCGTGCCCTTCCTGCTTTGTCCTCTCTGGGACCTGCCCGCGTCGGGGTCATTGGCATCTCAGTGTGGATGACAAGACTGTTCTCACCCCCAGAGGCAGAAGGGTCTCAGGATCATGGAGTGCCTGTCTGCAGCATGCATTGACACTCCAAGCCGAGTCCCTTATACCACCCTCCCCCTACAAGTGCCCTTCCCACACCTCCCCGCAATCTGGCCCACCCCACTATGCAGAGCAGGAAAACCATCCCACAAACCCATGCTGGCCACATTGAGATCTGTGAGCAGGAAGCAGTCACCTCCCTGCTGCAGAGGGCAACCCCAGGGCTGGACTGCTCTGTCTGTATCTAACACCCCCCAGGACTGGACTGCTCTGTACCTAATGCCCCCCAGGACTGGACTGCTTTGTCTGTACCTTACACCCCCCAGGGCTGGACTGCTCTGTCTGTATCTAACGCCACATGTGTGTGCCTCTTGACTTCTGTTTTTGTATCACCTTCCTTTGTCGTAGGGAGCACTAGTCAAGTTATCGTTTTTCTAGGTACCAAGGATCTGGGGCTCCTGGAAGCCCCGGCTGTTTGCTTTGCACAGTGCAGCGAGGGTGTGGGTTTGCAAAGCTGTCGCGGTGCTGATGGATGCTTTTGATCATTAGGCATCTATTTTCTGCTTGATGACTGGATCGCCCTCCAGGAAAAGAGACTCTGATGATGGGTAGAATGTGGGGAGAAGAAGCCCCAGGAGAAGGGATCCCTGGCAAGGGGGTGGGGGAGATGGGTTTTGGGGCTGGCAGAGGAGCCACCGGGGGCCTGCTCAGAGCACCCTCGGCTACGGCCATTCCAAGCCATACGCTCAGCACAGCCTCCAACTCCCAGTGTGCTAAGTGACATGTCCCCAGGTCCTGCCATTGATCTAGGCCAGCCGTGGTTTGTTTGTTTTGATCTTTTCCAATCTCCCATTCAGTTTTGATCACACACACAGGAGCCCAATAACTCGCTCCAAAAAAAAGAAAAAGAAATCAATGTTGGCTTCAGTGCAGGCTGCCATGGAGGGCATTGTAAGGCGGGTGTGGCCAAGGGCAGAGGGGAGAGGTTCAATGGGGCTGCCTAGTAGAGAGCCCGGCTCAGGGGACCTGCAGAATCTCTGTGTTCATGTGACCACAGGAGGGATGATCCTGAGCCAGCTTCAGGGCCTTGCTAAACTGTCAGAACAAGGTTAGCTTGGGACGCCTTTGCATCAGGCCTTTCTGGATTCATTTATTAGCACTGACTGTATGTCCAGCCTGTGCTGAGCACTGAGAACCCCCAAGTTCTTCTCAGCAGGAAGCCACCCCTGCGCTTCCCAGGGCACCGGGCCCCACAGCCCCTCCTTTCCTTCCCGCCCGTCCCATTGCCTCAGTGTTGGAGGAGGGAAGGGCTGTGTGGAGGTTGGCCAGCTCTCAACCTGATGCATGAATGCCCTGCCAGGCTGTGTTCCCGCCCACTGGGAGACCACATGAGTTCTGGGACCCCTTCCCCAGCTCGGAGGCTCCTGGCCTGCTCTGACCATGGGCTGCCTTCCAGAGCCCAACATCTGCCTCCTCCTTTCTGACCCGCTTCCTATAAAAGTCTCAGGTCAGCTCACATCAGACACCACACACCAAAAAGGGGGCCAGCGCTACTCCCACCACCCCAGGAAGTTCATGTTTGAAGGGGTGATACAATTAGGAAAACACTGTCATTTACAAACAGCAGCAAGCTTAGCTTAGCGTTTCAAAGTCCTTTCCCATCATCTAAACAGCGTCAAGGCCATCTAGATATTTTATAAGGATCCTACAGAACTTTTTTTCCAGAAGGTGGAAATATCCAAAATGCATAAAACCGTGTGGGTGCAGGCAGTGGGCTGCCCACCGCCAGTGGTGCAATAAACATCAGCGTCCCTTCGAATCACTTCTCAGTGTGAGGAGGGACATTCCCAGGACCGAGAATCGTTGTCTGTTCCCCTTCAGCCTTCACTCCCCAAGTGGAGCCTCCGGCAGAAACTGCCAGCATCCCCCCCACCTCTTTCCCACCACCCATTCAGCTACGGCCCCCTTTAGAGCGTCTTTTCCAGCGGCCCAGGCTCCTTGATGTTAGGAATTCTGTCAGGAGGACATGTGACAGATGCTCGCCAAACCAAAGGGAAGTGCCAGCGCGGGCCCAAGTCCCTACGCCAAGACCCTTTAAATAGCATCCACTTCCCACTTCCCGGGGGCTGCATCAGAGGCATTTGGGACGGCAGTGCCAGATCCATGCCCATCGTCCAGCTCTACCCTGAACCGAGAGGCCCTCTTCACTGGGAAGCTGATGAAAGTAATCGGGACAGTTAGGAAAATCCCACGTTCTCAGTAAACTGCACCACATGTGGCTGAAATGCGGTGCAGAGGTTCAGACAGCCAGTTTTTCTTATACGGGAAGCTGTGTTGGGCCTCGGTTTCGGAGAAGCCTGCTCCCCTGAAAGCATGGTATTTACAAATGCATTTTGTGTTTGCGTGAGAATGAAGAACCCACCCATTGCTTTATCTTTTCCGGCAAAGAAACCCTCATGGGTTGGGGAGGGGATTTGGGCGGGAACTTGGGGCCTTCCAGCCTGTGTCGTCGAATTAGAGTGAGGCTGTGCTCGGGGCAGGGTGGCCTCGCTCACCGTCTGGCCACAGGCTCTCAGGGACTGTAGCGCATGGCCCATTGAACTAGAGAAGGATGATCAGTGTGCAGAGACCCCCACGACCCCCAGGAGGCCTGAGTCCAGCCCTGACCCCCTGCTTTTCCTAGATCTCGGGGCTGGGAATCTGAACTTTCCTGCCTGTGCTGAGGGTGGGTGTGTTGTGGAGCTTGGGGACATCAGATGTCACCAGTGAGCTCCTGTGTGGGGTCCCTGTGGGTGGCGTGGTTCAGAGCTGGGCACAGAGGTTCAGAGCTGCTCCACACTGGAGTCTGCGTCTCTCTGCTGCCCCTCCCAGCTCTGTGACCTTTGGGATATTCTTTTTTTTTGAGACGGAGTCTTGCTCTGTCGTCAGACTGGAGTGCAGTGGTGCAATCTCAGCTCACTGCAACCTCCGCCTCCCGAATTGAAGCAATTCCCAGGCCTCAGCCTCCCGAGTAGCTGGGATTACAGGTGCATGCCACCACTTCCGGCTATTTTTGTGTGTGTGTTTTTTAATACAGACAGGGTTTCACCACATTGGCCAGCATGATCTCTATCTCCTGACCTCATGATCCACCTACATCAGCCTCCCAAAGTGCTGGGATTACAGGCGTGAGCCACCACTCCCAGCCAGGACATTCTTAACCTTCTGTTCCTTGGGGTCATGATCAGAAAGGGCACACCTGCACAGGGGGCTCTCAGCATACATTGTGGGGGCAGCACCAGTGGCTCTAATACACCAGGTTTCAGCTCATGGCACACAGCAGCCCGTCCAGCTGTGAATGAAGAGCAGTTAGGTCAGGGAGGGACATGCACTGGCCACTGATCTGCCAAGAGGGCTCCATGGAAAGACAGCACCAGGGGCCACCCGCCCTGTGGGGCTCTCAGTTGGGAGAGGCACCTGCAGAAGAGTCTCTGGTCTCTGCTGTCTAAGGTCCCTGTTCCCTCCAGGCTGCACTGGCCTTCTGTTCCCAGAATGTTCTCTCTGGTCTCCTCTTCCTATGCCTGGGGAACCCCAAGATTCTTCCAGCACGAGGATTTTTGCATGGAGCCATGGCCCCTCATGAGGTCAGAAGCTTTGGGAGGACAGGGCCTGTGTCCCCAGCACCTGGAAAATAGGAGATGAATGGTGGCCCTTGATGGAGCTTGGGGCCCAGCCTTGGGGCTCTGTGTAGCCAAGACCTGGGGCAGGATGGCCAGCCAGCCATGCACACCTGCTTTCAGGCACCATTCTCCCAGTCGGTGGGTGACCCGTCCACCCAGTCCGCACAGGGCCACTCTTGGGCGGGCGTCTCCTGGGCCACTATGGATGCCTTGACCCTGGGAGAGCTCAGCAGCAAGGGCTTGTGTGGACACCGTGGTGTCCTGGGAGGATGGCGGCATGAGAACTTGCCTTCTGCAGGGGCACAGACAGAGGCCACCACATGGGGCCGCCAAGTGAGATTGGGACAAGGTCCCTGAGGGGGAGAAGGAAGGGGGATGAGAAGAGGCCATGGCAGGAGGGAAGAGGGCATTGCTGGGGGCATCCAGCCAGGGATGAGCAGGTTCGGGGAGCTGCTGTCTCCTTCATAGATGGAAGCCGCTTTGTGGCGTGGGGGAGGGCAGCCTTGGGAACCTGGGTGGAAGCAAGCTGTGTCGGGGTCAGGGCAGGCTTTGGATGTGCTGTGTGCAAAATCCAGACGAGCCTGCACGCTTCCTAATGCACAGAGCAGGTGGCAGCCGGCACAGCTGGCCATGTGACCCTGAGAGAGGCCTTCCTTCTCTCTGGGCCTCTCTGAAGCGGGGATTTGGGGACGGGGTCCCTAAGCCTCTGTGATTCTGTGGAGGGATGGATGTCACGGCCTGTCTCGCTGCATCCTGGGCTAGTCCGGAGGCCAAGCCCCCTGTGGTCTCGGTTTTCAGATGGGCTGACCCTTCCACCACGTCCCCACAGGTGGTCTTACGGCCTTCTTCCTTTGGGTGGTGCCTGGGCCTGGTGAGCTCCCGCAGGCTCTGAGGGCCGTGTCTAGCCTACCCAGAACCACCAAGGCCACTCGGGTCCAGGCTAAGGACATAAATGATGATGGCTGGCATTTATTGAACCACTACAGGTGGCAGGTCCTCACAGGACCTATTTTACAGCAGAGGGAACTGAGGCACAGAGAGGGGTGGAAACTCCCCAGGTCTCACTGGAGACTGGCGGTGGCTGGCGGTGGAGGCGCTTCTTGTCGCCGCACTAACAGGAGTCCAGCCATGTGGACACCCCTCACTCCGTGGGATCCACAGAGCAGTGCTTGGGAGGCCAGAAAGCTTTGGCAGACCCACGGTGTGCCCTGAGCTGAGTGGGGGTGCTGGGTCACAGTGAGGCGGCAAAGCCTCCCCTCCGGGCTCACGGTGGGAGACACATGCCTGATGCCCCAGCACATGGGTGTGGAAGCCCAAGAGGTGCCCTGTGGCTGCTGCAGGAGCTCCCACAGCCTGGGGGGGCACCACAGGGGCTCACTGCCACCCAGTGCTGGAGGCTGGAAGCCCCAGACCAGGGCGCCTGCAGGGCTGCGCTCTGAAGATGCCAGGGGAGGACCCTCCTGCGTCTCATGGCTCCATGTGTTCCTGGCTGTGGCTGCATCACTCCAGTCTCTGCCTCCGTCTTCACATGGCTCCTCCCTGTGTCTGTGTCCCCTCTTCTGTCTCTTATAAGGACACTTGTCACTGGATTTAGGGCCCACCTTCATCCAGGACCAGCTCATCTTGAGATTCTTTTTTTTTTTTTTTTTTTTTTTTTGAGATAGGGTCTTGCTCTGTTGCCCATGCTGGAGTGCAGTGGTGCAATCTCGGCTCACTGCAAGTGATTCTCCTACCTTAGCCTCCCGAGTAGCTGGGATTACAGGCACGTGCCACCATGTCCGGCTAATTTTTATATTTTTAGTAGAGACGAGGTTTCACTGTGTTGGCCAGGTCTCGAACTCCTGACCTCGTGATCCACCCACCTTGGCCTCCCAAAATGCTGGGATTACAAGCATGAGCCCCCATGCCCAGCCGAGATTCTTAATCCTATCTGCAAAGACCTTTTTCCCAAATAAGGTCCCATTTGCAGGTCCCAGGATGTGGACCTATCTTCTGGGGGCCACTATTCAGTCCACTATAAGAGTGGACACCTGCCTGCCTGGGGGTACAGGGGTTTAGGAAATACCTCCCAAGGGGGTGAGTGTGGCCTGGGGCAGGGATGGGGACGGGGTGGAGGGGCGGCTCCCGCAGGCACAGAGGCAAGAGATGGTAGGTCTGGGACTGAAGGATGTGACTGGGCAGCCCGGGAAGGGAGGGAGGGGCTGGCTGGGCAGCAGAGTTTGGAGTTTGGGATCAGGAAGGGTGTGTACAGGGGACTGGGTAAGGGACAGGCTGGACCGGCATTCTAGAAGGTTCACACAGGCCACACCAGAGCTGCAGAGGCCAGGAGGGAGCTGCCAGCACCACTGAGGAATGAGGTGGCGGGAACCAGGCCCCGGACACGGATTATTCCCATGTGCATGGGGAACAGCCCTCTTCGCACGCGGCACAGTGTGGCCCCCGGAGCTGATGTCATCCAAGTCCCCCACCCACCCCTGCTCTATGGCAGGAAGGATGAGGCCAGGCAGGAACAGCAAGCTTCTCCCTGCAAATGCGTCTGCCCTATTTAGGACAATTTCCCCGCTGGAGCTCGACACACACAGATCCTTTCCTCAAGACCGCTAGGGCCACAAAAGGTCAAGGGTGAATGTACTTCTTTGTAGTTCAGCCCTGCTAGGAAAGAAATATCCTCTATTGTGGGAGCCACCGAAATCTTCAGCCAGGGGTGCCATCTTCACCTTCCTACACATTCACCCTCAGGTCTGCAGCTTCAGGCCAAGCCTTCAAACCCACGTCCACATCCGGGTTGCATCCTTCGGAAGAGGGAGAAGGCCGGCGAAGCCTTACCTGGCCAGGCCCCACTTCCCCAGCACAGGGACGAGATTGCTTGCCCAAGGTCAGGCCTGGTGGGTGACGCAGGGACAGAGGGTTTGCCCTCCAGGTTCCCCTGGGGGGCAGAAAGGATAAGTGGACGGAGGGAAATGGACCGTTTACCTGGCAGGTTCATGGCATGGACAGCAGCGCGTCAGGGCTGGGGCTTTTCAGCCTCACCCACTGACGTGTGGGACCGGATCATGCCTCGTTGCAGGGGGCTGTTGGTGTGTGGGGATGGGTAGCAGCACCCCTGGCCTCTGCCCCTAGATGCCAGCAGCACTTTCCCCACTTCCCAGTCAAGACAATCCAAACTGTTTCTGGGCATGTCCAGTGCCCCCAGGGCAGATCACCCCTGGCTAGATTGGTGGTTTCAAGCTCAGGGTTTGGAGTCCCCTCCTGGCTCTGACCACTGGAAAGTCACCAAACCTCCCTGGCCTCCATTTTCTAGTCTAAAAATGGGGCGATCACGGCTCCCTGGGTGCACGGGCTCATGTGATAATTGAAGGCAACAGATGATGCCAGCGTCCGGCACAGTGAATGCCCTGAGTAAGGGCACACAAGTGACCTGGCATCCAGGCAGCCTGGTTCCGCTCTTGGCCTTTTGCTGGGTGCCCTTGGGTCTTTTTGGAAAGAACGATAGGTCCTGCCCGGAGGCACAAGTGCTCAATCTCCCTAAAAGCTGGTACTGTATTTGGGGCCGCCTCCCCAGAGAGGAAGCTAGCAGGCATTGATGGGATTTGACCTGAGCCTTGGGACTTGGAGAAAGGGGAAGAAAAAGGCCTTTCAGATGAGAAGGTTGAGGGAATGAACTCAGAGGAGGGGGCCTACTGTGAAGCACCGGGCTCCTTATCCCAAGGCCTGTGGGGTTCTGAGTGCCTCTCTTTGCATGGGTGCCTTCCCATTGGCAACTGGATCTCAGCCTCGAAGGAGTTTTTACCCCACAGAAACTGGCAGACGCTCAGAGCGGCCTCCCCTGAACCCTGCCTGAGCCTGTGCACCATGTGCCGATTCTCCTTCCCACCCCCAATTACATCTTCAGAGTGCGGTGTCCTGTGTATGATTTGCTGGTGTACTGGAAGAGAAGGTGATTTAAAAATCCTTAGCAAGTTGATGCTGGTGTATCCCCATTCTGCCCGTGGGAAGGAGGCTCTGGACCCAGGGTACAGGGGTGAGTCACCCTGGGTCCCCGCGATCAAGGGCTTGTTTGTGGGGGTGATGTGTGAACACAGTCAAAGGTGTTCTGTGTGCTGCGATGGCAGGGGTGGTTCCCCTCCAGGCAGGTCAGGAGAGGGCTTGGGGGAGGAATGGTATTAGATGTGAGTTTCAGAAGCAGTGAGCTCCCTGTCTGATGAGATAGCCAAGCAAAGAGGGGGCAAGAGGGCAGCTTTGTGGCAGTGTCATTAAGGGGGTTTCAGCACATGGCCCCGTTCCCTCCAATACCCCTCCTGGTTCTAATCTGTGACCCACATCATTGAGGTTTGGTCTGTGGGAGGCTAAGGATAATAGCCTCAAATGAGGCCCAGCTGGAAAAAAAAAAAAAGATCTCATTAAAAACAAAAAGCACATCTGCTTGTAAGTATCTGAATGGATGTCTTGAGAAGAAGGTTATAATTTTTTTTTTAATTTTTAGCGCATGTGTAATGCCAAGTCTGAAAGCTTCCTCATCCTTAGTCTCCTGCAGCTCCAGAGCCCTCGACGGATAAAGCAGCTGTCTCATTGCCAGACAGATGCATGCAGAGCGGCACCAGCCTGCCAGACTCCTTCTGCCTAACTGCGTTGCTTTCTAATTTGCTCCCACATTGGTCGAAAATGACTAAAGCATTCTGCGCAAAGTCCAGACAGTTCTCAAGTCAACTGGCATTTCATCAGAAATCTCTTCTTCTGTAACCCCAAACTTGGGCCATTACTGGGTTTGCTATCTTGGTTGCTTTCGACAACCAGAGCCTTCTTCAAAGCCCATATTCTTCTCAGAGAGGCACTTTTGCTGGATTAGGGGTGACAATGAGTGATTACACTCACAGCATCCCAAATGCCAAATTAATGACGTTCCGCCCTGCAGACAGGATGACTCAGTCCGTGCCGCAGCGATGGCCTGGTGGGAGGAGAGGCCTCGAGCGTGGTGTCTTGTTGGGATATGGGAGCTGGCCCTTCCCGGTGACTTTGAGAGTCGATCCTCACTGCAGACAACAGCTGCCCGGGGCTGTGAGCATTTGCCATCGGCTAGGCCAGGCGGCTGTGCCCCTTCGAAGGCCCGCTTCAGCGCTGGGTTCTGTACTGAAGGAGCTCCTTTCTTGCACACGTGTGTATGACCCCCACTATGGGCCAGGCCCCTGGCTAGGGGTATGGCAGTGAACAGATAGGTGCAGCTGCTGCCCCACAACCTGGTGTCATCCCAAGCAAGCAGAGGGCAGGATTAGGGGCGAATGGCTGCACGTATATGCCTGTGTGCTCCCATCCCACCTTCCCGCTAGATTCTTTCTTCAAACTGGGCCTGTGTGTCCCATCCCAAATTCCCACTAGATCCTTTCTTCAAACTGTGTGTTCCCATCCCACCTTGCCACTAGACCCTTTCTTCAAACTGGGCCATCCTTTCTCTGATAGCACAATAGCTGTGTCTCCTTTTGAGGAGTGTGCTGGGTTTGGAGGTAGGACGTGGCACCCTTTGGTTGTGACTACTCTTTCCTGGCTCTCTGGGTTTGGAGGGAGGACATGGTACCCTTTGGTCGTGACTACTGTTTCCTGGCTCTTTCAGCAACTTCTCCTGAGGTCCAGGAAATTCCAAGTCGGGGAACAGCTTCCCGCCCAAGGAACAGCTTTCCACACAAGCCTGTTCCACCCCACTTTGGAAGTGCTCGCCGGGTCTTTGGAAGTGCTCACTGGGTCTTTGGAAGTCCTCACTGGGTCTTTGGAGTACTCACTGGGTCTTTGGAGTGCTCACCGGATCTTTGGAGTGCTCACCAGGTCTTTGGAGTGCTCACTGGGTCTTTGGAGTGCTCGCTGGGTCTTTGGAAATGCTCACTGGGTCTTTGGAGTGCTCGCTGGGTCTTTGGAGTGCTCGCTGTGTCTTTGGAGTGCTCACTAGGTCTTTGGAGTGCTTACTGGGTCTTTGGAGTGCTCGCTGGGTCTTTGGAGTGCTCGCTGGGTCTTTGGCATGCTCGCTGGGTCTTTGGAATGCTCGCTGGATCTTTGGAAGTGCTCACTGGGTCTTTGGAGTGCTTGCTGGGTCTTTGGAAATGCTCACTGGGTCTTTGGAGTACTCACTGGGTCTTTGGAATGCTCGCTGGGTCTTTGGAGTACTCACTGGGTCTTTGGAGTGCTCGCTGGGTCTTTGGAAATGCTCACTGGGTCTCTGGAGTACTCACTGGGTCTTTGGAGTGCTCACTGGGTCTTTGGAGTGCTCGCCATGTCTTTGGAGTGCTTGCCGGGTCTTTGGAGTGCTCGCCGGGTCTTTGGAGTGCTCACTGTGTCTTTGGAGTGCTTACTGGGTCTTTGGAGTGCTCGCCGGGTCTTTGGAGTGCTCTCCGTGTCTTTGGAAGTGCTCACTGGGTCTTTGGAAATGCTCGCTGGGTCTTTGGCATGCTCGCCGGGTCTTTGGAGTACTCACTGGATCTTTGGAATCACTGGATCTTTGGAGTACTCACTGGATCTTTGGAAGTGCTCACTGGATCTTTGGAGTACTCACTGGATCTTTGGAAGTGCTCACTGGGTCTTTGGAGTACTCACTGGGTCTTTGAAAGTGCTCACTGGGCCTTTGGAAGTGCTCACTGGGTCTTGGGAGTACTCACTGGGTCTTTGGAGTGCTCACCGGGTCTTTGGAGTGCTCTCTGTGTCTTTGGAAGTGCTCACTGGGTCTTTGGAAATGCTCGCTGGGTCTTTGGCATGCTCGCCGGGTCTTTGGAGTACTCACTGGATCTTTGGATTACTCACTGGATCTTTGGAAGTGCTCACTGGATCTTTGGAGTACTCACTGGATCTTTGGAAGTGCTCACTGGATCTTTGAAAGTGCTCACTGGGCCTTTGGAAGTGCTCACCGGGTCTTGGGAGTACTCACTGGGTCTTTGGAGTACTCACTGGGTCTTTGAAAGTGCTCACTGGGCCTTTGGAAGTGCTCACCAGGTCTTGGGAGTACTCACTGGGTCTTTGGAGTGCTCATCGGGCCTTTGGAAGTGCTCACCGGGTCTTTGGAGTACTCATTGTGTCTTTGGAGTGCTCACCAGGTCTCTGGAGTACTCACCGGGTCTTTGGAGTACTCACTGGGTCTCTGGAGTGCTCGCTGTGTCTTTGGAGTACTCACTGGGTCTTTGGAGTGCTCACTGGGTCTTTGGAAATGCTCACTCGGTCTTTGGAGTACTCACTGGGTCTTTGGAGTACTCACTGGATCTTTGGAAGTGCTCACTGGGTCTTTGAAGTGCTCAGTGGGTCTTTGGAGTACTCACTGGATCTTTGGAAGTGCTCACTGGGTATCTGGAGTACTCACTGGGTCTTTGGAAGTGCTCACTGGGTCTTTGGAAGTGCTCACCACCGGGTCTGCTCTCTCCACAGGTGTGGTACATGGATGGCTATCACAACAACCGCTTCGTACGTGAGTACAAGTCCATGGTTGACTTCATGAACACGGACAATTTCACCTCCCACCGTCTCCCCCACCCCTGGTCGGGCACGGGGCAGGTGGTCTACAACGGTTCTATCTACTTCAACAAGTTCCAGAGCCACATCATCATCAGGTTTGACCTGAAGACAGAGACCATCCTCAAGACCCGCAGCCTGGACTATGCCGGTTACAACAACATGTACCACTACGCCTGGGGTGGCCACTCGGACATCGACCTCATGGTGGACGAGAGCGGGCTGTGGGCCGTGTATGCCACCAACCAGAACGCTGGCAACATCGTGGTCAGTAGGCTGGACCCCGTGTCCCTGCAGACCCTGCAGACCTGGAACACGAGCTACCCCAAGCGCAGCGCCGGGGAGGCCTTCATCATCTGTGGCACGCTGTACGTCACCAACGGCTACTCAGGGGGCACCAAGGTCCACTACGCATACCAGACCAATGCCTCAACCTACGAATACATCGACATCCCCTTCCAGAACAAATACTCCCACATCTCCATGCTGGACTACAACCCCAAGGACCGGGCCCTGTATGCCTGGAACAACGGCCACCAGATCCTCTACAACGTGACCCTCTTCCACGTCATCCGCTCCGATGAGTTGTAGCTCCCTCCTCCTGGAAGCCAAGGGCCCATGTCCTCACCACAAGGAAACTCCTGTGAAACCGCTGCCAAAAAGATACCAATAATACTAACAATACCAATCTTGAAAAATCATCAGCAGTGCGGATTCTGACATCGAGGGATGGCATTACCTCCATGTTTCTCCCTTTCGAGCCGGCGGGCCACAGACGTCGGAAGAAACTCCCGTATTTGCAGCTGGAACTGCAGCCCACGGCGCCCCGGTTTTCCTCCCCGCCCTGTCCCTCTCTGGTCAAACAACATACTAAAGAGGCAAGGCAATGACTGTTGGCCAGTTCTCACTGGGGAAAAACCCACTGTTAGGATGGCATGAACATTTCCTTAGATCGTGGTCAGCTCTGAGGAATGTGGCGTCCAGGCTCTTTGAGAGCCGTGGGCCACACCCGGCCGTAGGCTAGTGTAACTCGCATCCCATCGCAGTGCCGTTTCTTGACTGTGTTGCTGTCTCTTAGATTAACTGTGCTGAGACTCCACGTAGCTCCTGGACCTGTGTCTAGTACATACTGAAGCGATGGTCAGAGTGTGTAGAGTGAAGTTGCTGTGCCCACGTTGTTTGAACTCGCGTACCCCGTAGATATATTGTGCAACGTTCTTCTGTTATTCCCTTGAGGTGGTAACTTCGTATGTTCAGTTTATGCAATGATTGTTGTAAATGCAATGCCGTAGTTTGGATTAATAAGTGGATGGTTTTTGTTTCTAACAAGAAAAAAAAAATCAGTGTTCACCCTTATAGAGACATAGTCAAGTTCATGTTGATAATAATCAAAGGAATTACTCTCTTCTTGTTAAATTAGCTAAATCATGTAACCGCAGATAGGAAGGGCTTGCCTGGGGAAACTCTGGTTTCCGATGGGACAGGAAAGTCATACGGGCAACAGTATGCGGAAAGTACATTTTTTAAGTAAAAAACAAAGGCAAACTTTGTACTATCCAGTTATCTAAGGAACAATAAAAACATTAGGAGATCTTTTTGCTTCACTTGTCATTTCTGAGAGTTTTAAAAATGACCGAGACTTCCAGGTCCTTGCAGACGGATTCCTGGGTTTGAGTGGCCCTTTGAGAAAGGGAAATAAATCCTTTCTTTCGGAAGAGGGCAAGGACAGGTCCCTGTTGGATCTCCAACCTCCCATCCCCCCAACCTGGAGAAGCAGCTTAGAATCTACCCGCCACCCCTTAGGTGACTCTGGGGCGCTACTCCAACTTGGGGCTGTGTGCCAGGGACCCCACCCACACCCCATCTCCACCCTGCTGTCCCTCCACAGACACCACTGGAGGGGGCCTGGGGCGGCACCCACTTTAGTCAGCCCTGGCATGGTGGGCAGAGACCCTGCTGAGGAAAAGTTCACTCATCTAGGGCTGCAGCAGGCCCTGGAGATAAGTGACAGCCCTCTCTGAGACCCGTATCTCCCCAGGCCTTGGAAACTATGGCCAGGTGTGTGCAGCCCTTGGCAACCCTGAGGGGCCCAGGGCATCACATGGGCTAGATCCTGGGAGCTTCGTGAGGCCCCTGCCACTCAGCAGGCCCTGAGGTCTCTGCAGGACAGGCCACAACTCAATGTTTGGAGTCTTTCTGGAATGTACTGGCACTTCCTGTCAGCCAGAGAAGGAAGAATGTCAGAGTAACTCCCTCACAACATTCCTGGCACCAACTTGGCAGAAGAGGGCTGCTCGTCTGGGTCCCCAGGTATAGTGTGAGGTTGGGAGCCACCCTGCTCTCACCTGCCCTCTGCTTGGGGGCAGCTGGCACCCCCAGCAACATGGGTGGCAGGGCAGTGATGTGGGGCATTGGGGAAAGCCGGGCAACCCTGTGAGCCTAGCCCAGTGGCACCTGCTCAAACCGGTGAGTGGATGAGCTTCCAGCATTTCCGTCATTTGTCCTGGAAAGACAGCCAGCCGGGCGGTACCCAGGTGGAATCGTGGATGACACTTAGTCAGACAAAGCTGATGTCTGTAGTAGCCGGTGGAACCGAGTCCAAGAATGTCTGAGAAGGTGCGACACCAGCTCCTGAAACCACACAGAAGTTGGGGCTGCTGAAAGAGTGAACTGGTCAGGGAAGGAGGCAGCTGGGGACATTTGGGGACCATGTCTAGCTCCCTTGTTACCTGGCCCTGGACAACAGTTAGGAAAATACGGGATGACAAATAGGGCACAGGTGAGCCCTAACCCACTGGGTAGGAAGGGAAGGAGAAGCCAGCATCTCTGGAGAGGTGCAGAGCCCAGCTCCCAGTCCCCGTGGCCATCAGCCGCTCATGGAGTCGAAGTCTGCCCCAGGTCCCTTCCTCCCTGCCGCTAGGGCCACGTTTCTACAGTGGGTTGGGTGGGCCAGTGATGCCCCAGTCCCAAGCTGCCTAGAACCCCATGGCAGGGGCTCAGTGCCTGTCTGTGCCCTGCACACGCCTCTCCCAGTCGGGGTGGCCACTTCCCATCTGCTCTCCTAGGCCCCACCTGCCCCAAGCCTCTCGCCTGCCCTGCCTGCCCTGTGTGCCCTTCTGTCCCCGCTCTCTGCCTCCCCCAGGGGCCAGCTCAGGGGCCATCATTTTGGGAACGACTCCTTCTCACCTCCAGGGAGCATTCCTCCTTGGCCTGCGTTCCTCCAGGCCTCCGTTCTCCCGTTCCCTGGCTCTCACCAGCCCTTGCATCCAGCATCTATGAGTCTCTTGCACCTGACATGACATGTTCTTTGGGATTTGAGGGGGATTTGGGGGTATCCAAAATAGGTGAATTTCCAAACCCAATACAAAAAAGCCCGATATTTGGGAGGGAGTGGGGCAGAAATGCCTAATCCATAACTACAGCCTCACTGGCAGGAAGGCAGCGCTCACACGCCACTGCGGAGTGCACTTTCAGTGAGGACTTTCAGGGCTGGAGGCACGTTTATAGTTTTCTGTTTACAAATTGTCTCAGAGCGCGATGGCACACAAAATGCCCCCTGCAAGACACAGGAGTGGATATTCAGAGAAAAGCCCTGAGTTTCCATCAAGCCATAACTCAGTCTAGCAGGCCAATGACTTTACCCCGACAAGACAGAAACCTGTCCAAGCACAATCAGGTGGGAACTATTCTATAATTACAGGCTGTGATTACGGGCTGATTTCCTTGTAATCTCCCCTTAATGACATAGTAAAAAACAAGCATTCAAATATCTGTTCTGAGTCACCAGAAGACAAAATAATGACCTGACAGGTCCAGAATGGATTTGCTGTCTCACGCTGAGTATTTCCTAGGGAAAATATTCCTCCAGGATATTACATACGCAAGAAAAATGGTTCTACCCAGAGAGCAAATAAAATAACCAGGCTGTCATTAAATCTCCCAGATTCCAATAACCGAGTATATTGGCTGATGGTGGAACATCTGTGGATGAATTTTCTTTATTAAAAGTTTGGCCCAGAGTCCAAATCTGGCAGTTATTTGCAATACTCAGAGGCCAGAGCCAGAGACAGTTCTGTTTGCAGCTGGGTCCGAAATTCTCCTAATTTCCAGAGGGAAGACTGTGACTGTTGGTCTCACAGCTCCCCACCGAATCCTCCCCTGGCCCTGTCAGAGCTGCAGGTGCTCAGGTAGCACTTGGTGGGGGAAACAGAAGATGTGGGCGGCTCTGCTCTCTGAACCAGTGAGCAGGAGGGGTTGGCTCTGGGTAGGCGGCTCTGGGTGGGGTGCTCCGTCTCCACGATCCTTGGGAAGTGCTGGGTGGACAGCCAGTGCCCAGCTCTGTTCTTGGAAGGGATCCAGAAATGAAAGGCACTGTTATTTCCATAGCTGAACACTCTGGAACAGCCAACAGTCAGCAAGCCAGGCGACGTCGGGGCAGGTACTGAGCACAAACGGGCCCATTGTCTCAGCCCGAGGGACTCTTCAACCCAGAAACCCTTAGGTCACCTAGTCGTAGTCCATAAAGCTGTGGAGTGTGAAAATGTTTTTTATTGGAACATTTCACCTAATTCCCTTTGAAAGCAGCAAGTGGGCTAGGCACAATGGCTCATGCCTGTAATCCCAGCACTTTGGGAGGCTGAGGCAGGCAGATCACAAGGTCAGGAGTTCGAGACCAGCCTGACCAACATGGTGAAACCTGGTCTGTACTAAAAATACAAAAATTAGCCAGGCGTGGTGCAGTATGCCTGTAATCCCAGCTACTCGGGAGGCTGAGGCGGGAGAATTGGTTGAACCCGGGAGGTGAAGGTTGCAGTGAGCTGAGATCGTGCCACTATACTCCAGCCTGGGCAAGACAGCAAGCAAGCAAGCAAGCAAGCGAGAGAGAGGAAGGAAGGAAGGAAGGAAGGAAGGAAGGAAGGAAGGAAGGAAGGAAGGAAGGAAGGGAGGGAGGGAGGGAAAGGAAGAAAAGAAAGAAGAAAGAAAGAAAAAGGAAAGAAAGAAAGAAAGAAAGAAAGAAAAAAGAGAAAGAAAGAAAGAAAGAAAGAAAGAAAGAAAGAAAGAAAGAAAGAAAGAAAGAAAGAAAGAAAGAAAAAGAAAGGAAGGAAGGAAGGAAGAAAGGAAGTGGTGGCTTGGAGCAGATAATACCTGGATGCCACGCCCCCGGCAACCCTTGGACCTCACCGCCCCGTTGAAGAGGCGTCAGGCCCCATGCTAGATGGAAAAAAGTCAGGCTCTGAGACACCAGCAATTTCCCCGGGCCACTGGGCTTCCAACCCAGAGTCTACAAGATGAGCACAGCCCAACATGGAGAAGGGTCTAGGACAGCAGTTGAAGCTTGGAGATCAGCTGAGCCTGCGATTTGGGACAGCAGACAGTTCCTGGTGCTCAAGGGGGACCGGGAGGCAGAGGAATTGGGTCAGCTCCTGGTCCAGCCTCCTATAAGGCCTGGCCAGTGAGTAATTTTGCCTCTGTTTCCACCCTCAGGGGGGTGAGGTGGAAGGGAGCCATCATTCAGGGCAGCGGGGAGGACTGACTCTGTTTTCTGTGAACTTTCAGTTCCTATCTTCTGCCTATTGTTTTCTATTCAGTTGCTGGTCTTTACTCTCAAATTTTAGGAGTTCTTTCTATGTGTGGAAAGTCAGCCTTTGTGAGTCTGTGATCTGAGGTGCACATATTGTCTAGTCTGTCATTTGTCTCCTGATGTTGGTTATGTGTTGTGTGTATGTGTGTTGTGTGTGTCTGTGTGTGTGTTTGAGTGTAGTCAGAGTTATCTATCATCCTTGTGATGCTTGTGGCTTCGGGGTTGGAGTTAGGGCCGCCTTCCCCAACGTGATCCCTGCTTCTCTTGGTTCTTGCAAAGTCTGTCTGTTTACCCTGGGGCTGTCCATGCCCTGGCTTTGATAGTGTGAAGTGTGGAACCAGTTTCATCTTCTTCCAAAGGCTGCTCCTTGGCCCCAATGCTATTTGTTAAATGGCCCAACTTTCTCCCCTGGACCCTTTGTCCTGGGGTCCATCCCTGGGCCCTCCTCTCCCTGGGTATGTGCTGGCCTCTGTGTCCAGAAGGCATAAGGACCCATTGACTCACCTGGGCAGGGGATTTTTCACAGGCAACCACCTTGCACACTTCCTATATGGTTTTTTAATTTTTAATTTTTTAAATTATTTTTATTTTTATTATTATTTTTTTGAGACAGGCTCTTGCTCTGTCGCCCAGACTGGAGTGCAGTCGTGCAATCCCGGCTCACTGCAACCTCCACCTCTTGGGTTCAAGCAATTCTTCTGCCTCAGCCTCCTGAGTAGCTGGGATTACAGGCAAGCACCACCATGCCTGGCTAATTGTGTGTGTGTGTGTGTGTGTGTGTGTGTGTGTGTGTGTGTGTGTGTGTGTGTGTTTTGTTTTGTTTTTTGTTTTGTTTTTTTCTAGTTGAGACAGGGTTTCACCATGTTGGCCAGAATGATCTTGAACTCCTGACCTCAAGTGATCCATCTGCCTCGGGTTCCCAAAGTGCTGGGATTACAGGTGTGAGCCACTGCACCTGGTCCCTGGATTGTTTTATAAAGTGATCTCTGAGTAGCTTATAAACCATGATGCCTAACCCCTGTGATTGTCAGGCCCTACTTCAGGAAGCATCTGGAAACCTGAGCATCATCTTTTGCCTTCACCAGTGTTGTTGGGTCAGTAAAGACCATGGTGACTCCGGGGTGCTGTGTCTCTCGGACACAGTTCTTGGTTGTTCTAAACCAAGTGCCTAACTCCAGAGACGCTGCCAGGATTCTAAGGCAAGGTGAGGTCTTGTCTTCGGAAGGATCTTTCAGGGAAACCCTCACCCCACAGGGTGCTGTGTGACCTCCGTCTTACAGAAATAGACACGGGGAGATTACGCAGCAGCCCAGACCCACTGATGAGCCGCAGCTCTGGGTGCAAACCTAGGGCTGCCGAGCCTGGGCGCTGCTCTTTCCCGCCTTCAACCGGCCTGCTGGCACCCACGGTGCGTCCTCCAGTTGGTGAGTCACCGGCCATTTATTCATCACTCAGCAGGCAGTGGAAGGTGCCAGAATGGTGTGCCCTACGAAGCTCTGTGCTGGTGAGTCACTGCTGCCAGCATGGAGTAGGGCGGCGGAGGGAGGCGAGGCTCTGGCCAGGGAAGGCCGAGCCAGCAGGCGGTACCACTTCCGCCTCTGCCCTCTCAGGGGAGGATGGCTGATGTGGAAGCTGAGCCTTTCCTCTGTGTGCTCTCTATCCCTGTGCCCCACCACACACACACATGTGCACACACACACATGCATGCATACAGCATGCACGCCAGCTAATACTGAGCACCCCACCAGAGGCCGAGCAGCTGCGGGTTAACAAGCGGGCCTTGCAGACTCGCTTTGCTCCCTCTGGTTTAATCTCCTCCCTGGAAAACGGGAGTGGTGAGCCCACCCTGCCTGTTTCCCGGCAGACTTCTGCTCCCATGTCCCACAGCTCCAGTCCCCCAGCCTGGCAGGAGGAACAAAGCTCAGGCATGAAGTCACCCAGACCTGGGCTCGAACCCTGCCTCCACCACGCACAGCCTACTCTGGGCCGCAGTTTCCCCACCCGACACCCGAGGATACCAATGCTGGTGTCACAGCGAGGGGGCTGTGCTGGGGAAGCATGGGTCCAGTGCCAGCAGACGCCGCTCCCCATTCATGGAAGTGGCAGCCACGGCTCTTGCGACGGCTCCCCCAGGCTGGCGGGGGCACCGGGCATCACATCAGATGACTTCAGGGGTCTCTTTGCTCCCTTTACCTGGAAAAGGCCTCAAAGTAGGACTCTTCCTGGCCTCGAGGCAAAGCACCCTCTGGCCGGGTGCAAACCTCCCTCTTCTGTGCTCATGCAGTCCCTCCCTCCAGGGGCTCCCACCGCCCTTTGCTCTGCCTCTGAGGCATTGTCATCCCCACTCGGCAAGTAGAGACATCGCGGCCCGGAGAGACTAGTTAACACCTGCCCAAGTTAGCACGGTAAGGGAGAGATGGGCCTGAGACGGAACCCAAGTCCCCTGACACCCAGCCTCAGGCTTTTTCCAACAGCCGTGTTTGGAGAAATTGGCATGATATCGAGCAACTGCCTTCGAATGGGCCAAAGTTTTCAGAATTGCTGGGGGACCGGAGCCCACTCCTCCGGAGGCCGCTTTCTTCCTTCCCGAGTCAGACTCAGGAGGCTGGGCTGTAGCAATACTGGAGGTTCCAGCAGCTGACTCTGTGAAAAGAAACAGCAATTTCCTTATTGATCTTCTCCTTCCCGCTATGGGCTGGAAAATAAGGTCACCAAGAATGATGTTGTTGCTGCGTGTCTCTCGTTGTTTCAGTTTCGCTTATTGAATTGTTATCCCCGGAGGACCCCAGCCTCACGGCCACTACTCCACCCCCAAACAGCTTCCTGTTTCAAGGACATCAGTGGCTTATCCAGATTCCACGAAAAGTGCCTTCTCTGGCTAGTGCCTCCAGCACTGACCCCTGCGCTGTCCCCAGCGCAGCACAGCCTGAAAGGTGGCCAGCTGTCCGTTCACCAGCATGGCGATTCCCCAGCTTCCAGCCTCCTCACTTCTGTAATTAGCAGGACGGGCCCTCCTATCAGCCCCCAGGCTGTTTGTCTCGCTCAGGCTGGCTCCTGTTGTCCCTGTTAAATTGGCTGTGGCAGGCCATAATAAAGAAGAAAAACTGGCTGCATCAGGTCATTCCAAGAAGCTGATATTAGCTCCAGAAGGGCTGGGAAAGGAGAGATTCAATTAAACTTTTACTGCGGCCCGTCGGCTCCTGGCCTGGCCTGTGAGTTCTGGAGCCGGGCTGAGGTTTGGAGAAGACTCACAGCCAGAGGAGCTTCCCCGGGGTCCCTCCTACCAGGAGACTGTCAGTCTGCACTAGTCCCAGGCAGGCGGGGGGAGCGTGGCCCTGTGGGGTTACCCTGCAGCCCAACTCTGCAGAAGGTTAATGATCGCACAGCTCCATGCCAAAGGCTCAAACCAGACACCCCAGCCTCAAGGGGCTCTGAGCCTACCACAGAAGACACAGACAGGGACAGACAATTCCAGAAGGTGTTCCTGAGTCTGCAGTTCTTGGATATGAAACCAGCGGCTAATTTAGCCCACTCAAGTGCAATAAAATCACAGACAAATGCGGCGGCCTCTCCGGGCCCTTACCGATTCTTTATATACAGGCTGAGACTAATCTAAAAGGTGATTTTCTGGATAAAACCATGCGATTCTTAGACCCCTTCACCTTCTCTTGCTCCCCTCACTAGCACAGGCTTTTGGGGGAGCCATTTTCCTCAAAGGAAGCAAAAAGAAACACACGAGTTTAACGCCAAGAGAGTTTCTGTGGACACTGAGGTGGGGTGAGGGCTGGGGATACTGGGGATCCCATCAGAGTGCTCCAGCACTGGCTGCTGTGTGTCCCTTAATGGGCCTTAGGTTTCAAATCTGTAAAACGGGATGCACATAGGACCCACCCCTGGGGACCTTTGAGAGCAGGCCCTGAGCCAACCCTGAAAAAGCAAAACGGCCGGGGGTGACACAGGGTCCCAGGGCTGCTGGGGCAGTGAGGTGGGGACAATAGGGTGCCAGGGCTGGGGAAGTGGGGTGGGGATGGCAGGGGGTAACACAGGGTCCCTGGGCTGGGACAGTGGGGTGGGGATGGCAGGGGGTAACACGGGGTCCCTGGGCTGGGGCAGTGGGGTGGGGATGGCAGGGGGTAACACAGAGTCCCTGGGCTGGGACAGTGGGGCTGGGATGGTGGGAAGTGACACGGGGTGCTTGGGCTGGGGCAGTGGGTGGGGAGGACAGGGGTCTTGACTGGTGGGCACCAAGCCTCCGTGGGGATGGTGGTGGGAATGCAGGGGCAGTGAGGTGTGGGCCTGGGGGCTGCTGACTGCTCGCAGCTCCTTGTCACCCCCATTTGCTGAGCATGGGGTGCTGGGCTGCAGGCTGAGCCCTCGTGTTCATTACCTCCTCTCATCACTACAGCAAGCGCCATTTCTCATATTGGAAAACTAAGGCTGGGAGTAGTCAGGTGACTGCCACTGGGCCTCAGAGGGCCAGGCAGGCTGTGCCTAACCACCTTGCTGTGCCCCAGTCGGGCTGTGTCCACATCCCAGCCAGGCAGCTCAGGTGCTGGCTCCATTGTGAGGTCTCAGTGGAGACAGCTGCCGCTGTCTGATGGGCTCTGCTTGCCGTCCCTGGGCCAGGCCTGCTCTGGGACACTGATGGGCTGGCAGCTGCTCCATCTGCAGATGAGCTCAGGTCCCTCCCAAGCACTGTCTACAGGTGTTATCTGGGGAGAGTCTTGACTATGAGTTGTCCAGGTTCTTGGCATTTTGAACCTGAACAAAGAACCTGAACAAAGAAGTGGACAAAATACACAAACAGAGCAACAAAGAATGAAGCAGGGAAAGCACAGATGTATTGAAATGAAAGTACCCTCCACAGAGTGGGAGTGGGCTGGAGCAAGTGGCTCAAAGAGGACTGGTTACAGAGTTTTCTGTGTGTAAATATCATCCAGAGGTTTCCCATTGGTTACTTGGTTACACCCTATGTAAATGAAGTAGTGGTCCGACATTGGTTTGATTGGTCTGATTGTTCACAGTCTGATTGGTTACAGGAGGCAACCAATCAGAGGCTGAAGGGAAGTTACCAGGTTCCACCCGTATGCAAATGAAGACTTGGCTGGCGGCCAGTCTGATTAGTTGTGGGAGGGGAACAATCAGAGGTACTTTCCATTTTTCCTCTGCCAGGCAGTGCAAAGTGGGGGGTTGCAAAGGGAGTGGCCTCTGATTGTTTTGTTACTTGGGCATGGAGATGTGGGGTTTTCCTTTTGATTTAGTTCTAGGAAGTCAACGTGACTCAGCCTTAGGTTCTCTGCCTCACAGGAGCCCGCTCCTGAGTGTCTGTTGTGCCCTGCAGAAGACTCCAGGCTAGACGGGAGTCCCTACGGTCCTGCTGGCCTCTGCTCTCCTCTGGGCCTGCCCCGTGCCTGCACACGAAGGTTCTCAGTCTGTGTGTGTTGAATACACGAAGGACGGTGCACACCTCCCACCGTGAAGCATTGTGAAAGCATGCAAGGCGGGGATGGGCCTTCAGAAGCAAACTGAGGTCTGGAGGCAGCCAGTGCCCAGCTTCTGGCACCTTCCAGTCATCGTTCCACTTCAACAACCATTTCCAGAGCTCCTTGGGGGCGCGCAGCCAGCTGAGCTGGTGAGATTGTGAAGAGGTGGCTCGCCCTCCCTCGAGGCAGGGCCCGGCCTGGTTCTGGCTCTTGTCCTCACCTGGACGCTCTGTTTTTGGAATGAGGGCCACTCCATGTGCCCTGGACATTTGGCTGCGATTCTCTGAGGCACGGAATGGATTCTCCTTTCTGCTTCCCAGAACTGAGACTTGGGCCATGATGTAAAAGGAGGAGAAGCACCCGGGAAGCCCCGAATTCCTGACACAGGAAACCTCTGGGGGACAGGGAGGCCGGCCCTGAAACCCTCTTGTCTTTTGAAATCGTCCACAGACCCTCATCAGGGACAAGGAAGAGGAAGCCAGCACCTCCTTTCTGCTCGCCAACCCCCAGCCAGGCCCTGCAGACTCTCCCTCCCATGTCTAGGCAGTCTGAGAAGAAGCAATTTGGTGCATGTGAATTATTCAGAGCAGTCAAAGTGAGAGGAAGGACTGAGGCAACCCATCTAGAAACAGCCAGAAAAGAGATCCCAGCTCGAAACCACTGATAAGGTTGATCTTGAAAACAAATTAGCGGTGAGTTAAGGAAAACATTATTTGATTAGATGCAACCGGTTGTTTCAAGAACAATACTCATCAATTGTTTTTCTCTAGACAGGATTCTGGATAACCCTGTGCTCTTCTGCAGGCTTTTCAATTACTGGCCTGCTGACGTTCACCTCTGGCAACCCCGCTTCATCACTGACTCCAGAGAGCAAAGGTCCTTTGGACTCGCTCATGGTCCTGTCCCAGCCACACTTCCGGCCGGCTCAGCGCAGGTGCACAGTAGCTCCCTGTGGAGGGCAGGAAGTTGTGTCTCTAATGATCTCACAGGAGCACCTCCTGTGTGCCTCAACACTGGTCACAGCCTGTGCCCCTGACCCCAAGCCAGGGCTCTCCACCACCCTGCTCAGGCCCCGTCATGAGGCGCATCGCATGCCTGGTTGGGACTGTGCACATCCCTTTATTGTAAAATTATCCCAAATTTGGTGCTGCTGGCTTGGGGCCATCTCCAAAGACACTGCACGTTTAGCCTTAGCTGTGAAGGTTCATGTTCACCCCTAGACAGTACACTTCCTGTGGAAAAAGTGGGGGTAGAGCAATTGTGCAGATAACAGGCAAAGCAGGCAAAGACCTCAGGAGTCTAGAATTTTCCCCCGCAGGCAAGGCGGGGTGTGGGCACGGGGCCTGGGGCCGGGCAGCACCGGACATCAAGGTATCGCGGAGAACGAGATGCACCATCATGATGGGGAGAATCTTTTCCAGCTTCTCATCATCACACAAGCGTAAGAGGCGAGAGACGGGACGGCGTGCAGGGAGCTGGAGTGTGGGTCGGCGTCACCTGCCTGGGACAGGACGGCTGAAGCCCGTGGCTGTCTCCACATGGCTTCCCCTTCTGAGTAGCTGGGTCACTGTTCAAAGGTCTAAGGCCCTTCCCTGCCGCCACTCTGTGTCCTGTTCATGGGGCTCCTGCCGTGTGGAAGGTCCCAGGTGGGAGCTGTCCGCCCAGCACAGGGAGGAAGGAGCTCCTGCCCTTGTAAACGGCCAGGGGCCCCATGGTTCTGTGGCTGCCAGGATAGGCTGACGGCTGGTGGATCGGGGCCATAGGTATCCATTCATCCACTCTTCAGCTCAGTTAACCAAATAACCATGAATCACCATTTGTTCCTGATGCCATTTTGGGCCTGGGAACACGTTGGTGACCAAGACATCAAGGCCTGGGCCTCATGTGCAGGAGGGGGAGTGGAAAGGACAGATCAGCGGATGACAATGTCAAGGGTGGTGAGTGACAGGAAAGCAGTGGCAGGGAGAGGTTGACAGTGCCGGAGAGAGGAGGCAGCTGCAGGAGCATCTTCGGGACATCACCAGGGAGTGAGTCCAGGAAGAGTCGGCCCCCGCAAGACTTCACCCGAGACTAGCAGGACAGAGCAGAGGTGATAATGGGCAGTCAGGGCCTGAGGGGGGTGCCTTTCCATCTGCTCTGACTTTCACATTGAGGCGTGAGTCAAGGTCAGGGTCAGATGAAGGGGAGGGGCCAGGGCATGTAGGAGGGCTTGCAGGGAGCAGGTGTAAGCCCGTTAGTTTGAAGGGTGGGAAACTGGTTCGCTAGGACTGTGCAGGGTGGGAAGTTCCTGCCAGTCAACAGAGGAAGGGAGCGAGGGGGTCAGGGAGATGGTGCTGGGCGAGTGGGAGTGAGGGGCACTACCTCAGGGGCCATGGAAATCCAGTGGGGCGAGGCAGAGGTGGGCAAGGACAAGGGGCAGGCAGGAATTAAGAGTGAGAATGCGGCTGCAGCCAGGAAGTGAGGTCTGCGCGCAGCCAGGGACTGGAGCACTCCATCAGGCGAGCTGGAGAGAAGGGGGCTTGGAACCAGGATTCGGGAGGAGGAGCTGCCGCCAGGGCTGACAGGGTCAAGGGCATGGCCCACCAGGAGGGTGGCTCGGGTGGGTGACCAGCTGGTAGGCAGGGCCAAGGAGCTGAGAGGCTACACGGGAGGGAGCTGACCCACAGGACCAGGACAGGGGGCTTGGAGGAGGCGAGCAGAGGAGCTGGGGCTTTGCAGAGGGTGAGGAGAGAGGGCTCGACCACATGGGAAAGGGAGGAACCACCCATGGGAATGGAAAACAGCCTTCCCTGGAGGGCCTGCGGGAGCAAGGCCTCACCTCTCCACACAGCCAGGTGTCAGAGCGGGCCGGAGGGCACTCAGAAGGGGGGTGTTCGTGGGTGCAGATTTGCACCGAAGGGCCTCACAGCAGGGTGCAGGGAGGGTGACTGGGGTTCAGGTGGGAGCAGTGTGCACGGAACAGGGGTCTCATGGAGACCCCAGGGGAGCCAGGGTCAGAGCCACGCCCTCTTGCCCATGTGGCTCCACACAGAGCCCACAGGAAGCCGTGCTGATACCAAGCCTGAACTCCTTCCCTCCTCACCACTCTGCCTGCGCTGCCCCTCAAGGGCTGGACTTAGTTCAGGAGACTCAGAGTCTACATCAGAGCTGTGTGTTCAACTCAATCCGCATCTGTCCATCCCTCCCTCACCCATCCGGCATGGACTTGGAACCTGGCAGGTGCCAGGTCTCATACCCAGTATCAGCATGCCAGGGGGGCAGGGAGTCTATAACTGAGAATGACCTTCTGCCAAGCTAGGTATCCCAGGGATGGCCCGCGCTGGCCACCTCTGTTTGGTATCGGTTGCAGCCTTTGCTTCTGAAGGACACAGGATGAACCTTCAGCCTTAAGACTTGGGGCCACTAGGGTGGTAGGTGCTGGGAGGAGGCCCGAACTCCGTGCAAGGAAGAGTCTTCTAAGCATGGTGAGCTCCCCATTACTGGTGGTAGGGAAGCAGAGGGAGGAAGCCATTTCCACCCCCTCCCCCGGGGAGTGGGAATCCGTGTCCCTCAGCAGCCTCTGCCCACTGAGTTTCATTAATGGGCAATCTGCCAGGCCGCGCCTCGCCCCTGGGGAGCAGGCACCAGCCGAGCCGGGGTAATTTCTCCAGCACTGCTCGGAGGCCCCGCCCCACCCCAGACCATCTGTTTGCGCAGCTCCAGGTCGTTTTTCAACACGTCAGCAGCATGACCGAGAAACGTCTCTGGCTCCGGACCACCCCGCCAGCTCCCACAGTCAGAGCTCACCCCGAGGATGGCATTTCAGCCCCTTCTCAAAGTCAGCAGAATATGATTTTACTGATTGGAAGCACTGGGCTTGCCGATCTCCTATGTGAGGAAAAGCATGCATTTTCCCGTCTCTTTCTTAAACAAGTCGTAAAATAGATTGTGCCTCTAAAAGGGCCACAGAAAGCACGGGCCACAGTGAGCTTCGTGGAATTCGCTGACTGCATAAATCAGGGAGATGAGTTTCAGAGAAGCCTTGTTCTCCCTTTCTGGATATAAAATGATTGACTTCTAAATTGGGAGAGAAGTCAGCCCAAATGTCCCTGAGGCTGCCAGAGGGCACGGGGACAGAGGTCCTGAGAGGGGAGATCGGGTTTTCTAAAAGGCACCTGCCAGGGAAGAGGCAAAAGATGCCAACCCCATGCTGGCCCTGAGCCTCGGGGAAGCGCCTTCTTTCTGCTGGGGAAGCAGGAGAGCCCAGTGCTGGCGTTCCCAAACATCCTCACAGCCACCTTCCAGATACGCCATTTCCAAGGACCACCCGTGCTATTTACTTAACAGTTTTAGAAAGAGAATTCCCTCACCCTATTTCGTAGCCACATTTTAGCAACAGTATCTCTAACCCATGGTCATATATATATATATATATATATATATATATATATATATATATATATATGGGCAGGCTATATTTTTTCTGATACTTCACAATAAATGGTAGTAGATAATTCCTCCAGGTCTCATCCTCTCCTCTCTCTTCCATAGGGTGCCGCAGTGATCCAGGCATCTCCATCTGTGAGCCTCCAGGGTCTCTGCGGAAGAGGAAGGCTCCACCCACACTTCCTTGGCTAGAGTCAGTCATGCAGCCACAGCCTAGTGCAAGGGAGGCTGGGAGGTGTGGTTTCAGGATACCAGTGAAGCAGGAAATGAGAAGAAAAGGGGACCCGTTTCTGACATTATTAAAATAAAAAATGCATCTCTGCATACCTCTCAGGCCACATCTGGGAAAGGCTGACTTTTCAGAGAGGCCAGCATGCAGTGCTGGGTGACCTTGGGCAGGTGACTTACCCACTCTGAGCTCAAGTCTTTGCCACACGTATGGAGAGGCTCACTGGAGTTTTCTAGCTGGGAAGATTCGACACACAGCCCACCTAGCACCTGGCCCAGGGCAGAGCCCGCTGTGAGCTCGTTCCACCCCCACCCCCACAAACCGTGTTGCAGACACCAAGGGCATGGCCCTGCTAGGTGCCCTCTCTTAAATCTTCTATAAAAGGAGAGGGCTGGCTGGGTGACTGTTTCCAACCCAACATCCACAAAGTGGATAAACGGGCAGACGCGAGTGACTTTCTTAAGTACACAGCCAGCTTGTTGTGGGCCCTGTCTAGGGTGATGGCATCCCTGGGGGCCACAGGCCGTGGGCCCCATTGCCTTCAAGCCTGCGAGCTGGCTGCCACAGCTCACCCACTGCAGGGGGCACACTGAGGGGCTTCAGGTCCCTCCTCCAGGACACAGGGAGGACAGGGATGGAGTGTTTTTCAGAAGACAGGTCAAGGCTGATGACAGGTCCGGGTTGATGGGGAGCAGCCGTGAAGCAGGCTGTTTGCGTCATCACTGTAGTCTCCACTCTGGAAAACCAAAATCAGGTGACTCGCTGAATTCAAACAGGGGAAGGCTGAGCCAGAGCCAGAACTGGGGTCTCCCCTCTAGGCCAAGTCTGACTGAGAAGCTGGGAGGCCTGTGGCTGGTGCCCAGCAGTTCACTTGGTGGTTGGGGGCTCTCAGCAGCAGCCAAGCCGGGCCCGAGCCACACAGACTCCCACCTCTGTTTCTGCGGAAAAACAGCAAACACGATTCCTCAGGAGACCAGGGAGAGGTGGGGACGGGGGTGCAGCTCAGACCAGGACCGGGGCCCTGACAGAGGACCCCAAGCAGAGAGCAGGGCAGTGGTGCCAGGGAGGCAGGCTGGCTAGCCACACCTCTGATACAGGCCGCAGAGCTTGGCTGCTCTTGCCTTTGGGAGGGCCTCCACCACGGTTTTGGCAGTGCTGACACTGAAACCTGTCGGCTGTTTCTGAGCATCTGGACATATGATTTAGTGCTTATTGATGGCAGGAGAAGCAGGGAGTGACCATGCATGTTAGCATGTAATTTATTCCACACCCATAATTCTGTTCTGCAGCCAGTGATGACAGGGAGACTCGCTCCCTCTTATCAGGCAGTGGCACCTTCATGACATCGGCCCCTCCTTGGAGCCGAGGCCGGGTGGGCTTTATTCAAGGACCGCCCCCTGTGCTGTTCTCAGGCTGAGCTGAAGCTAGGATGATGGGATCTAGCCGGGTCAGCACTGGCAGAAGCCCCTGTGACTGTGGCAGACAGAAAGATGCCACATCCTCTTCCCCAGAACCTGTGAATGTTCCTATCTAAAGAGGCTTTGCAGATGAGCTTAAGTTAAGGATTTCATGGAAAAGGGAGATTATTCTGGATCATCGGCACAGGCCCTATGGAAGCTCAAGGGTCCTTATAAAAGGGAGTTAGGAGGCTCAGCGTCAGAGGGAAGACATGAGGACCGGCCAGGGGGTTGGAGGCGAGAAGACGCTGCCGGCCTTAGGGAGAGGGAGGAGATGAGGGGAGGGAGCCCATGGCCTCTGACCCCTGCCTCGAGGCAAGTTAGTCAGAGACCCCTGCCATTCACAGAAGACAAGAGGCAGCCCCCTGGGCTCCAGCTGCTCTTTGGTGAAGCCTGGCAGGGGTAAGAGAGGCGGTGCCCCGGACACCCTGGAGAACCCACGCTTTTCAGGCTTGAGCCTGGGGTGGATCCACAGCACGCTGGTGACCTTGTTTTTTAACTTCCAGCCATGGGGATTGAGGCCCCCACTGGGGGCAGGGAGGGAGGAAGGAACAAGGGGAAGGGATCTGAGGCCATCTGTGACCCTGCCCTGCGGGGAGCCCACAAGAGCAAGGTCTGTGGACAGGGACCCGCCCTGGCCCTGCGGGGGGCCCTAGAGCTGCCAGAAACCACCCCCAAATCCCTTTTCTAACCCCATGAGCTAATTTCCCGAAGGATTTGGCTAAAAGACACCTAGGGGGTTGTGACAAATTTAGACCTCCCATGAAAGTGCTGAGTCACGCTTTGCCTGTTTGGAAAACAGCGAGCTAATTAAGTTACTGTTGGAGGCAGAGGCTGCAGCAGGAGGAGGCAATGGAAAAATCCTCTGTGATGCTCGGCTCCACTCAGCTCAGAGAAACGTGCATCACCAGGGAGGTGACCCCACGTGCTGGGCTGTCAGCAGCCAGAGCCTGGCTGGTGGAGCTGTAAGAAGAGGTCTTGGGGAGCCCAGGTACCCCTCATGGTATAGATCATAGGGTGGCCTCACTGAGACCCAGAGGAGGGAGGAGCCTGGTCCACACATGGGAAGAAGAGGCAGAATCTGGAGAACTCAGCTGTCCCTGCAGTGTGAGTCAAGCCTTCCTTCTATGAAGGGACCCTTAGCATCCCCACCCCCACAACTCCACCCCTGCCTCCTTCCCTCACCCAACATCTGGGGAACCTCTCTGAGCCAGGGGATTAGGCTGCATTCAAACAGCAAGTAAGACATACATGGTCCCTGTGCTTCAGAGCTTACAGTCTGGCCACGAAGACCCCTTGGGAACAGCCGCAGCTGCTGCACGTTAATGTAGGTGGAGGGTGAAACTGATAACACAGGAATGGAGAATGTGAGCTCAGATGAGGCAGGCAGGGATGGTTAGAGCCCTGATCGGAACAAAGGGAACAGCATTTGACTTTGAAAGAATTGCTTAACAAAGATCTGCTGACCCCCATTCTGGGAAGAATGACTGCAATGGGTGGGCCTAAGGACAGACCAAACCCATCCCGGCCCCCAAAGAGCTCAAGTCCAGGGGGACACGAGTCCTGTTCAGATGAGAAATAAACGGGATGAGACAGGGAGACCAAGCCAGCTTTCCCAGCTCCTGTGCTGCATCAAGTCCTCTGCCCTCCAGGTCTCACCCCCTACTCCATCCTACCAGCCTGGGACCCCGAGGCCCCGAGAAGTGAGTGGGTCCACCCAGACCCCACCTCTTGGCCCTGCTCCTGCAGGTTCTCTCAGCCCCTTTTGAGAGCGGACGCTTGGGTTACCAACCACGAGTGGAGGGGCCCACAGCAACACCACGGTGACTTGGGACCCTGAGAGCCCCTCTGTGCCTGGAAACCGCTCCCTCCACAGCTGACCTGACATGAAGCAGTTGTGAGGTCTGATCTTCACCACGGAGGGGTGTAGGGTGGAGCTGACTGTTAATGTAAGTCCTTGAGAGGCTGGGCTGGATCTGGAGCCCAGAATTTACCTGGCCTCATGCCAGTGATGGGGTTCAGGCAGGAAGACATGCCCACCTCAAATACTTCTCCTTGGTGGAGTCTGAAGCCCCTTCTTGGGGGACAGAACATCTTATTCAGTTTTGGGGTGGGAGAGTCACCCCAGGACTTATGTTGACATTGCAGGCGTGTGCAGAGGCCCTGTATGGAACCCTTTCCTGAGGATGAGTTTGCATGGAAGAGGCAGGCGGGACCCCAAAGCAGCTGGGTACACAGACCACCCACCTCCCTTGCCCCAAGAATACCCAGGTTCATTCCCTCCACACTGTCCTTCCCAGACTCCAACCATTCTCAGCCTGAACACCTTGCTTTGAACACCAGGCCTTGGTGCAGGCTGTTCCCTCTGCTGGGAGAGCTTTCTCCACTCCACGTTGCCCGACTCAGAAGCAAGATCACGTCCACGGAGACACTCTCTCTGTGAAGCCTGGGCTTCCTGTGGGCAGCCCAGGGGTGGTTTGGCAGTTCAGCTACCAGGACAAAGAGCCTTCCAGCATCTGCTCTGCCATCCCTAGATGTGGCTTTTGTCTTCATGGCCCAGGATGGCAGCTGAAGCTCAAGCCACCACATCTCTGTTCCAGGAAGGATGGGGCAAAGAAGAAAAGAGTCACAGTGTATTCACAAATTGCCTTTTAGGGATGGTATCCAGGGGCTGTCATATGATACTTCTGCATATCCTATTTGTCAATACTGAGTCACATGACTACCTACTGCTGCAAGGGAGCCTGGGAAATGTAGTCTTTATACTGGGTGGTCATGAGGCCAGCCAAAAACCCTGGATTTTGTAACTGGGGAAAAAGAGGAGGAGGTGAACAGCTGTCTACCCCAGCCTTCCCACACCCTGTCATATTTGGTCAGCATCCCTGTCACATGGTCAGACAGAGCTCACACCAGACTTGAGCGGGGCCCAGCCAGTGGGCAGATAGAGCCTGGAACCAGGCAGGGAAAGGAGGGAGGCATCGCACACATGCCAGTCCCACCCAGTCCCCTCCATGCTTCTGGGCTTTTCAGTAAATTATCCTTTTGTCTCAGAAAGCTTTAGAAGCCTCCTGGCAATTCCAGCTGGAGTTTTGAGTTGTTAGGGGTGGAGAGATGGTACAAGACATGAGCTGCCATTGCTGCTTTGGAGCAGAACCAAATGTAAACCTGTGAGCTGAATGCAGCCACGCCCCCCCCCACCCGCTCCCATGGGTGCCATTCACCCAGCACTGCAGGGGAAAGGAAGGGGGCATGTGGGGAGATCTGTCTCCTCCCCAAGATCTGCTTGTCTCAGGAACAGATGAGCACAGCATACGACACTTCTCAGAAGCTGGTGTCAGCCATGAGGCTGGGGCCTCCGGACAATTAAAGGACCTTCCATCTATTATTCTGCGTGTCCCCGCCTCCCTGGTGGCATCTCCAGAAAGGGAGCAGCTTATTGCTCTTTGATGGGGGACACGGAGGCACTTGAGTGCTGCGAGGGACAGGCAGTTCTCTCCCTGGGTGCCTCTCCACCTGCACTGGGCCATGCCCTCCCCTCACTCCCACACAGCACCACACGGCACCACATGCTCTGTCCTGCCTGGGGACCTCTCCACCAACTCAGCGCCCACTGGGTTTCATCTTGTCACCGGCCTCTTCAGGCAGCAGTCCAGGCCTTCTGGGCCCCACCCCACACTGTGGTTGCTTCCTCAGGATGCCCCAGCCTGGGCTGCTCTCCCCTGCAGCTCCCTCTCTGCACACAGGTGTGCATTGCCTCTTCTCCCATCTTTGCTCAGGCTGGTGCCCCTGCTCAGAATGCCCTTCTCTGCCCTGGCTTCTCTGTGGGTCCTCATCTTACCCACCATCCAGGCTCAGCCAGAGCTGGCTCAGTAATTCACATTTCTTATGCACTGGGTCCCCAGCTGGGGGTCAGAAAGACTGGTGCTGGTGAAGCGGGTCCTGAGATGAAGAGAACATGGCCTCTGGCTTCTAGGAGCCCCCATTCTGCAGGATGAAAATAGACAAGTGACCAATGGGTTCTGGACCAGAGACCAAGGTACCCAGGGAAGCAACCGTGCCGTGCTAGGCACCCCATGGTCCCGAAACACTCTCTTCTCACTTGCAATTATTTCATCTCTATTATCTGTCTCCACCAATGGAATCTAGCTCCATGAGAGCAGGGCCAGCTCTGTCCTGTTCACTGATATATCCCCAACACTCATGATACCATCTACTCAGAAGACAAAAACATTTGTTCACAGGATGCATGGATGGATGTATGGCTGACGGATGGATGAAAGGATAAGCAGATGGATGGATGGATGATGGATAAATATATGGATGGATAGACAGATGGATGGATGGGTGAGTGGATGGATGAATGGATGATGGATGGATGGATGGATGGATGGATGGATGATGGATGGGAGATGGATGAATGGATGATGGATGGATAGATGAATAGATGAGTGGATGGATGAATGATGGTTGATGAATGAATGGACAGACGATGGATGGATAGATGAGGGATGGGTGAATGGATGATGGGTGATGGATGGATAGATGGATGAATGGGTGATGGATGGAAGATAGATGGATGAATGGATGATGGATGATGGATGGATACATGAACAGATGATAGATGATAGATGTGTAGATGAGGGATGGATGAATGATGGATGATGAATGGATGAATGAATGATGGATGGATAGATGAATGGATGGATGGATGAGTGCATGGATGGATAGATGATGTATGGATGGATGGGTGATGAATGGATGATGGATGGATGGATGAATAGATGGATGGATTAGTGGATGGATGGATGGATGGATAGATGATGGATGGATGGATGGATAGATGAATAGATGGATGGATTAGTGGATGGATGGATGGATAGATGATGGATGGATGGATGGATGGGTGATGAATGGATGATGGATGGATGGATGATGGATGGATGGATGGATGGATGGGTGATGAATGGATGATGGATGATGGATGATGGATGGATGGATGGATGGATGGGTGATGAATGGATGATGGATGGATGGATGATGGATAGATGGATGATGGAATGGGGCTGAGTCATCCAGTGGCATCCTATCCATTCAGCCTCACTGACCACTCAATGGAGACACTTACTCCTGTCTCCCTCGCCATCCCCTGTGGCATTCTTCTCCATGGGGCCCATCACCACCTGGCACAGATTCTAGATGTTTACTTATGTACTTGTTCACTGTCCATCTGCCTCCCCCAATCTGAGGCTTGTCTGCTGTGTTTGTTGATGTATCTTTAGGGCCTAAGAAAGAGCCTCCAACGTTTAGTAATGAGTTAGGAGGCAGGACTCAACTCTGGACCATATTGGAGGCTAGCTGAAACAGGGAAGAGGCACCAAAAGCACCTTTCCATAACATGCCCATCATTGTCATGGCAACACCTGAAAGTTACCACCCCTTTCCATGGCAATGACCTGGAAATTACTGCCCCTTTTCTAGAAATTGAAAAATAGCCCATCCATCCACATTCATCCAACATCTGTCCATCCATCCACTCATCCACTCATCCATTCATCCATTCATCTGTCTATCCAGATTTGCATATAGTTAAAAATGAGTATAAACATGACTGCAGAACTGCCTTCAGCTGCTCTCAGCATGTTGCCTGTGGGGTAGCCGTGCTCTGTAGGAGCAGTCATGGAGCTGCAACACTGCTGCCTCAATAAAGTCGCTTCCTTCTACCACCGACTGCCTCCTGAATTCTTTCCTGAGCAAAGCCAAGATCCTTCCCAGGCTAAGCCCCAATTGCGGGGCTTGCCTGCCCTGAGACAGGAGAAATAAAACAAACTTTTGTTGTATGTAAGAATTGATGAGTGAGCTAATGAAAGAACACACACACAAGACTCTTCTCCCAAATAGAGACCAGGATTGATGCCTGGCTTCCACTGAATGTCACCTTAGGGGAAAAGCCTTCCAGAACCAAGACCAAAATAGCATCGGCCTCTGTCTCTGTCCACTTCCCTTACTTCAGCTTCCACACAGTGCATTTCACCATCAGCCATGTTACCTACTCATTGTTTCCCATCTTTACTCACTCAGCTTTAAGCTCTGAGAAAGGGACTTTGTTTTGTTCTCTGCCAAATCCCCAGAGTCTAAAACAGGTCCTGGCACATGATAGAAGCTCTAGCAATATTTGTGGCAGGAGAAAGTGTTGTCAAAGCTGGAGTGTGCAGGAGGACTAGGGGTTCCCCCAGCAGCCCCAGTCGGAGCCTCCAAGCATCTCTGGGGCCCTTCTCTCGGAAGCAGCTCGATTTTAATTTGCTGGGGCTGCCATGCAAAGTACCACAAGCTGGGCAGCTCAATCAATGAAATGTATTTTCTCACAGTTCCGGAAGCCAGAACTCTAAGATCAGGGTGTCAGCAGGGTGAGTTCCTCTGAAGGGAAGTGAAGGGGACACAAACAGAAGACAATACTATTTTGGACTTGGGCCTGGAAAGGTTTTTCCCCAGAGCTGGCATACAGTGGGGGTCAGGGGTCAAGCCGGGACTCGATCTGGGGGAGTCCGCTGCACGCTCTTTCCGTAGCGCCTATCAGTTCATTCATTCAACACAAATGAGTTCTGTTCCTGCCGGGAGGGGCATCTGCTCCAGGGCCCTCTCTGTCTGGGGTCTGCTGGCCGTCTTGGTTGCTCCTCGCCTTGTGGACACCCCACCCTGGTCTCTCCCTTCATCTTCACATGAGGTTCCCCTTGTGTGTATGTCTGTCTCTGAGTCCAATTTGCCCTCCATTTTTTTTGTTTTTGTTTGTTTGTTTGTTTTGTTGAGACAGAGACTCTTTCTGTCACCCAGGCTGGAGTGCAGTGGCACGATCTCAGCTCACTGCAACCTCCGCCTCCCAGCTTCAAGTGATTCTCCTGCCTCAGCCTCCCGAGTAGCTGGGACTACGGGCGCCCGCCACCACACCCAGTTAATTTTTTGTATTTTTAGTAGAGACGGGGTTTCACTGTGTTAGCCAGGATGGTCTTGATCTCCTGACCTCGTGATCCACCCGCCTCGGCCTCCCAAAGTGCTGGGATAACAGCCGTGAGCCTCCGCACCCGGCCTAAATTGTCCCTTTTTAAATATGACAGCAGTCATATTGGACTGGGGCTGCCCTGCTCCAGCGTGACCTCATCTTACCCAGTAACATGTGCAAGGACCCAATTTCCAAAAAAGGCCACCTTCTCAGGGACTCAGGGTCAGGACTACGTGTGGACTTGGGGGGCGCGTTTCAACCCACGACAAGCCAGCTCCCCTGCTCCCTCCTTTTCTGCCCTCCCACGTCACACTCAGTCCTGCTGATTTGGCTGATACAAAATTACCCTCAAATCACAACATGGACATTCCCTCTGCCCCTCAAGCGGGGTCTCCAGGCTCCATCCTGCTTCCTCGGCTCCCCCCAGGTCTGGCAGATGCGGGTGCCCAGAGAGCGCCAGGTCATTTCACAAACTGGCTGGAGTGTGATACGGACGTTTCTGCCTCCACCAAATCCACGCTCAGGCACCTCCGAAATTCTCTTTTATTCAGCAAAGGAGAGGATTCCTGTCTGGGTCATCAAGAAGGAAATCCAGAAAGACTTGAAGCCCAGGAAGGAGGAGGAAGCACGTGCCCCTTCCACTCCATGTGGGCACAGGAGAGCTGGCCTGTCGGTCAGGACAACAGAAAACGGCTCATTCCCTGTCCCCCAGGATCCCCACCAGCCCTGCCCACCGCTGGGAGCCCTGGGGTGAGCCGTGCTTGTGTTTATTTTGGAAACTGTGAATCTTCCTGTTTCCCTAGAAAGCCCCAGCCCATGTCTCGTCAGCACCCTCTAAGCTTGCCAAGGTCAGACACGGGAAGGCTGCCCTCCCTGGCTCCCCATGGTGGCAGCCAAAATGCGTCTGCAGGAGACAGCTGTGCGGGGGGCCTCAGAACAAGATCAGCAGGCGTAGGGCATGCCCCTGGGGGAGGCTGACCCAAGGCTGATGCTATTTCTTTTGTCTGGAGGAAGGAGGGTTGCTAAGGCCTGGAGGGCTGACGGTGTAGCGCATCCTCGCCTTCTGCCTGGATGGAAAAGTCAGATCCCCTGATTCCAACCAGGGCCCAGAGGCGGGCCCCAGAGACACTGAGCCAGGATGGCAGGGAAGGGAGGGAAGGCCACTGAGGGCTCACCTCCTGGGCCTTCCTTTCTGGCAACCTGCTGGCATGGCTCCAAACCACAGGCAGCTCTGTGGAGGCTCCACCCTTGCTGGAGCCGACCCTGGGGACAGTGCTGCTCTTCCAGGCTGAGTTGCCCTCCACACCCACCTCCAGCCCTTCCCCTGTTTCCCTTGTATCTGGGGAGAAAATCTGGAAACAGAGGGACCCCACATCTACTGATCACCTGCTCCAGCCAGGTCTTTCCAGGCATGCGGCCACAGACACCCCCACCTTGCCTCACTCCAGGCTCAGCTCCCCACTTGACGTCATGTCCACTCGGCGTGTTGAGGACAGATCCCAAGGTCTCACACCAACACCCCACGCCTTCCCACTCACTACCCACTGGCCACCACGTTTTTCTAGCTGCTCAGACCACAGCCCAGGAAGGGCTGTTGACTCCTCTCCCTCACCCAACACCCACCCCAGCAGGAATCAGTGCTGACTCAACTCCCAAAGTGCGTTGTGGATCCGCCTGGATCCCTCCACCTCCTAATGAGGGTTCATTCCACCCTCATCTAAATTACCACCATCTTCCCACCCAAAGCCAACGCCTCCCCACGGGTCTCCCTCCCACCAAGCCCATCATTCATTCTCCACAGTCCACAACCACACACCACGACCACCCTTTCCTCCTTCCCCAGAGCCTGGACACCCTGGCAGCCGACAGTGCACCCGCCCTTCTGAGCACTCTGGACCAGGACACAGCCCTGCCCAGGTTTTTAGCCAAAGCTCCTCTTCCTGAAATGCCCTCCCCAGACCTCTGAGGGGTGAAGTCCTCCTTGTCATTCAGATGGCAGTCTAATGTCCCCTCCCTGGAGCCTGCATCCCTGACCCCACTCTCCCAGGCCTCTTTCCCACTCTGCCCTGCTCAGTTCTCTACACAGCATTTGTTCCTGGCTGGGGTTCTTGTGTTCCTGTATTGGTTCCCTCGCACCCTCCCATTGGAAGGTTCGCTTTACCAGGGAGCGTCTCCTCTCTGTTGGTGCCCAGACCATCTGGCCTGCCATTGGCCCTTGGTCAACTGGTGATATCGTTGAGCATTCCCCAAGATGGTACCACCGGGAGATGGCAGGGCTGTGGACCCCGAGACTCCATATACTTTCCATAGCCCGTGGCAAGCAGGCCTTTCTTTCCTCTGCCTCCTAGGATTCCTCCTGGGCTTTGATTGCATCTTGGTGCTTCCAGGCCAGCACCTTCAATCTATAGAGAGCAGAGATGCTAGAAAATGCACCCAAAGACATAACACAAAGTGTGCCTCTCAGACCCTCCCTGAGCTCTGGGCAGCCCCCTTCCTCCTCACTGCAGATGACCTCCAGGGTTCAGGGGATCTCCTGAGAGGCCCCTGAAATTTTGTGTATGAGTATGTGTTAGTTTCTTGCAGCTGTCATAACCAATTATCACACACTTGCTGGTTTTAAAAAACTGAAATTTATTCCCACAGTTCTGGAGGCCAGGGAGCTGAACTCCAGCTGTGATCTGGGCCGTGCTCACTCTGGAGGCTCTAGGGGAGGGTCCTCTCTGCCCCCTCCAGCTCCTGGTGGTTCCTTGGCTGTGGCTGCATCGCTCCAGCCTCTGCCTCACGTGGGCTCTTCTCTTCTGTCTTCTCTCCTCTTTTATGAGGGCATTTGTCGTTAGATTCTGGTACCACCTAATCGAGGATGATCTCACCTCTAGATCTATAACTTAATTACACCTGCAAAGACTCTTTCTCAGCAAGGTTATTGAAGATGCTGGGTGGGGATAGCTGTGCTTTCTTCTCCTCATTTTCTAGCATCTTGGAGCTGCAAAAGGTTAGCCCCCTTATGAAGGCAGTGAATGGCTGTTCACCTCTGAGTCCTCCATGCCTGGCCCAGGAACATGCTCTGTGAATGCTTAGCCTTGTGCTCTATGAGATCCTGCAGGACAGAGAGCAGGAAGCCATGCTGGCTCCCCAGCCCCAGGCCAATTAAAGAGGCAGCACACACTGAACCAAGCCCCACCCACCCTCATGATCTACAGGCCTCCCTGGTCCGTGCACTGCAGCACAGCCTGGGTCAGACAGCACAGGGAAGGCACAAGGTCAGACTACCTGAAGGACTTCCCATGGCTGTGTGTGAGGTGCACAGTCCTCCACCGTGGAAGCTGCCAGCAGACCTTGGAACCCAGAGATTAAATTGGCACCCAGAGGGGACGAGCCAGTGGGCAGAGCCCCCCTCTGGCTGGCAGCTCATCACGGTCCCGGACAGCTCAGGAAACGGCCGAGGTGCACACGTGGATCTGATTCATCATTATTTTACAGAAGTCCAAGAACGAGGAGGAGGCAAACGTGTGACCCACTTCTGCCGCTGATGGGCCTGGCACTGGCAGGAACGCTATGGCAACCAGATGCACGGGCTTAATTACATCAGCCTGGTGCTTTCTCACAAAGATGAATGGGGACAGACACTTTCACCTCTCATAGTCAGAGAGGAGAACCAGGAGCTGGCTGTTTACCCGGGGAGCTCCTGTCCATAGTGCCCTCCCTGGGCAGGTGTGCCCGGACACCTGCTAGGAGCCTGGGACAGACAGGGCCGTGGGCCGGGGCTGCGCCTGACCTCCTCCTCCTCTGGCTCCCAAGGGTTCTGCACCAGCTGGTCCTCTCACCATGTGACAGCTGCTTGGTCTGGCTGGGCTGGGCCAGGCCAGGCAGGTTCCCCAAGTGCTCCCCTGCCCACCTGGCCTCTGTCCAGGCACCGAGAAAGCAGAGGCTCCACATGGCAGGTGGCAGGCAGGGCGTCAGGGGAGCCCTAGGAGGGGCTCCAGGAGAGTGATGATGCCATGATGCCATTGCTGAGTGCTCACTGACTGAGGCCTCATCTTCAGAGCGTGCCCACGACGGGGCTGCTGCTCTTTGCTCTTCCCAGAGGAGGGGACAAAATGAAGAGGAGTTAAACCAGCATAGCTGGCCCAGGGCAGGACCCAGGACCCTGGGTGCCGGGAGCTGCTCCTTCTGAGTCGCAAGTCTGTGGGCTCCATGGGCACACATGCACAGGCTTGGGGCTGGCTGTGCATATTTGACATGGCCACCTCTGTGGCAAAGTGGGTGACATTGTCTGCCTTCCACAGCGTGGCCGTGCCAGCCTGCAGGTTGTTAGCTCCTGGTGAGGGCAGGGCCCTGGTGGCAGTGAGGTCGGCAGTTCCTGCTGTGCACCAGGCGCCCCACTGGCAGTGCTCGCAGTGTGGTGTTTCCTCCGGATGACAAGCCCAGGATGAGGACAGCAGGGGACAAGGGAGGGAGGCGGAGGCCCGGCAAGGCTTCCTGGACACAGCCTGCAAACTAGGCCCCAAGGCTGAGGAGGAGAGAAGGACTCTTCCTCCTTCAGGGCAGCCCAGGGCCCAGAGCAGCTCTGAGTCCAGCAGGGCTCACTGAGGATGCCAGGGGCATCTCAGGTCCCCCAGAACCCTTGGCTCTCCCAGCCCTCCCATCCCTCAGTGTCCCAGGGGCACAGACAGGGGCGAGGGCAGGGAGAGAATTTGCTCATTCTCTCGGCAGCCATTAGACAGAGACCAGCCGAGCACCTACCCTGTGTGTCTCCATCTGGATGCTGGAGAAACAGCCATAGACACAGGTTGCAGGACTCCTGCCTGCGCAGCCAACTTTACCTGGGCTGACAGTGAAGGTTGCACACGGCAGTGGCTGGGGGCTGCCTTGGGCTGGGCTCACTGCCATTTACAGGAGTCCAAAAGCAATGGGTCAGTGAAGGACATGACACGATACAGGAGTTAGAGGTGCTCATCCCTGTGGCCATAGGCCAGGTATCCTGAGGAGGGGGTCAGGTGACCACAGGGTGGCCAGGGCAGGTGGCAGGAGATGGCAACAGCCACACCACACCTGGAGGAGTGAGGGAGTAGCAAGCTGGACACTAGAGGGAAGGATATCCCAGGGCAGGAGCCGAGGAATGAAGGCAGGGGAGGGGAAGCAACGGCAGCCAGGGAGGGGGGCAGGGCTCGTGGAGCTCCCGGGCCACTGCATCCAGCTTTTACTTATCCTGAGACGTGGCACCACCCAGGGCCTGAAGCCTGAAGCCGTGGCCTAATCTGTAGCTTCAAGAGTCACGGTGGCAGCTGAGTGGGGTCAGAAGACTTGTTGGGAGGCTGCTGCGGCAGTAGAGAGGCACTGGCAGTTCCTGCGGGACCCTGGGGAGGTAGAGAGAAGTGAGCCCCAGAAGGCTGAGCCTAAGGGGGGACCCAATAAACTGGGAGCAGGTGTGAGAGCGGGGCCAGGTGTGACTTGGGACTTGTGCTTGGTGGTGGGTGGGTGGTTCGGGCTGGCTGGTTGGTTTTTGGCCCCACTGCCTGGACGGTGTGGCTGCTGCCAGCTGCAGCAGGAGGGCTGTGGACAGCTTGGGCTGCAAGGGTGGCAGGAGTTTGGTTGGGGCATGCCGAACTGGAGGTGTCCACCCAGCAAACAGGTGCAGGCTCTGAGAGGCTCCCAGAGCTCAGGGTGACGCCTGGGGGGCGCTGGACGTACTGCAGCCCAGCAGGTGGAGGGCCCAGGATTGATGGGGTCATTGGGGGCCCGGTGGTGTAGGGACCAGCCCTACGAGGCTTAGTGGGTGTTTTCCCCATGTGTGGAAACAAGAGATTGTAAGAAATAAAGACACAAGACAAAGAGATAAAGAGAAAACAGCTGGGCCCAGGGGACCACCACCACCAAGACACAGAGACTGGTAGTGGCCCTGAACCACTGGGCGCACTGATATTTATTGCATACAAGACAAGGGGGGAGGGTAAGGAGGGTGAATCTTCCAAGTGATTGATAAGGTCAAGCAAGTCACGTGATCATGGGACAGGGGGCCCTTCCCTTTTAGGTAGCTGAGGCAGAGAGAGAAGGCAGCATACATCAGCGTTTTCTTCTATGCACTATAAGAAGGATCAAAGACTTTAAGACTTCCACTATTTCTTCTTCTGCTATCTACTACGAACTTTAAAGAGGAACCAGGAGTACGGGAGGAGCATGAAAGTGGACAAGCAGTGTAACCACTGAAGCACCACAGGGAGGGGGTTAGGCCTCCGGACGACTGCGGGCAGGCCTGGATGATATCCAACCTCCCACAGGAAGCTGGTGGAGCAGAGCATTCCCTGACTCCTCCAAGGAAAGGAGACTCCCTTTCACGGTCTGCTAAGTAACAGGTGCCTTCCCAGACACTGGCATTACCACTTGACCAAGGAGCCCTCAAGCGGCCCTTATGCAGGTGTGACAGAGGGCTCATCTCTTGCCTTCTAGGTCACTTCTCACAATGTCCCTTTAGCACCTGACCCTTTACCCACCGATTATCCCTAGGTTATATTTGTAATGTAACAAAGAGTAATATTAAAAGCTAAATGATTAATAATGTTTACCCTAATGATTGATAATTGTCCACGATCATCTCTGTATCTAATTTGTATTATGACTATTCTTATTCTAACTATTTTCTTTATTATACTGAAACAGTTTGCGCCTTCAGTCTCTTGCCTCGGCACCTCGGTAATCCTTTGCCCACATGGTGGGTCCAGGCTGCTCTCGAGGCACTCACTGTTAGAGATGGGGAAGGAAAGGGCTGGATGTGCTTCCTGGGGCTGCTGTAAAAGTTACCACAAACTGAACACTGCACAGATTTACCACCTGACACTCATGCAGGTCAGAGGTCCAACATCTCTCGCCTGGCTGAAGTCAAGGTCTGGACAGGGCTGGTCCCTCTGGACACTCTAGGGAGAGCCCATTTCCTTGCCTTTTCCAGCTTCTAGAGGTCATGCACTCCTTGGCTCCAAGCCCCTCCTCCATCTTCGAAGCTGAGATGTCGCATCTCTTGGTGCTTCCTGCAGCCGCATCTCCCCCGGCTCTCTCCTGTCCCTCCTCCACTCTTAAGGACCCTGTGACTGCATGGGACCCACCTGTGGAATCCCAGATAATCCTCCTAGCTTATGGTCAGCTGATTAGCAACTTTAATTCCAACTACAACTGTCATCCCCGAGGCCGTGCAGCTGAGCACATCCGCGGTGCTGGGGACTGGGACGTGGGCATCTTGGGGCTGTTCTTCCCCCTACTGCAAAGGGTGATAAGCTATGGGGCATGCATGGCCCAAGTCCCAGCCTCCTGGAGCTCAGAGGGCTGGGGAGATGAGGCTTGAACAGGGCCACACACATCAGTGTGGGATGGGCACTATGATGGCAGAGATCAGCACCGCTAGAGAGGACACCGGAGGCCCAGAGCCTCTCCAGGGAGCTGCCGCTGGAGCTCACAGTAAGGGAGGAGGGCGAAGGTCACGCCAAGAGTGGGCACAGCTCAGTGACCCTATGTGTTGTGATTTGCCAGCCATGGAGGAAGTCCCTGTTTTCCCAGCTGCAGTTGCCAGCAATGTGACCCCCAAATTGCATGGCCAGCCAGGCCTCTCCCCCGAGCTCTAGACCTGCCTGGGACCAGTGACCGAGCATGCCAGCACCTGATGTCGTCCTGCCCTCAGCTCTGCCTTCCTCCACCCCAAGCTCCCTCCATGGGATTCCACTGCGTGATGGGCTCTTCCAGCCACCATAGTACCCAAGCCACAGGGACCAGATTCATCAGTGTCTTTACTTCTCCTCCCCCTCACACTGGGCCATCCCAGCTGCAAAGGCAACCTTGAATCCCCCAGCCTCCAGGCCGCCCTCGTCCCATCCTCACCATCTCAGCACTGGGATCTTTGCTCCGGGATCCCCCCCAAATCCATCTTCCAAAGTGCAGCCAAAGACCTCCCGTCCCCCAGGCCTTGGCCTGGCCTCCCTGCCTGAGCCTCCTCAGCCTCCTCAGCGCCAGCTCTGCCCCTGCTGACCACAGCTCAGATGGGCTGATTTCATTCTGTTACTTCAGTGCTCTGGGGTTGCTTTTCCCTCTGGCCTGTAGTGTCCCTTCAATGAGTAAAGGAGCAAGACTTGCTCCTCCCTCTGGTCTTGACTTGTATGCCTCTTGTTCCAGGAAGCCTTCCTTGACTCCTACAACCGCTGCAGCCCAGATGTGGCACAAGCAGGGCTCAGGGGGGTGTAAGCAAGAAAATAAATTTATGTTTGTATCTTTTAAAGAGCTGATGGTCCCTTTAAAATTCAGTGTGAAATTTCTTCTTCCACCCCAAATGAACCCTCAGGCTAGTCTGTGACTTCCTGTCATTCTTAGGTAATGAGACCCACCTTTCCCTACCTTGTTCAAAGAGAGCCTCGATAGTAAAAATAGCTTTGATTTAGCATTAAATTAAATTAAAATGTTAAACACGGATTTAACATTAAATGTTTCTCCTCCCCCCAACTTGGGGGCTGGTCTACGGGCACAGCCAGGGTGGGCAGCCTCTTCCCCCTGCTGGTTTCTGCCCCTTGGGGTTGGAGTCTAGGGAGAAGGCGGCAAAGTCCTCACTTGCCTGGTGCTGTCAAGAGTCAGGCCGCGGACTCTGTGATTGCCACATGCTCTGAGCTGACACATTTGCCTATGGCTGTGTCTATGCCTACATCCCTCTGTGCGCCCTCTTCCTGGACTTGCAGGACCCACCAGCCCCCAACAAGAGGAACTAGGACAGGGACTAGCTGAGCCCCAGGCACAGGGGCTGTGTCTGTTAAATGAATATATTAGTGCTCACAAGAAAACAGGATGCCTTTTGTTCTTGGAAGGCAGAGCTCCCAGGGCAGCTGCTGTCTGCTCTCCATCTGGGTATGGGGACAAATTCCTCAAGTGTGACCGCACCCACTCTGACATGACATGGCTCTGATGGCAAACTCTGGGGCCAGGGCCTAGCTCCGCCCCTCAGAGCAGAGTCCCCTCCCAGCCTCATGTGACGGCTTGGAGTGATTCACACCTGCTCCCTCCTGTGCGGGGAGGGTGGGCTCTTGTCGGCCTGTCATACCTGCTCCCTCTTGTGCAGGGAGGGTGGGCTCCTGTTGGCCTCTCATACCTGCTCCCTCCTGTGCGGGGAGGGTGGCTTCTGGTCTTTCCTCCTTTTTCTCTGTGATGGAGCCAACAGGAGGCTTCAGGGAAGCACGTTCGAGGCTGCCGATGGGGTGGAGGCGGGTGTATTCCATCCCTCCCTGCTGCCCCTCCACCTGTGCCCTGGCCCCAGCTTCCCATCTTCTTTATCCACGACATTCCTGCCAGACAACTCTAACCTCCAGCTCAGGTCTGAGCACGTCCATCCCCCGCCCCTGTTGGTGGCTTAAGAAACTGGCTGCAGAAGTGAGGATGACGCATCATGGAGGCTGCTGAGTCATGGTCAGATCCCACTTTGGGGAGACTGAGCTCTAGAACTCGACGTCCCTGGCCTCTCTCCCCCTCCTGCTGGCCTCTGACCTTCCCACGTTTGCTGTCCCTGTTCCTGCATGAACTTCCCTCCTCCCTCCCTCAGAGCCTCCTCCCGTGGTTCCTGCGCGGGCAACTCTGGTGTTTGGAATTATGGGAATTAGCACCTCCTTCCTCTGACCACCCTCTTCCCTGCCCTCTGCACTGCATTTGCCACAGTGATTGCGTGGTGAGCACATCCCGTCACCGCCATGTTCCCAGAGCCTTGGGCAAGGTGGGGCCCGGCCACTTAACTCCATGGGGTGGGGCAGGCCTGGTAGATGGAAAAAATCAGACCTAGAGAAACTGAGGACCTGACACTGTGGCTCTGCGACATCCAGCTGTGTGGCCTGGGGCGGGTCAGTTCCACGCGCTGAGCCTTGGTTTCCTCATCAGTCAAAGGGGCTAATAAGTGATGTTGTGAGGTGGTTGTGATGACTGGGGGATCGCGCATGGACTGTGGGGAGCCCTGAGCCTGGTGTGTACCAGCGCTGGTGCTCATGACCACACCGCCCCCACTGTAGGGAAGGGAGGGCAGCTGGTGTTCAATCCCCACCGCTCTGCACCCCAGCAGGGACGCAGGCAGGACACCAGCAGCTGAGCCTGTGTCTCCTCCTGTACAGTGGGGACAGCAACACCAGCCACTCCAGGCTCTTTGTATGGCTTCCAGGAGGCAGGGGCTGTAAAATTTCTAGCTCAGGGCCGAACACCTAAAAGAGACGCAGTAACCGGCTGTGGAGATGACATTGCCAACTGCTCAATAGAAATATGGCCTGAATGGATTTTCTCTTCATCACGCTGCTTCTGTGCAGAAGACCTGGAAAGGGGCTAACATATATCTTATTTACATATATGCGTGTGCACACACACATGCACATGGCTGTGCAGAGGGCCTGGAGAGCAGCTAGTGTGCTGTCTCACTAACACGCATGCACACATGAACCGACAGGGCCAGACACACACACAAACACACATGTGCACACGTACACACCTGCATACATGCACACATAAGCAGTCACGTGCACACATGCACACACTCACACGCACGCACAGCGTGCAGAGAGGAGGTGCTTTGAGAGAGGTCAAGGGCCGGCAGTGGTTGCTGGCTCCGGAGGGCTGTGGCTGATCCAGGGAGAGAAGATGGATGGGTCATGCGTTGAGGCCTCTGTCCCCAGCTGCACATTTGCCTGAAACTGCAGGGGCAGCACTTTTCTTTTCAGCCAGTTTGATGTCGGTTTCTTTCAGGGCTGAGCTAAGCGTTCTCAATGGGGAAGAGTAGCAGCTGAGGGGCCTCTTCCCTGGAAAGGTCAGAGGAATCCCATGGCAAGAGAAGCCCTGGGCTGGGTGAGGGGCTGGGGCTATGCATGCTTTGTAAAGCTTAGGGGACATCCCACGTGGGAACAGACATTGGAGCAGGTCAGGAGCTCAACTGTAGAGGTGTAGGACTCAAAGGGGAAGGGGCCGGAGCTTGTTGAAGTTGCAGATTCCTGCCTCCTTCCTCCAGGGATTGTGATGAAGGGAGCCTGGGCAGGACCCAGGAATCTGTATTTCCACAGCCTCCCCAGGTCATCCTGATGCAGGTAGCTCCAAGTCCAACCGGCTGATAGGATATTCTTCATGAACTGCCAGGCCAAAATCAAGTCTGCTTTTTTTCTGTGATGGAGATTAGGCTTCCTTGAAACTCTGCAGTGAATTCTGCCACTCAAAGCTAAGCATTGCTATCTCGTATCCTTCTGTCTATGAAAAGAACTGGTCCAGGCAATTGTCAAGAGGAGCAGTTCAGTTTTCACATCCATTTCCCAAGGCCTCGTCTTGCACAGGACCAAGAGGATGGTCTAAATGTATTCCTTCATTAGAGGCTCCAGTGAGATGGGGGACCAGGTCGAGGTGGAATTCAGCTGTGTGTCACAGAAGCCTGACCACGGGGGCTTGTCCAGATTCGGATTTATCTTTCCACAGAACAATAAGTCCAGAGGCCTGCCGTCATGCCCACTGTGGTGGCTCCAGAGGAACAACACGGACGCAGGCTCCTTCATCGTCCCACTCTCAGCCTCATGGCCACAGAACAGCTGCAGTGCCCCGGACATCATTCACATTCTAGGCTGTTGGAAGGGGAAAGGGTAGACAAAAGATGTGAACAGCTGAGTCTGTTTCCTCTAATCAGGAAACCAGCAGCTTCCAGGAGCCCCCCACAGTAGACTTTTGCTTACATCTCATCACTGGAACTGGGTCCCATGGGCAGTCCCTGCGTCAGTGCTGTGTAGATCTGAACACCGGCAGCCAGGCCTGCTGCACCAAACTGTTGCTGCCAAGGAGAAACGAGAGGAGAGATACTGGGTGCGTGCCTGCCATGCTGTTCCTGGAGGACAGGCTCCTCCTCACGTCACAGGATGGAACACAGATCATTAGGGTCTGCATTTGGCTGACATGCAGGCGTTTTCTTCTGGCGAAGAAAATCTGACTTCCGGCCAGGCACAGTCGCTCTTGCCTGTAATCCCAGCACTTTGGGAGGCTGAGGCGGATGGATCATCTGAGGTCAGGAATTCAAGACCAGCCTGACCAACATGGCAAAACCCCGTCTCTATTCAAAATACAAAAATTAACTGGGTGTGGTGGCAGGTGCCTGTCATCCCCGCTACTCGGGGAGTCTGCGGCGGGAAAATCGCTTGAACCCGGGAGGCGGAGGTTGCAGTGAGCCGAGATCGCATGGCTGCACTCCAGCCTGGGTGACAGAGTGAGACTCCATCTCAAAAAAAAGAAAGACAGAAAGAAAAAAGAAAAATAGAAAAGAAAATCTGCCTTCCTCGAAGCCCCTCCCGTTGGTTGCGCAGCCACAAGAAAGCCCCTCATCCTCCCGAAATTGCTTTATCAACATCGTGGAAGGGAGCAGGAACAGGTACTTCGGTCATGCACAGGGAACACTTAGCACGGGCCTGGCACGGGGCGTCCGATGATGACTGTAGCTGGCATTCTGTTGCTCACATCAGAGAGCTGCATTTACTTTTGTGTTGGATGAATCCACTGCTGCAGAGGCTCCCGGTGCCACCAGGCCCCCCAGAGACAACGCATCTTCTCTCCAGCTTTGGATGGGACTTACCTACGTTGGAAAAATATACACTTTTCATTCCTTGGCAGTAAGCAGATTTTGGACTTCCACAAGCTGCATGCGGAAGTGAAAATTTGATTAAAAGGGGTAGGACAGAGGTCTCCAGAAACTTAGGAAAGGTCTCAAGTTTCATTAGCACTGACTGGCAAGCTCAGCATTTTCTCCTCCACTGGCTGCCTCTCGGGCCTCTGGTTTGCAGCCTGGTGGTCAGTAAGGTGTGAGCACGGGATGATTCTCCCGCCTACACAGAGCTCTGACCATGCTTCCTCAGGTGCTGGCAGGGCCCTGGAAAGTCAAAAGCAGCAGCAACGCCCAGAGGCCGGAAGTCCGAGAGCCCGCGCCTCAGTGGGATCTGTCCATGGTGCTGACCTCCCAAGCCGCCTCAAGGTCTTAGCTCCAAGAGGCCAAGAATTTCCCATCTTCTCCAGCTCTATCCACGTGACGGCGTGACCCCACTCTCCGAGATGATGAGGCCTGTGGGGCAGAGCCCAAGTTGGATGGAAGGTAACGAGCTAATCAATTAGGAATGTCTGTGAAGAGCGAGCGGGAGGACGTGAGAACAGCTTCCTACGTGGCTCCAAGTCCGCCGTTCCTCTTCCAAGGCTTCCAGGCAGAAGAGCTTGGGTCCTATCTTTGCTTCCATTTTCAAAGAGGGAGACTCTAGAAATAGCTCCTTTAGATGGTCAGAGCTGAAATCCAATTTAAAGCCCACTCTACGATTTGAGATGAGAGAGAGTGTTGTTATGTTAGTCTCTCCTCCCAAATGGCCCTGTTGGAGATTTTTTACTACTTCACTCCTCCCTCCCTCTCTTCCTTCCTTCCTTCCTTCCTTCCTTCCTTCCTCCCTCCCTCCCTCCTCCATTCTTTCGTTTTCTTTTGTCTTTCTGTATCTTCATAACTGGATGCTTCATAAAAATTGCATGGGCACCCACTGCTTCTCCAGCATGAGTCTGTGCTAGGCTCATGCTGAATGCTCCCCATGCACTATCTCATGTAATCCACAGCAACCCTGGAAGCCACTATTATTACCTCCCCATTTCATGGATCAGGGAGTGTAAGTCCCGGCTCAAGACTGCAGAGCCGATGTGTAGCAGAGCCAGGGTTCAAACCTAAAACTCCCTGACAGCAAAGTCTGAGCTTATATCCATCTTGTCATAATGGTCCTTTAACTTGTTTTTAGAGATGGGGTCTCACCCTGTCGCCAGGCTGGAGTGCAGTGGTGTGATCTCAGCTCACTGCAACCTCCGCCTCCCAGATTCAAGCGATTTTCCTGCCTCAGCCTCCTAAATAGCTGGGAATACAGGTGTGCACCACCACACCCAGCTACTTTTTGTACTTTTAGTAGAGTCGGGGTTTCACCATGTTGGGCAGAATGGTCTTCATCTCTTGACCTCGTGATCTTCCTGCCTCAGCCTCCCAAAGGGCTGGGATTACAGGCGTGAGCCACCATGCCTGGCCAACATTTTTTAAGTTCCAAACTGGTAATTGGAAAATGAAAAAAAAAAAAAAAAAAGAAGAAGAAGAAGAGAAATCAGCTATGTTATTTCATGGAAAGAGAAACTTCATTAGAAATGTGATCTGTCAAAAAGTTTTCCAGTATGTCTGGAATATTGCCTGAAGCTCAGGGAGAGGTGATGGGATGGGGCCGAAGAGATTATCTGGAGCTGGAGCCCCAGGCAGTTTTGTTTGCTGTTCTCGAGGTTCAAGCAAGACCTGCATGCCGAGCCACTATCTTCTGGGAGCGGAAGTGGAGTTATTAATGTCCTCTGGTCCTGGAATTGAGACTGATGCATGCAGGGTGACTTGTCCTCTGAGTAAACGTGTCCCATCTCACCTGGAGAATGAGCCTGAATAGGGTGATGTGACTGAGGAGAAGATCTGAGATGGATCTGTGTGAAAAGCAGGGACAATTGGGAAAATCTGAGGCTAATTAGCCCTTCCCAGCCTCAGGCTGCAGGTCTGGAGTTACACATGAAGGCACATCGGGTTGGCAGGCTGGGGAACCACAGGCATGTTTTTACGCAGCTGAGAGGGGGTGGAGCCTCCCAGTGCTCTGGAAATGCCCGTTTCCCCTGTTCATTCATCTTAGGAGACCGGAGCCTGAGGACGAAAGAGTTCCATCCCCAAGGCTGGCCTCTCCTGCCCATAGCCAGAGCCCTGAGACACGGGTACTCCACAAGCTCTGGGACTTGGGTCTTCATGCATGCGCTCCTCATTGGGAGTGGGGAGATGGTGAAAGTTTGTGTTAAATTTGCTCCAGATGTCCTTAGGCATCCAGACTTCTGCAAGGAGCTTGTTCAAAATCCCAAGGATGAAAAACTGCTGTCTCTCCAGGCAAGTTGCACATTCTTCACCATGATGATTCACAGAATCCCACTAGACACCAAGAAACTCTGCTAATGCTGACTCCAGCGAAGGGGCAGGCTCTGCCACAGCTGGTGCCACTAAGTCCTAGGGTATGAGAGTCTGTGCAACCAGGCTGCATCCCCTGGCTCCAATAAGCCGAATACAGACAGAGGCTCTGCTCACTCGCCCCATCCAGCAGAGGATGTCAATGGCGATCGTTTTAGTGCTTATCATGGAGGGCAGGCTGATGGGTCAGCGTGGCCATCACAGCTTCAGGGAGATGTTCAAAAAGGCTGGAGCCAAGTGGGCAGGGGATGGGGAAAGGAGGGGCTGTCTGGAGTGAGACAGATGTGCTATGAACCTTGTCACTGCTGCTGGCTCTTGGAGTGACCTTGGACAATTCCCTTGTATTAGCTGAGTCTCTGAATTTTGCCTGTAAATACAGAGCACCCACTTAGAGGGGCAATTGGGGTTCACTGAGTTTGTATAGCACCTGGTCCATGTGAAATGTCCCCTCCCCTCCTGGGGTCTCTCCCTGGGTAGGAGGGAAGCTGATTATGATGGTGAAGGCTGACTGTTACCCAGCACAGGTGTAAGCCCCAGGCCCTTCACCTGGATGGCCTCACCCTGACCTTTCACCCACTCAATGAGGGAGGTGCCCTTGTCAGCCCCATTTTATAGATGGGGAAACTGAAGCCCCAAGCGACTAAGAGAACATCCTTTCTGGTCATTTCCACGCCCTCAGGACCCCACCCTGCTTCTTCCAGAGTAGCTCTACTCTCCTCTGCTTCAGATCAGTCTGGAGAAAAAGAAATTTCTGCCACTAACAAAGCTGGAGAACCACTGAGCTCCAAACACCTCCATTTTAAAGGCAGGGAAATTGAGGCACAGAAAGATAGGGGATTTAGCCAAATTGTACAGGGACATAGGATAAGACTTGACAAGTCCCGAAGACCTGTGGGACTGGAAAGCCCAGCTGGTCTTTGGGTGTTCAGCTGTCTGATGGCCACTGGGACCTGGAGCCCAGGGTGCCTCTTTGCAGGGCCAATGCTGGCAAGGAAGGAAGGCGTGTGTGTAAGATATGTGTGCATGGGGGGACGACTGGCTGTCAAAATCATTCACGGAAAACACCCCCTGGCTTCCCCGCCTCCCACACCTTCATTCCAGGTCCCTTCGTCAGACATCCCTGTATCTGCAGATTGTCCTCCATCAATGTACACAGAGCCAGAGCAGGCACTGCCCAGCTCTCAAGGACGTCGCAGTCTGGTGCGGAAAACAGATCTGTACCCAGATACTCATCTGCAAGTGACACCACACGCCAGGCCCTGTGCAAAGCGCTGGCTCCACTTTAGGAAGGTGCTGTCCGTGTTCCAATTTTACTGAGAGGGGAAAGGAGGCTTGGAGATTAAGTAGCCAGCCAAAAGTCCTGCAATTAGTAGATGGCAAAGCTGAGCTTCAGAGGTGGTGATCCAGGCCTCCCTCTCCAAGCATGTGGGGCTACATTCTTCAGATACTGGAGGCAGGAGGACAGAGCTGCCAGCACGGAAAGGAGGGACACCAGCAGCTGGGCCCTCTGAGTGATTGCCACCCCCATGGCTGGGAGGCAGAGCCCAGTGGCCTCACAGTCTTGAAGAATCAGTGACCAGGGTTCTGAGAGACCGAGGTGGCTGGGGTTTGCAGAGCAAAGTACCAGGGAGCAGGGTGACACACAGACAGAGGTCCCAGGGCTTGCAGGAGGGCTTCAAGCCGCTGGCAGTGCTCCTATCTGCACATGTCTATATGAAACTGCACACGGACGTGGACAGAACCCCTGGAGAGCAGGAAGCCAGACAACTCCCAGAACTCATATGGTCTGGGAATAGCTCAGATTCTCCCAGCCAAGTAGGATGCAGCGGCAGGTAGCAGCCTTAGGAAGGTAGCACCCCAGTCCCAGACTAAAGGCTGCTCCCTACCTACCCTAAAAACATGTAAAGAAAGACTTGAAAGGGGCAGACGGACGCCGAGTAACTTCACTGAGAATCAAGAGAAAGTCCCACACTCTTTAAAGGATGAAAACGAAGTTTGTAATTGTCAACATCCCATCAAAAATTACTTGGCAACAAAGAAGCAAGAAAATACAACCCAACACCAGGAGAAAAATCAACCAACAGAAGCGGACCCCAAAATAACACAGATGATCAAATCAGCGGAGAAAGACATAAAAATAGCTACTATAAATAGCTTCGTATGTCCAAGAATATAGAGGAGAATGTGGAGATAATGAGGAGAGAGATGAGAGGTAAAGACCCATGGGGATGAAAAATACACTAGCTGCCATAAGACACAATAGAGGAGGTTATCAGCCAATTAGACGGTACAGAAAAGAGAAGGTCAGTGAACTGAAAAATGTCACTTGAAGACGCTGTCCAGCTGAAGCACACAGAGGAAAAAGACAGGATAAAAAAGCACACGGGTGTGAGCTGTGCGATCCCACACAGTGACAGAACACCCTGGATTCAGGGTCTCAAAAGGAGGAAAGTAGGGAAAAAATATTTGAAGAAATAATCGCTGAAAATTCTCTATATCTGAAGAAAATGATAAAACCCAAAGATCTAAAGATCTCAATGAAGCTTTAGAGGTACATACACAAAGGAAATCAAACCAAAGCGTGTCGTAATCAGGCAGGGCATGGTGGCTCACACCTGTAATCCCAGCACTTTGGGAGGCCGAGTTGGGTGGATCACTTGAGGTCAGAATTTTGAGACCAGCCTGGCCAACATGGGGAAACCCCATCTCTACTAAAAATACAAAAACAAACAAACAAAAAAAAATTAGCCAGACATGGTGGCACGCACCTGTAATCCCAGCTACTTGGGAGGTTGAGGCTGGAGAATCGCTTGTACCCAGGAGGCAGAGGCTGCAGCAAGCCAATATTGCACCACTGTACTCCAGCCTGGGCAACAGAGTGAGACTCCTCCTCACAAAAAAAAAGAAAAGAAAAGAAAAGAAAAGAAAAGAAAAGAAAAGAAAAGAAAAAGCATGTTGTAATCAAATTGCTAACAGCCAGAGACTTTAAAAAGGCTAAAAGCAGCCAGAGATAAACAAAGGAACATGAATAGGAAGGACATCAGACTTTTCACCAAAACTCATGCAGGCCGGGAGAGTGTGGAGCAGCATCTTTCAAACACATAAATGGGGGGGAAAGCTGCCAACCTAAGATTCCATACCAGAGAAAATATTTTTCAATAAAGAAGGTGCAGGAAACATTTCTTAGACATACAGAATAGGAAAACTATTGCCATAAATGTGAAAGAAAATTCTTTAGGCAGAAAAAAAAAAATGATGCTAAACGGAAATTTGAATCTGCACTAAGGATTGAGGAGAGCCAGACAGGATCACTCTGTGGGAAATCATGTTTTTCTCATTGCTTCGCTCTCTCTGAAATACAATTGTCTGTTTATAGCAAACTTATTAGAAGCTTAGGGCGGGGTTTATAGCACAGGGAAGTGAAATGATCACGTGGTAATACCAAGGATGGTGAGGGAGGGGGGGGTGGGGGAATGGGCACAGGTGCCACGGCCCGACCCTCATTAGATCATAGTGATAACACCAAGGACGGGGGTGGAGATGGGCACAGGTGCCTCAGCCCGACCCTCATTAGGTCACAGTGGTAATGCCAAGGACGGGGGTGGAGATGGGCACAGGTGCCTCAGCCCGACCCTCACGCGATCACAGAGGTAACACCAAGGACGGGAGGGGAGATGGGCACAGGTGCTGCGGCCCGACCCTCGTGCGATCACAGTGGTGACATCAAGGAGAGGAGGGAAGATGGGTACAGGTGCCTCGGCCCGACCCTCGTGAGATCACAGAGGTAACACCAAGGACGGGGGAGAGATGGGCACAGGTGCCATGGCCCAACCCTCGTGAGATCACAGCAGTAACACCAAGGACAGAGAGGGAGATGGGCACAGGTGCCAGGGCCTGACTCTCATGAGATCACAGCGGTAACACCAAGGACAGAGGGGGAGATGGGCACAGGTGCCAGGGCCCAACCCTCATGAGATCACAGTGGTAACACCAAGGACAGGGTGGAGATGGGTACAGGTGCCAGGGCCCGACTCTCGTGAGATCACAGCAGTAACACCAAGGACAGGGGTGGAGATGAGCACAGGTGCCATGGCCCAACCCTCGTGAGATCACAGAGGTAACACCAAGGACGGGGTGGAGATGGGTACAGGTGCCAGGGCCCGACTCTCATGAGATCACACAGGTAACACCAAGGACAGAGGGGGCGATGGGCACAGGCGCTGCGGCCCGACCCTCATGAGATCACAGCGGTAACACCAAGGACAGAGGGGGCGATGGGCACAGGTGCGGCGGCCCGACCCTCATGAGAAGCGGCGCAGTGTTACGTGAAGGAAGGCTGTGTGTGGTGAGTTAAAAATGTAAGTGACGAACTCTGTGACAACCGCTGGAAATGTTCAAAGGAAACAAGCGGAGTGTTCTGACTTCAGAGTCCCTGCTGTGACCCCTGGGGCTGGCCTGCTTCCTGGTGAGAACTTTGTGCCGGGGGACACGGGACCCTGTCATACAGAGCTGTTAGCTCTGAATTTTTCTTGGGGTGTGCGGACAATCACGAAAGGCTTTTTATCTTATTTTTTACTTATTTTATTTTATTTTATTTTATTTTGAGACACGGTCTCACTCTATCACCCAGGCTGGAGTGCAGTGGTACAATCAGGGCTCACTGCAGCCTCAACCTCCTGGGCTCAAGCAATCCTCCTGCTTCAGCCTCCTGAGTAGCTGGGACCACAGGTGCACACCACCACGCCTGGCTAATTTTTGTGTTTTTTGTAGAGACTGGGTCTCACTTGCTGGTCTCAAATTCCTGAGCTCAAGTGATCCTCCCACCTTGGTCCCTCCAAGTACTGCGATTATATCAGCATGAGCCACCACACCAGGCCAGGAAAGGCTGTTTAAAGGGGACGTTTGAATGGTGTCAGAAAAGTGAGTCACTTTCCTGCTTTTGAGCAATGGAGAGGGTGCAACGCATTCTTGTTTGAGCAGATGGCTGATCAAGGATGCAGAGGTGAGAAAAGTATGAGAAAAAGACAGCCTGCTCCTGCGTGGCAGGCCTCGGAAAATGGTCAAAATCTGGAAATGCAGCTGGGGTCAGAGGTCAGGTCAAAGGTTGCCATTGGAGGAGCCTAAACTCCTCCTGAATTTTTCTTTCTCATGCTGCAGACATAATTTTTATTAACATGGCATCTCTGAGAGGCAGGCTGGAGACCTTCTGCTTTACAGAAAGGGACATGGAGAACAGGATTGCCTTACACACAAGACATCTGGAAGCGGACTTCGTATCTATTGATACCCCAACCAATGCAGTTCCCACGGGATCATCCGTAGATACATTCCAGGCAGTGGCCTCTCTCTGGTGACAGCACACTTCCTCCGCCAGCTTGGAACCTGGCATCACCGTTTCCAGGCTGGCGTTTCTTGAACCTTCCTGTTTGCCTAGGCCATAATTGAGACATCACCTTCCCTTCATTCCTGATCCACCCTAGGAGAAGTTTCATCATAGGATCTTCACACCCTCATTAATCTCTCATTTAACGCAGTGAGTTATGAACTGTAGAATATTGTACTGTACAATATCTTGTTCCAGCCACAGGATTCGAGTCCTGTGAGGAGGAGGCTGGGGGCTCCGTGTCCTGCATGGGGGAAGGAAAGGCAGGGGAAGGGGGTGGGATTGGGGACAGGCCCTGGGTGCTCATTCTGGCCGAGCCTCCTACACCTGGGCAAGCTCACCCGTCTGCAAGTTTACGCCAGCAGACTGTGTGGAGCTCCCCTTACCAGCCCATGCCACGGCATCGCCTCGGGCGCAAGGATTGATGACGGACAGAATGCACCTTACAAACACCTCAGCTTGGCAGCCAGGGGCCTTGTGTGCCTGGAGCCTGCATGGGGATGGGTGAGGGAGAGAGAGTCAGAGCTGGATGTGTAGCTGGTTGGGAGCCCCGAGGGTTCTCAGCAAGGGAGTGACTGCGTTCTTCCCAGGCAGGAAGGTGGGTTGTCTTCCTGCCTCCAGGCCTCAGCCCCAAATTCCTCAGGCCTGGGCAGTGGGAGGAGGCAGGGAGCCTCTAAACTCTGTCACCCAGTGGCTAGCATGACCGACTGGCCCATCCTCAGTCACTGGTTTCAATCAGAACCTTCTGATGCTCCAGCGCCTCCTTCCCAGTTGGTCCACTGAGGGGAGGTGCAGAGAGAGAGGCGCTTGCCCACCCCGCGCACATCCACGTCGCGCACAGGGTGACGCCAAGCCGTGGTGAGTGGTCAGGGATGGCCGAGGACAGGCGGGCCAGGGCTGCAGGGGCCTCTGAGTTGCCCAGGGCAGGAAGAAGCAGAGAGCGCTTCCACACTTAACTGAGAACAGGACGTTTTTCCACGGAGCTTCCCAGGGGACCGGTGCTCCTGAAGCGTATTTCAGGAAATGCTTTGGTTGTGTTTGGATGCCAGCCCTGGAGAAGGTTATCTGACATCCCTGGGCAGCCCAGGTGGGTCATTTTTCCTTCTCAACCATGAGCACCCGGCCAGAGAAGCCAAAGCCCAAGACCCCCATCCAATGGGTCGCAGAGTTCTAGGGGGCCCCCAAGGGACAGCCCGAGCTCCAAGGGCCTGGCTTCTGCCTGCGACTCCACCACCCTGGCTTTAAACTACACACCCAGGGCATTTGTTTTGGAGGCTAGAGCCTGTATTCATCATTGCTAATGTATTTTCTTGGGAGGGGATGTGTTGCAGCTATCTATAAATTTAGGAGGTGTGGAGATGGATCCGCGTGTCAAGAGCGCGGCAGTTGGCAAGGCTCAGAGAGAGACAGATCTCCAGCTCGCTGCTGAGAGGCAGCTCATTTATTTGGGGGCTGAGGGAGGTGTAGGGGACTGAGCCTCCTATTTATCTGAGAATGCATCACACGCTTCCTCGCCTTCCGAGTACCTGGGACTGGGCTGCCCTCGTCTCCGGGGCCCCACAGCCTGCCAGGACCAAGGGGAGGAATAGGCACAGGTGGATGGCCAGCAAGGAGCTCGAGGAAGGCAGCAGCCCAGATGCCTGGCACTTAGGGCACCAGTGCTGGTTCCTGGTGCTCAGCAACTGCCCTGCTGCACGACCCTGGAATTAAAGAATCAGAAAACCATGGGATACCAGAGAGAGGCTGTGGCTGATCATTATTCAGCCAATCCTCCCTCCCTCCCACCCCTCACCTCCCAGGGAGGAGCCCTTTCCCCTCCTGTTATGGCGAACTTGGCCAATGGGACCTGACGTCCAGTGGACCAGCTGCCATCCTTAAGAGGCCTCCCCCATGTCCATCATCCACAGGAGTGACCTACCTCATGCCCCAGCCAGCAGCTGCCCTTCCCACCTGGCCCCAAGCGGGACCCATGGAGCCAATTTTCTGGTGCAGAGCGAGAGGCTCCACTGACTGAAATTGCTGGTTACCTGGTGGAATCTGGCCCCCTCAGGGTAGGACAGGGTGTGCATAGAGGCACACTTAAGCCCTGGGTCCCCATGCCAAGCCCGTGCCCTGGCCGGGGACTTCATGACCACCTCCCTGAGGCCACTGTCGCCGATGCTGGAGGCTCGGTGCTGATTTCTGCCTGCCTGCCTGCCTGGGTAGGCGTTGTAATGAGAGGATTAACAGCTTTGACAAGCTGAAAGCTCTCTGACATGCTAATTAGTGTTTTCATGAGGCTGCTGGTGGGGCCTTTAGGGGTGTCACAATACATCCTTCCTGGAGACGGGGACGGGGCTGGCTCGTGGAAGGGGGTTGGGGCTCAGCACTTCCCCGGAACACACTTGCAGGGCCAGCAGCTGCCTTTGCTGCAGGGCTCCTGAGGATCTTCAGGACTCGCGGTGGACAGGAGAGTGGAGCAGGCTTTGTCTTTCCTCAGCGGGAGGCAAAGCACCCACCCCGAGGGCTCACTGCAGCCTCGACCTCCTGGGCTCAAGCAATCCTCCTGCTTCAGCCTCCTGAGTAGCTGGGACCACAGGTGCACACCACCACACCTGGTTAATTTTTGTATTTTTTGTAGAGACCGGGTCTCGCTTGCTGGTCTCAAATTCCTGAGCTCAAGCGATCCTCCCACCTTGGTCTCTCCAAGTGCTGGGATTATATCGGCATAAGCCACCACACCAGGCCAGGAAAGGCTGTTTAAAGGGGATGTTTGAATGGTGTCAAAAAAGTGAGTCATTTTCTGTTTTATGCACCTAGCTAGTGTGGGATTTCCTACTGATTCATGCTTAAGATTTTCAAACTGGACCAAGAGACCCTCCCTCAAGAACCCCTCCAGAGGCTCCCTTCCTCCCCACGAGCCCAGGTCCACAGGCACACACAACCAAGAGATATGATAGGTCAGTTCTTTTGAGTAAAAATTCGCCAAACGCAAGAGGTCTCCTTCAGGAGGGCCCCTTGCAGCCCAGGCCCAGAGTCTTTTGGAGCCCCCAGAAATAGCAGCATCCAAAGAGAGACACAAGAGCCAGATGCCTGCGAGAGGGGCACGGGGGAATTGAGGTGGCCAATGCCTGCGGATGGGAGGGGATCTCTCTAGCAAACTCCACATCCTTGGTGTTTCTAGTGCTTTCTGCAAGGTGTCATCTCTGTTCCAGGATGTGGCTCTGACAGGCTCCTCGTGGAGCAGAGATAACCAGCTCTCACAAGTCTTCATCCTCCTGCCGCCGGGACCTTGGGGGCGAGCAGCCTGCCTGCTGGGGGCTCACACTCAGGAGGGGCACTGGCAGCAGGGAGAAGGGTCAATCTCAAGAAATGTGGAAGCAAAAACTGGGCAGCTTCAGCCCCAGCAGATGCTCCAAAAGGGACAGAACAGGGAGCTTGATGGGGTATGATGGGCAGGGTCATTTCGGATGGGGGCCCTGGGAGGTTCTCACAGCCGCATGTGACTGTGGTTCTGCCTGCAAGGAGCCCATTGCTCTGTGGTCCATGGGTCGGGCAGCGGCCTCCATCCTTCCCATCCACCACTGGACAGAACTGGGGCCCCTGGGTCGGGGGCAATGCAGGGTTCACTCAGTGTCCCAGAGCAGGCTGACCCCCCTCCCTCCACAGGCAGAGGAACAAGGGCTGTCTGGGCCGATGAGGGGGATGGGGGGTGGCATGTTTTGTGCTAAGTCACTCTGCAGAGGGCAGCTGTCAGTCCCGCTGAGTCCAGCTGGATCTTTGGCTGACCCCACCCCAAGCCGAGGGAGATATTTGCCTACTGGACAGAAGAGTCTGTCCCATGTCAGTCCAGGGCAGTGGAGTGTAGGAGAAATGCTTCTTAATAAGTGAAGACCTGGTGGTATTGTCTCTCCTGCAGGGTCAGAACAGAGCAGGAGCTGCGGGAGATCAAGGCGCCCGCTGGTTCCAGATTTTGTCATGCTGGTAAGCATTATTAATTTCACGTCTCAGAGCCTATTGAAAAACCGGAAGTGCAGGGTTCATGCTCAGCAAAAATCTTTTCCCATGCATAGCATTCCTTAGAAAAGGCAAGTTTCGGACGAAGGAAAAGGCCACACGTGGACACAATTTTCTCTGTTTATCATGAACGACCAAGAAAACGGGAGCAAGAATGGTTCTGTGGGTTTGGAAATCGATGGTTCTGTTTGTGAAGAAGTAGGAAAATTGCCTGTTATCCTAAGAAGTCTATGGGCCATGGTCAGAGCTTTAGGCTCCTGATTCCCCACTCGAGTTGAGGTCACCGCTCACCTCTGCAGGTGCAGGCAGGAGAGAGGCAGTGAGTGGGTACAACCGGGCTGTGAATTTGCTGAGGGAGGCATTATAATGACGGCTCACAAATCCAGGCTGGGACCACACCAAGGATTATGGAGGGAATGGTGTTGAGAGCTAAGCTAGGTGCTTAATTACCGAGGAGGGCAATGTGTGTTCCCTCCCCTTCCCCCCAGACAGCAGGGACAGAGGCGTGAGCCAGCATCACCCCCTCTTGACACAGAGCTGGTCCCTCAAAGTAAACCTCAGGGGTCATGACTGATGATTGTAGGAAGTGATGTGCTTGCTCTTCCTCAACGGGAAAGGGGGTCTGAGCCAAGCAGTGGCTCCCAGCAACCACACTGTGACCACAAGAACAGCCAGCTGCAAAACAAAGACAAGACTGAGAAGACAGAGCTGAGAGAACCACAGGGAAGCAGGACCAGGGACCAGATCATGCTGTTCCTGAAACCCGGGGGCCTCTGGTGCCTCCGTTAGAAGAGGAAATAAGCTCACGTTGTTGTTTGAGCTGGTTAGAGCTGGATTTTACATTTTGTGCGACCAAAGCCTCCTAACAGAGTTAGATCCTTGCTACGGAGTCCAACTTGCATCCCAGGCTCTGGAAACCCTCTAACACACGATCTTATTCATCTGCACAAGGGCCCTGTGACCTGGGAGTGATTCATCTTCCATTTTGCAGATAAGGAGACTGGGGCTTAGAGAAGCCAAGAAGCATGGCGTGGCCCGCAGCCTGGAATCCCTGGAGCCAGCGTTGGATGTGGGTCTGCTTGGGCCAGAGTCCTGATCTAATTCACGCTCCCTTCCACCTGGTGCTTAGGAGCCAGAGTGGCCATCCCTGGGGAGAGGAAGTGGATAAGATAAGCTGCCGGCAGCCAGGGGTCCAGACTTCCCAGTGGGGCAGGGGAAGGAGACATCACTGGGAACAAAGCTTTCACCGCTGGCCCGAATTACCTGGTCCCCCTGACAGCCAAGTGGACGGCGGCTGCCGGGGAGCGTCGGTGTGAAGTGTGTGCACGCTGGGGAACAAGACACATCGGCAGCTTCCACTGATGGGAAAATAATGAGGCCACATCGCCTGGCTGAAAAATGTACCTGTCTTCATTATTCCGGCAGAAATGAATAAAAACTTTCCATTTGGGGAATGGAGCCAATTTCCAGCACGGCGCGTCGGGGGAGGTGGGCGAAGAGAGAGCTTGGTTTGCAACTATGTGTCTTCTCAGCATGGCTGCATGGGAGGCATCCGTGGAAGAAACAGGCGGTGTTCAGAAGTGATGTGGGAGAAATTCAAGGAAATATGCCATTCTGAGTTCAGCCTCCTCTGAACCTCTTCTTAAGTCTCAAATACTGCATGAGTGTCATGTGATGGCTGTAACCCCAGGAACCGAGCCCGGCTTCCAGTAGGGAAGCATGACGGGAGGTCAACAGCTGACCCCTCTAGCTTGCCCCCATGGAGCGGGCTTGGCTCCCCTTGGCAAGCCAAAGGGGCTTCCACGGATCCAGGGGCCAAGAAGACTCCTCGTGACCACGCACCTGGGGAGACAGCTCCACACAGAAACCCTACGGATGTTTCGCAGTCCACCCAGCGGCAAGAAGGTGCAAGTGAAATTGAGTTGTCTGCAACCCCAAAGCTCTAAGGAGAGGCTGTGAGCTGAGATTAAAGGGTGGGTGTCTGGGCCTCAAGGGTGCCCGGAGTGTGTGAGTCATGTCTGCTTGGAATGGGGCCCGGGAGCCTTCCTCTCTCATCAGAGGCAGGAGTGAGATGGTCTCCTTTTCCCGAGGACATTGTCAGGGGAGACCTCTTGCGTTCAGCGAATTTTTACTCAAAAGAACTGACCTATCATATCTCTTGGTTGTGTGTGCCTGTGGACCTGGGCTCGTGGGGAGGAAGGGAGCCTCTGGAGGGTTTCTTGAGGGAGGGGCTCTTGGTCCAATTTGAAAATCTTAAGCATGAATCATTAGGAAATCCCACACTAGCTAGGTGCATAAAGCAGAAAGGAATCTGTGATAAATAAAAATCCATCTGTAGAGGAAAAATACCACCTTCATGAAACCCATTATGCATGGAACACATGTTTCATTCTTAAGAATTTCAAACTGAACGCATGACATAATCAAAGTGGAAATATGGGGGCTGAACCCTTATCCAAACCACGTCAAGGGTGTATATGAAGTTTTTCAGAGTGCCGGAATCTGGCTTTTACGTCCCACACAGCTTGAAATACTTCCGAGACTGTTGGCTGGAGGAAAGTTTGGGGTCTGAGGTTTGTCGTTGTAAGATCTGCCGTAGTCCAAACAATCTTGCTGCAAATGTCAGTGAGGACGCATTTCACAGGAAGAGTTTTTGGCCCAGCAGATGGCTTGACGTGAATCTGTGACCAGACGTCAATCGGTGGTGGCGTCACCATCAATTGGAGCCATCTGAGGTCACTGTGTCCAATGTGATGACAGGAAGAATGAAGAAGGCCAGGGAAGAGGCCCTGGCATTGAGGAGTTCTGGCCCACGTGGTCCCAGCTTGTCATGAGCCCTGCCCACTGGTCCCCAATTGGGTGGACTCCCTGGGCACGGGAAGAGGCGGGGGTTCAGGGTTCAGGACACTCAGGTGTGGGTGTACCCCCATCTCGTACAGTTGGGCGGGCACACACAGGACACAGCTGGAGCCCCACTTCCTTGTCCCTCACTGGGGAATATCCATGCCTAGCCTTTTGTGTGTCTGCCACAGTGTGGCTGCAGGAAGGTGGTCAGGCCCTGTGCTTCCCCTCCAGGCTGGTGTAACTGGTGACACCCGCACAGGATGGGCGACTGGACCCCCTTTGCCTACCCAGCACTCCATCCTCACAGCCGGAAGAAGCCAAGCCAGTCCCGTCGGGATTGATCATGGGAGGCAGGGGACCCCGCTCTCCCAGCTGCCACTGCAACAGCGCTGGTCCAGAGTGCTGCCAGCCACAGCCCTGGCCTCCCGGGCTTAGCCCCAAGGGTGGAGACAGGTCTACATTTGCATTTTACAGCAAAAGCCTCATTTCCAAATCTTCTTCACATAAGATTGCCTCTGTGGATGGAGATTTACCAGAGTCCTGAAGCCACGGATGGCTTTTAACATGATGGGAGTTCTCCATTTTTTTACTAATTTAATTTCTGGGGCTATTAAAGGTAGCCTGAAGAAGTACCATCTGTTGAGTGGATGACAGACCAGAGGAGGAATTTCAGCAGCAAGACTGTAAATTTCCACTTGATCAGGGAATTCAGTATCTAAAATCAATTTGCGGAGGCCTTGAAATGCTTATCAGGAGAATTTCTCAGTCAGGGGCCTCCCCTTGTTCCATTTTTCATTCCAATCAATCAGCTCCCGACACCCTCAGCCCAGGGAAGGGCCCTGACACTCCAGGTCTGAGCATGTTTCAGAAGTGCCTGCAGAGCCTCCATCAGAAAATAACATACGGAAGGGGGTTTATTTTTATCAAAATTCCAAGAGTCCCGAGCGTGCTTCACATAGAGAAGGCCGGGCCTATTCCCACGGGAAGCGTCTCTTTCCCGCAGTGGGAGCAGCCCGCCGTGTAAGCCGGTGCCCGCCTCTATCTCGACCCTCACCGCACAGGAAGAATCCCCTTGTCCAAAGCCCCCCTTCTCACAGGGAGGGCCGGGCTTATGCACCGGGAAGCCCTCCTCTCGGTGATCTTGACTTCCAGCGCTCCCTACAACTCGGTCAGTACTGTTTCGTAAGCATCCACCAGTGCCAGGCGCCGGGTGGAGCAAGACAGAGTCCCTGTCGCCCTGGAGCTTTGGCAAGCAGGGCAGCAGTGGACAAATGTCTGTGTCCCCTGAAATCCATACACTGAGACCTGAGCCCCAGTGTGGTGGGACTGGGAGGTGATCCAGTTCGAGGGTGAGCTCTCCAGGGGGGATCCGTGCCCTCATCAAAGATGCGCCAGGGAGCTGCCGTGCCCCTTCCGCCAGGGCAGGGCATGGGAGAAGAAGCCGTGTCTGAGCCAGGAGTGGATCCTCACCAGACACTGTCCGCCGGCAGGTTGACCCTGGATGCCTGGCCTCCAGGGCTGTGGGAAAGGTGCTGTTTCTGAGCCACCCCAGCTGCCGTGTGTGGCAATGGCCGCCCCACAGACTCAGGCATGGGCACAGACAAGAAACATAAACCCAAATACTCGCAGGGATTGATTTCAGCCACTAGAGTTGAACCGAAGAAAGGGAACAGCCAGGTGTGCGCAGATCTGGGAAGGGTGTTCCCCACGAGAAAACAGCAGGCACAAAGGCTGCTGTGAGAACCAGTGTGTTTCATACAAGGGCAAGAAAGAGAAGTGCCCTGAGTTGGGGTCAGGGTGTTCGAATTGGAGACCAGATCCTCTAGGGTCCAGAGCACCACAGGGACGAGTGGGGGACAGCAAGCCCAGCCCCAGCCACAAGGGCAGAAGGGTCCTGGGGTAACATCTGAGCTGAGTACAGAAGGAAGAAAGATAGTTCTGGATGAGGCAGTGGGGCAGGCCCTGCTCAGACCCAGCTTTGAGAGCCAGGGCCACTTCTGGATCCTTCGCGCAGTGGCCTTGGATGTGTGATCTCTCCAGGAGTCCTGTTCAGTCAGGAAAACAATCACTGCTACGTACTTTCAGTCAGCAGAGACAGAGGAGAGACCCAAACACAGAGCAGAGAGGTCCAAGGCAATGAAGGGCTGACAGGCTCTGCATCTGTGTGTGCATGTGTGAGTGTGCCTGTGTGTGCACATGAGACTATACGTGTGCATACAAGTGTTTGTGCATGTGTGTCCATGTGTGAGCACATGCGTGTGGATGTGTGTGTGTGCATGTGTGTCCATGTGCTTGTGGATGTGTGTGTGCATGTGTCTGTGTGAGTGCACATGTGTGCATGTGCTTGTGGAAGTGTTTGTGCATGTGTGTTCATGTGTGTATGCATGTGTGTGGATGTGTGTGTGCATGTGCCTGTGTGAGTGCACGGGTGTGCATGTGTGCTTGTGCATATGTGTGGATGTGTGTGCATGTGCCCGTGCCTGTGTGAATGCATATGTGCATGCATGTGTGCTTGTGTATGTGTGCACAAATGTGGGTGCAAGTATATGCATGTGTGTGTGCACATGTGAGAGAGACAGAGAGAGAAGGTTCTTCTCTACAGGTATAGGAAGTGCTTCCCTTTCGTTACAGAGGCCGCCCCAGCTCCCACAGTTAGTTCTTGCTGCAGTCAATGCTGTAGAAATGTGCTTGGCCCTGATGCTCGGGAGACAGGCAGCAGGAGAGACAGGCCCTGGAGGAAGGCTGGGGTGGGCAGGATGGCTGACCAGTTCTGCCAAAGCAGGGCCCCAGAGCGGTGGTCCTGACTGAGAGTCCCAGGGCAGTTGGCAGCCTCACCTGTCTTGGGGTCTGTCCTGAGAAGGGAAAGGGGAGCAGCACTGGGGAGAACATAAGTTCGGGGGTCAGACTGATGTGTGTTCACATCTCGCCGCCTGTACAGTGGGATCCCATAGCTTTCTGCATGGGACAGAACTGAAATTGGGGAAATAAATCAGACAGTACCTGGCAGAGAGCTCTCCACACATGTAGTGCTGCTTCTGGGAGCAGCTGTCGCCCAGAGGGGGCCCACGTAGTGCACAGGGAGCCGCCCACTCATAAGCCACAGTTTCAGTGGCTGCCCTCACACCTCCAGCTCCTGCCGGGTCTGTCATTTCGGCAGCTGCGCTCCTGCTTTTGGGGTTCTGAAGGTTTTTGACTTTCAAACCCCCTTTGAAAGGTTAATTCTTTGAGACGGCTCATTCCATTAGCTCTCATTAGCTGGCTCCTCATTATCCACTAGTGCTTTCATTACCAGCAGCCACTTTCATTAACAGGTAACACCTCTGCCAGGCAAGCGGGCAGCCCACTGGGAGCAGAAACCAGGGCAGGGTGGCGCGGCCACCATTGAGAGGCACCGGGGCCAGTAGGACAGGAAGGAGCCAGGGCCTCTGCCCTGGTGGCCATGGAAATCCCTGTGTGCAGAGCCCAAGGGAGACCTTCTGAGAATTGGGGAAACTGCCACTGCTGGGAGGCCAGAGCCAATAACCACAACTGCAGCAAAGCCAGCTCGTGCCCATGGGACACTTCAGATGTGGTCCCCACATAGCCCAGGATACCTGGGAGGAGGTGGTGAACTTGCTCATAAAAGGCCACATGGGACCAGGCATGGTGGCTCACGCCTGTAATCCCAGCGCTTTGGGAGACCGAGGCAGGCGGATCACCTGAGGTCAGGAGTTCAAGACCAGCCTGGGCAACATGGTGAAATCCCGTCTCTACAAAAATACAAAAATTTTCCGGGCATGAGGGTGGGTGCCTGTAATCCCAGCTACTTGGGAGGCTGAGGTGGGAGAATCCCTTGAACCTGGGAGGCAGAGGTTGCAGTGAGCTGAAATACCACCATTGCACTCTAGCCTGGATAATAAGGCGATACTCCGTCTCAAAAAAAAAGGCCACATGGTAAATATTTTAGGCTTTGCAGGACGTAGAGTTTGGTCATAGCTACTCAACTTCCATGGTAATACAAAAGCGTCCATAAGCACTAAGCAAATGAATGGATGCAGCTGTGTGCCAATAAAACTTTATTTCCAAAACCAGACTGATGTGGCCTATGGGCCATGGTTTGCTGACCCCTGTACTGTGGCATTTAACCTTCAGCACATCCCTGGAAGCATCTATGATGCCTATCTTGCTGCTAAGCTGCCTGAGACTTAGGCAGATCCCACAACTGGCCATCATTACACAACCAGTGAAGGGAAGGGCAGCCGGGAGTTTCAGCCATCACTGCCCCTGCCAGCCGGCTCACCTGCTTGAGCCACTGCTGAGGCTGGCCCCATACCCTCTCCTTTCATTATCAACCAAGCTCCTTGGATTTCTCAGTGTTATCCAGAGAATCAGAGGCAACAGCATATATTTAGAGAGAAACCTATCACAAGGAATTGGCTCTCCTAGTTTTGGAGTTCAGGAAGTCAAGATCTGCAATCAGCAACCTAGAGAACCAGGAAGCCAGTAGTGTGCAGTCTGACCCATGTCCAAGGGCAGAATGAGGCAGGAAGTGGGACTCGGCTCAGGAGGCGGGGCTTGGACATCAGACCTAATTGAGAACTAGCGAAAACAGGGATGGAGCCAAAGCACCTCTCCATCAGACCCACCCACGAGTGTCCATGTCAGTTTACTATTGCCATGGCAACACTCAGAAATTATGGCCTATTTCTAGAAATGTTTAATTTGTGCATAGTTAAAATGAGTATAAATATGACTGCAGAATGGCCTCTGAGCTCCTGCTCTAGACACACCTATGGGGAGCCCTGCTGAGCAAAGAGCAGCACCTCAGCGTCAACAGAAGTTGCTAACACCACCAACTCACCCTTGAATTCCTTCCTGGGTGAAACCAAGAACTCTCCCAGGCTAAGCCCCAATCTTGGGGTTGACCTGCTTTGCATCAAGAAGACCAACAACCCCACTCAAAGGCAGGCATCCATTCGTTCGCTTAGTGCTTATGGACGCTTTTGTATTACCATGGAAGTTGAGTAGCTATGACCAAACTCTATGTCCTGCAAAGTCTAAAATATTTACCATGTGGCCTTTTTTTTTTGAGACAGAGTATTGCCCTATTATCCAGGCTAGAGTGCAATGGTGGTATTTCAGCTCACTGCAACCTCTGCCTCCCAGGTTCAAGGGATTCTCCCACCTCAGCCTCCCAAGTCCATTCCCTCTTACCTAGCTTCTTTGCTCTATTCAGGCCTTCCACAAATCAGAGAGGCCTGCCCACATTGGGGAGGGGAAAACTGCTACAGGTTCCTATGTGAACCTCATCCAGGATACTCTGTGACACACACACCCAGAACCATGCTTGGCCAAATATCTGGGCACCACATGGCCCAGTAAAGCTGATAAATGAAATTAACTATTACACTCCTGCAGGAGGCATTGCTATAATTATTGTGATCATTATTAATGATTCCATTTTGCAGATGAAGGATTGACCCTTCAAGGGTTCAGGAGCTTGTCCAGGGCTCTGGGGCTACCAGGCTGGGAGCTGCAACCAGCTCAGCATCTCCCCTCCCCAGCTGCTTCCTCAACCTGCACCAGTCAGCCTCAGAAACCCCCGGGGTGGAAGTGTGACTTGGGAGGTGGCGGGGATGCCCCTGCGGCACCCACACTTCGCTTTTCCATTAGGGCAGTTCTGTGAGAACCCCTCAGAGCCCACTCCCTGTCAGATGCCGGCAGCTTCCGAGGGGCCAGGCAGAATCTCCTGCCTTAGGAGCGAGCTTTATTTTTCCTCTCTTCTTTTCGAGTTCAGGCTGGAGATTTAATGGTTCCCTCTCCTCCTCTCATCCTGTGAACTCATCCTTTTAAAACCACACACAGTGGTTCTTAGCCCCTATTGGCACCCAGCTCCATGGCTGGCCCTAAGGAGGGCAGCTGGGAGGGGAGGCATGGCCGGGGCATTGAGGAGAGCAAGGGGGAGCAGACTTGGCTTGGGCTAGCAAGCATATGGAGATGATGCGTGTTGTGGGAGCTGCCTCTGTCCCCTAATGCACTCTCTCCAAGAACCGGGTCTCAGGGGGCCCAGGGGCACCGTCTCCCAGGCAGTCCATCACAAAGTACCACAACTGACTGGCTCAGCGTAACAGAAATCCATTTTGTCACCGTTCTGGAGGCCAGAAGTGCAAAATCTAGGTGTCGGCAGGGCTGGTTCGTCCGCAGGCTGTGAGGGAGAAGGGCTCCCAGGTTCTCCCAGCTTCTGGTAGCCACCAGCATCCTTGTTGTTCCTGGGCTGGCAGATGCTGCCCCAGCCTCTGCCTCCCACTTCCGTGTGTCTGTGTGTGTGTGTGTGTGTCTGTGTGTGCATGTGTCGTCTCCTCTCTGCACAAATCTCAGTGTCTTCTGCTCCTCTGTAAGGACAGCAGTCATGTTGCATTAGGGACACACCGTGTGCAGTCTGACCTCATCTTAAGTCATTACATTTTCATGACACCTGCCAAGACCCCATTTCCAAATAAGATCACATCCACAGGTACCAGGGTTAGGGCTTCAACATGTCTTCAGGGGGATTTAAATCATCCACAACAAACTGATATGTGAGTTTCTCAAGCGTTTCCAATACTGGCTTCAGCTCAGGGTCCCTGTGCCCAGCCCTGGTCAGGGCATATGACAGGTGGGAGTGACAGTGTGGCCTTGGTCGTGGGGATCCACTAGCAGCCCGTCCCCAGGGAGACAGGAGCAGGATCAGGGGTGGGACTCAGGGACTCAAGACGCTGTCATGGCCAATGCACTGGGCTGAGGAGAGAACGCAGGGCCTTCCTGCCCACCTCCTGGCCGGCTGGTTAGTGACAAAACCTGGTCAGGAGCCTGTGAAGGTCAAGGGCACAAGTTGCCTGTGCCTCGATGGAATGCCACTGGACTGTTCAAGCAGTGTGGTGCTGTCTGGAAAACAGTGTGGCCACCCTCTGCCGCTGGCCTCTGACTCTTAAGGCTGCTGCCCTGGGAGGGAGGCCCATGGGATGATTGGCCTTCATGTCATGGCAGCTGGTCAGCAGCACTCAGGGATGAACCCTCTGCTCTCCAGCCACGCCTTCTCCCCTAGTGTGGGAAGCTCGTCAGTTGATTCCAGCCCCAGCACTTACCAAGTTCCTTCAGTGGCCAGGTCTGTGCTGGGCGCTGAACAGATCAGAGGGTCCTGAGACAGGCACTGCCCATCAACACCTTAGGGAGGTGCTGTGTGTTGCTGGGACATAGCCATGACCAGGAGGCTCCAGCCACCCCCAGCAGCCTGTCTGCATCCCAGACTGTGGGCATGGGCTCCTGACTTTACCCAAGGCCTCAGAACACATTCTTTGCTGGTCTCACAAGCACGGGTCTTCCAGAACATTTCCCCAGCGCTGACATCAAGCAACTCAGACATCTTCACAAGCGTGCAGTTCCCCGCCTTGCACTGGGTCACTCTGAGCTAAGAAACATTCCTCTAGGTTCATGTTCTCAGGGCTTCCTGGTGGCTGCCCCTCTTGGGGGTCCAGCCCATGGCCCGGGCGTGTACCTGAGAGCTCTGTGGCTTCTCCCTGACATGCGGGTAGCCTTGTGCTCACTCTCTGACCTCTCAGAGCTCCTATCATGGTTCACAGTCACCGTGGGGGCCACTGAACGTGTCAAGGCATCGGTGCCAGGTACAGTCCAGGCATAGAAATTGTCATGGAGGCACTCGATCAGCACATCAACCCTGTCTCAGAAAGGGTGCTACTAGGGAAGCCTCAGGAGAGCAGACATCATCGGAGCTGGGCCTTGAAGGTGATAAGAAGGTCATCTGAACAGGGAAGGACATCTTAGGCAGAGCTGCATCTGCAGACCTGCCCAGCACGGCCAGTAGGCTCACCCTTGGTCCAATCCACTGAAGCTGCTGGCATTGAAGGCCAGGGAACTTCTTACCTGTTTCACAGGTGAAAGGGGCTGGCAAGCCAGGTCCCCCCTTCTCGCCTTCCTTTGCCCCACTCTGACAAAACAGAGCATGGCCTTTTCTCCCCTGAGTCCCCATCAGGCCACAGTCACCCCCACCCCGCCACAGTCACCCCCACCCCACCTCAGCCCCATTGCTGAGTTTCTGATACCAAGGGCTGGTTTCCAAAATCCAGGAGGAGGCTGGCTGTCCCCACAGCCCCCAGAGCCAGGGTCAGCTGGCTGCTGTCTTTCCCAGAGTTGAGCTGGGGCCGTGGCTTCCCCCCAGGGCTCTGAACAGCAAGCTCTCTTCCCAGATGATGATCCACCCCAGAGTGACACGGCCGGTGCGTCTGGGCTCTCCTGGGGACCAAGCCTCACCCGGCAACCCAGTGGAAACCATGGCTGCTTTTCCATCCTTCTTTCTAATGGTTTGTCATTCACGCCCTTGTTGATGCCAGCATTGTAAGAGGCGGCCACACACAGGCTTTCAGCTGTGGCATCACTGGCCATCAGCAATAACAGGCTTCCCAGCGCCCAAAGCTGTGGGCCTGAGGCAGGAATAACCGCATCTCTGTCCCAGTGGCAGGAAGCCCCAGGCGCTCTCAGCCTGGAGTCGTTGAGGATACTGGATGGCAGCTCCCACCTTTGCAGAAACCCTGTAATGCGGATATTGTGTGGTGTTGTCTCACCCGGACGTTCTCTAAGCCTTGGAGTGACCCCTTCCAGCCCCCTGTCCGGCTGTCAGAGGAGGCTCCACGGTGTGGGGCGGGGCCACGGAGCCCAGGGCACCATGCACGGCCCAGGAGGACTCCAGAGGAACATCGGCGCTGCCTCGTACCACGAGCTCATATTCCTCCAACCCCGTCTCTACGACCGGCGGGGCCGTACTCATCCCAACAACCCACGGAGGTGCAGCAGGCCCCAGACAACTCCCGGGAGGGGGTCTTGCTGACAGCCAGCGGGGCAGGGCCCCTGGTCTGGACAGGCCCATCTGCAAGACTGTTGGGGGCACACGGCCCAGCCCCTCCTGCCCTACCCCAGCATCTGCGGCATGACAGCACCGGTGCTGGAATAATCCATCGCTCCTTGCCACATGCCAGGGTCTGCAGTGTCAGGGGTCACTCTGGGAGGCACGGGTGGATGAGGGCACCATAGTCACAGATGATGAAGGGCCTGTGAGGCCTGGAGATAGTACCCAGAAATCTTTCACACCCAAGGACCTTGGATTTCTTTAGTCCGAAACAAGAAAAAAATCATATCTACACACCAGTCCACCCTGGGTCCGTTACATTCAGGTGTGCCCGAAATGAGCTGCCAAGAACTCCCTGGGGAAGGGCACGAGGCAGGAGCCCACCTTCCTCGTCCAACGGACTGCAAACAGGGTCTTGTGGGGACCCCCAGTCACCAGGCCACACCACAGTTCTGTGTCTCCAGAACATGTGTCCCTGTGCTCCTCCCTGGCTCCACAGCCTGCAGTGGCTCCCAGCTGCTCTTAGACACATTCCCCAACTTTCTACAGCCTGGAACTGACAGCACAGTCTGACTCCCTCTCCCCACATGTGTGTTCGTCCAGGGTCTCCAACCTTTCTCATGCCACACACACACACACAGGACATAAGAGGTGTGTGGCATGCCAGGGTGAATGATCGAGGCAGTGAGAGGGCAGAGGTGTCGGCTCTGCCATTGAAATCCTGGTTTCTTTTCCCCACTGGGTGTGGACTTGGGGGAAAGCTGAAGGCCACTTACATTGGACTTTCAGCTCCTGGAAAACACCAAGCACTTTCCTGACCCACACAAATATCTTGTAGATGCTGTATCCTCTACTGAGACTGTGGTTCTGTTCATCTAACATGCATACCTGTACACATGGACACATGTCTGTCCACCTCACATGCATACCTGCACATGTGGACACAAGTCTCTCCATCTGACGTGCAAACTTGTACATGTGGACATGTCTGTTCATCTCACATGTATACCTGTATACATGGACACATCTGTGTTCACCTCACATGCAAACCTGTACATATGGACACATTTCTGTCCACCTCACATGCAAACCTGTACATGTGGACACATGTCTGTTCATCTCACATGCAAACCTGTACATGTGGACACATGTCTGTCCACCTCACATGCAAACCTGTACATGTGGACACATGTCTGTCCACCTCACATGCAAACCTGTACATGTGGACACATGTCTGTCCACCTCACATGCATACCTGTACACCTGGACATGTGTGTGTGCAGCATATACACACCCACACCCATACACACCCCTTTGGCTGGATAGTGCTTCAGATTTCAGTGCAAAGATTTTAGCCCAAACACTGCTCTCTGAAGCAGATTTCTCTAACCCTTGGGCTCTCTCAAGGCACCCTGCATTCTCTCCTTCACAGCACCTCCCGCAATTGCAGCTTAACAGTGGATCCAGGAGAGGACTTCCACTCCAGCTGTAAGGAAGGAGCCTGTGCCACACTGGCTCTCTTGCTGTAAACATCTGTAAGACTGGATGAAATGCTCCGTGCAATGGGTTTCAGATTAAACAACACGCAGGACTGAAAGCTCTGAGAGTTGAGACGTAGACCATAAGTCCCACAGCCACTGGCTATTGACCGAGGCACCTGCTGGACCCGCCTGCAACCTGGCTTGTAAGGTTCTCTTTTCTTAGCTATGTCCCAGCTCAAGCAGAGGAGAGTGGCTTTGCTGAGCTGGGGAGGCGGGACTGGAGCTCAGGCTGGTGAGGAAGCTGGAGTTTGGGGCCAGAGGCCGGAGCCCAGGAACAACGGGACTGCGCAGAGGAGCTTTGGAAATCTGCACAGGGGCCCCAGATACGTGGTTGCACATGAGGAAGCTGCTCCACGTGGCCTGCAGGAACAGCTGCTGGGGAGATTCCAAATGCTGGGAACCAGGAGCTCTCACCAGCAAGAATGGAGTTGACACGCCAGCAGGTGACTCTGGAGTAAAGGCCGCCTGCCCCAGGCACACTGAGAGAATTCATGGCCTGCACTGTAAGAAAGCTGTTCCAGGAAGCTCTTCAGGATGAAGGAATGGACGCCAGATGGAAATTCCCATCTGCAGGAAGGAGTGAGGAGTCCTGCATGGGAAAATGTGTAGAAAACCATGAAAGGGGTGTTTTTTCTCCTCTCAGTTTCTTGAAAAGACCACGTCTGCCTCCTGAGATGACGCGCTGAGAAAGAGACAAGCTCACTTCTAGGGTGCACCTGCCAAAAAGGCAGGGCCACATCTTCACCGCCAGGAAACGGAAGACGAGACAAACTGGAAACAACCCGCAAAACAACTGACCCACACCTCCCACAAAGGCCATGACCAGGCCGCACAGGGGTCAGGCCACATGGGGTCTGGGCCACACAGAGGTCAGGAGGCACAGTGGCCGGGCCACACGGGGGCTGGGCCACATGGGGGCTGGGCCACACAGGGTCAGGCCACACAGGGGCCAGGCCACACGGGGGCCAGCTGAGGAATGCTCCAGAATAAAGGAAGCGAAAGAGACACAAGGATTCAGTGCAATGGGTGATGCCGGCCTGCTTCCTGGACTGGGGAACGAGAGCTCTGCAGGAACCATGGGCTCTCCTGAACAAACATGAATCCAGACAGACCGAAGCTTGGTGAAAAGCGACTCCCTCCTGATTCTGACAACCACGCCATGCTTACGTGAGAGACTGCCCTCGCTCTCGATAGCACCCCATGCTTACATCACAGCCCTGTGGACAACTATGAGCAGGACCTGGGGCCCACGGGAGGATCACACAGCAGGCTGGGTGGAGGGACAGTTCTGTCCAGCCCTTTGGGACTCTCTGTAATTCCAGCCCACAAACCTGCCAGGCACAGCTGCCTCGGACTTGGGTGTTGAGACCCAGCTCCTCCATATGGATCCTGGACCCTGCACTGCCCCCAGTGTCTCTGGACAAGTTCTCACCCCTCCAAGCCTCTGTTTTCTCATCTACAAAAAAGACATGTCACCACATGGTTGTGGAATTAAAGGAGAAGGTGGCGCCCAGCGCTGGGCAAGTCCCTCACTGGTGGCATGGCCTGAGCAGGGCCGGGGCTCGTACATTCATAGTTTTCTCAGAGGGCAAGGATAGCTTTCCCCAGCGGGCAGTCCCTCCGGATGTCCAGCCACCTGCCCCATCCCAGCACTGGGCCTCAGCTCTCAAGAAGCCACAGCAGAGGATGCTGCGGGCAGTGCTGAAGTTAGAGGTCTCGGGGCCATAGTCAAACGTTCTCACCTGTCCTTCCTACCAGTGTTCCTATTCCTCGGAGGGAAGTGTCCATGTCCTTGGAAAGCCCGGCCTTGGGCCATCTGGCTCTCAGTGACAACAGGAGGAGTGACATGAGAAGCCGCCACTGGACACGCTGAACTGCATTCTGGCCTTTGTCACAGCCTGAGGCCTCTGGAGGCCGATGTCCCTGGGATTACATGGTGCTAATTATTCTGGAGCTGACTGGAGCCCAGAAAGCTGAAGGCAGGACCCTGGGTCTCACATATGGGTGGAAGGCTTGGCTATCCTTACATTCCGCTGGGAGGGAAGATTCCAGAATGAGGCTGTGGTTGTGTTGCCTGGGTCGGGTCTGTTTGAAAGCCCCCCAGAAGGAAGTGGGCTTCTCTTCCAAAGAGAAGCCCTCCTGCTGGTGAGGAAGCAGCCAAGTTCCAAGATCCCTGCTTAGGGCTAAGCCTGTCCCGACACAACGGCAATGAGCAGACCCCCCAGGCAGGAGGTTGGGAGGGGGTGGCCCGTTTCCATTCCTCTGTCTCCAAGGCCTAAGAGTGACCATCAAGTGACCCCACAGACCTTGTGTCGACCTCCACCCCCAGGAGCCCCATAGCTTTCCACGCCTTGGCATACCCGGCAGCAGCACACAGGCTGAGAAGGGTGTGGACCATCTTCAACGTCAGCTGTTTCAGCCCCTCCCTCAGGGAGCAGAAGGCCACCCCCCGGCTGGCACACCCGCTCTGCCCTTCCCACTGTGGGGCTGGACAGCTGGTTGGCTCTCTGAATGTCATCCCTGGAGCAGGGCTAATGACAGCCACCTGCAGCTTCTTCTCCAGAATAAAGAATGGGACTCAGCGAGTGCTTGGCCCATAAGTGTGTGATAAATAACAGCTATCACTATTATCTAGTTATAAAAGCAAATGCCAAGAAAATTAGCAGGTGCCTGGTGCCACAATGCTGCTGATACGAGGGCCATTCCAGGATGCAGCTGAATCATCAGAGTCCAGTTGACCCAAAGGCCAAGCCACTGGGCAGGAAGGGTCCCCGTGGGCTGGAGGGACAGGGTGGGTCTCAGTGGGGTTTGATGACGTCCTCAAGGAAGCCATGGAGTGACAGATGAGGGACTTGGGGGCTAAGGGAACAGAGAGGCCTGGAGACTGTGGCACTTTGAACATGGTGGGGGTGCTGGTGCACCAGAAGGTGGGGGCAAATGAGGGCCCAACCCTGTGGGAAGCCGAGGGCTGGCTGAGTTCATCCTGCTGCAGGCTGCATGCCCCAGCGTTGGGTTAACCCTGCCATGCCCTGCCCTCGCCGGTGTCCAAGAGCTCTGTGCATGGCCGCTCAGCAGCCCAGCCCTGCCTGTCCTCCCACAGCCCAACCAAATTCAGGTCTGAGTGGGTTCTGGGGGCTGTGTAGAAGGAATGCAAGAGTCACACTTGGGGTTCCTGGCTGCATCCCAGACCTCACTGGCGCACGAACACCATCCACAGGTGCACACAAGTGACGCTCCTCCACTGTGTTGGGCAGAGCAGGTACAGGCATCCGTACGATTCAACCACCAAGCAAGCCAGAAACGAGTGCTCTCAAAACACTGGCACTGTTGCAGCAGGGTTGGTTGGAGGCTGAACATTGATGGCAACAGTTGGTGTGATGGTTAATACTGAGTGTCAACTGGATTGGATTGAAGGATGCAAAGTACTGTTCCTAGGTCCGTCTGTGAGGGTGTTGTCAAAGGAGATTCACATTTGAGTCGGTGGACTGGGAGAGGCAGACCCACCCTCCATCTGGGTGGGCACCACCTAAGCAGCTGCCAGCGTGGCTAGAATAAGTCAGGCAGAAGAAGGTGGAAGGACTGGACTTGCTGAGTGTTCCGGCCTTCAACTTTCTCCCGTGCTGGATGCGTCCTGCCCTGAACATCGGACTCCAAGTCCTTCAGCTTTTCAGCTCTTGCGTTTACACCAGTGGTTTTTCAAGGGCTCTCGGGCCTTTGGCCGCAGACTGAAGGCTGCACTGCCGGCTTCCCTGCTTTTGAGGTTTTGGGACTTGGACTGATCCACCACTGGCTTCCTGGCTCCTCAGCTTGCAGATGGCCTATTGTGGGACTTCACCTTGTGACTGTGTGAGTCAATTCTCCTTAATAAACTCCCTTTTATATGTACATCTATCCTATTAGTTCTGTCTCTCCGGAGAACCCTGACTAATACAGTCTGTCACCCCCTAATTCCATTAGACCCTATACCAAGCCTGCAGGGGACAGAGAAGAGCAAGCCCACGTCCTCACACCTGAGACGTCACTGTCACACTGCATTGGCAGGACCTGCACTCAGAGAGCTCATGCTGAAAATCGGGGCAGAGACAGTTGGGTTGCCCAGGCCGCAGCACTGATGGGCTTCAGGGCTCAGCTCAGGATGTGAAGCAATGGGGCCTACGTTGGCAGCTCCTGCCATGCAGGAGGTATACGAGCTAGGCCCTAATAGGTTAATGGATCTATTATGAGGAATAGCTTCTTGGAGGGGGGAGCCCCAGCAAATCCAAAGTGGATGCTATTTCTCAAGGCTGCAGCCAAGAGTTTTCCTTACATCTTAATTCATTCGTTGGTGCAAAAAGCAGCAGAATCTCTCAGGGGCAGCAAGGACCTTGAGGTAGTCTCCGTGTTTTCAGAACCTTGCCACTCCCTCTTCACACTCAGCCTGGAGTTAGCCACGCTCCTGTCCAAGGGAGTGGAGGGACAGGTGGGCCGAGGGCCAGCAGAGTGGGCGAGGCCTTGGCCTTCAGAAACTCAACCCCACCCGGACACAGCTGGTGGTAGGCCTTCTCAGCCCCTCGTCTGAGTGCCCTCTCTCCATGGCCCTTAACTTGTCACCTGGAACGTAGGAAATGTGGGCCCCAGTTTTCAGGAATTGTCAGAGAAGGTGACAGTAGTGGTACCTGTAGCTGCTGGCCCTGCAGCTTGCAAAGGGCCATGGGTCCAGCAGAAGGTGTGGGCTTCCGATCGCCCATCTTCCACCAGCCCCTCCCACCCTGGGCTGCATGGCCTGTTTGCAAACTACAGGCATTGAGTTATTCTTTCTAAGAGCCACATAGATGTTCTTGGGTCCGATTCTTAAACATATTCGCAATCATACAAAGAGTGACCCAGTGACCCAGCAGTTCCTTTTTTTGAGAAATTATCTTGGAGCTAAATCAGCCAAGTGAGCAAAGACTAAGCAGCAAGGATATTTAATGCTGCGTTGTGTAGCAGAGGAAAACGGAAAACTCACAAGCCCTTCAACATGGATGCATTGCTCTGGTCATGTGTCTGTGCAGGGAGTCCGTGACAGGAACCAACAGAAGTGGGGGGTCATAGAGAATGCTGTTTGGTGCAAGGTCTGAACCAAACCTTGTGCAAAACAGAGCTGTGTCTCGCCGCAGCCTGGGAGCAATAATCTGATGGAGGAGGTGTTATAGCTCCTGTTCCCCAAAGCAAAACTAGAGCCTGGAGGGTTCCCTGTCTCACCCTGGGTCACACCTGGCCTAATTTGAAAACCAGATTCTTAACGGAGACTTAGTGTGGCCAATAAAGTGACCACATGGCACTACATTTATGGCTGTGGATGGATGCTCACAGAACCCTAGGTGGAAAAGAGCTGGCTGCTACAGTGCAAGCACCTAGTGGCAGACAGGCACATCTTCCTGCACAGACACTCGGAGGTAGGCTAAGCAGGCACCCCATGTCCTTCTGCACACTTTCTGCATTTTCTGATCAGTTTGTTTGCAATAACTACGTATTAGTTTTATTATCAGGGGAAAATAATAAAGCTATTTTTAAAGGCTGGCAATGGATACCTTGGAGATGGGGAGTATATCTGGCTGCAGCCAGCTGCAGATGAATCATCTGAGGACACTCAATTCAGCGGCGTGGCGCTAGGGACTCAAATGAACTGGAAAGGCCAGGTGACTAAGACTCATCAACCCCTTACCCAGGGCAGGGACCCGAGGGGCCCTTGGAGGAGGGGCCCAGGGCAGAGGGGGTGTGAGCAGAAGGGAGGAGGGTGCCAGCCCCTGATAGCCATGACACAGCTTTGTCACTGACGTATGGGACATCCTTCTGCTCTCCCTGGCCCCCCGCCGACAACAAAGAGAAAACAGCAGCCCCGACTTAAACTCACACGTGTGCCCCCCTCTCAAGTTGGTGGGCGGGGGGGTGCACAAAAACACCATGTCCTTTTTAGGAATAGCAGCACATGGAGGGAGCGCCATCCAGCATGGAGGGAAGATGCTGCCCAGCTGTGCCACTGCCCAGCAGCCTCCGGGCAAGGTCCTGCTCGAGCTGACTCTCCAGCAGCTGAGAAGGTCTGTGCCAGCCATGCACACACCCCTGAGCGTGTCCCCTGCCAGGACTAAGCACGGGCAGCCTCTGGACATCTGCAAATTAAAAAGAAAACACCCCTGCTCTTTCCAGCTGTATGAACCAGTCCCGGACCAGACACCTGTGTCTGCTCAGGGTTTTCTCACTCATTTGCTAAACCCCTCTCCCTGCTCTAAGAAGAGCACCCATCCTGCCCACCTCCCCGTATAAGGTCTCCCCTGTCAATGAAATGAGAAGCACTTTTGGCCTCATGTTTACCTGATGGATGGACAAAACACAGAACATGACGCAGTCACCACCACCGATGGCCACAGAGTGACAGGTGATTGAGGGAAATTAAACAGCCCTCCCTAAGTCATCCATCATGAGAACCTCATTCCTTCCCTCGGCCAAGGGTCGGCAGTGCTCTCGCGGAGCAATTCATCACCGGCGGGCCATGTCATCACAGGCCATCGCCTCTCCGGGAAGCCGGGATCGACCAGGCCCGGCTCGCCCGCCCGGAAATGCCTTTTAAGCGCCATCCTAAGTGGGAATTTAATTGAAGTGTAATAAGGCATCTAATACGAGATTAAAAGGCAAGGCCACCTGGAATGAGCCGTCACTTAAATAATTACTTTGCTTTCTCGGTCACCGCTCCCTCACCAGTGGCCGTGTGGTCATTTAGCATCAGCATTGGAGGTAGAGGCGGTCCTGGGGGCTCGCCAGGTCCTGTTTCCCAGCCGCCTTCTGGGCAGTGGGAGAGGTGGAAGACCAGCCTGGTGGGGAAGTGGGGTCACGTGGCCGGTCCTGGCCAGTGAGATGCGCAGTCCCTTTTCAGGACTGGGCCCGGGTCTCTCTGCGCCTTGCTCTTCCCTGCCCTCCCCAGGACGAACGCAGGCCTGGCACTGGGCTGACGGAGTCACCGCTGCCCGGGTCACGCCATAGAGCCAGCACCTGCAGCGGCTTGGCCTGGCCCCAGAGCAGTTTCTATGTGCATGAAAGGACCAAAGATTCAGGTCACCATAGCGTAACGCAGACGAGATGGACACACCACATAGGGCCCCTGCAGCCTGCGAGCTAGGGGTGCTGCCTGCAAAGAGGAAGGACGTGGGGTTTGCTTCACCTGCCTCCAGTTTGGATGAGACCTCAGGACCCACTTCCAGTGTTTCCATTTTAGAGGTGAGGGCAAGAAGCTATATTTCAAGAAGGGGGGCCATGCCCCACCACCTGGCAGCAGAGCCTGAGCTGAACCTGCTTGGCCCTCCCAACCTTCTCAGAGCTCCTGCCTACCAGGACCTGCTGTAGGAGCTTTTGGGGTCTTGGTGACCCAGTCAGAGCCACTTGGTCACAGGATCAGCTGCTGCCTGGTGAGTTCCCTGTTACCGGCTTCCCCCTAAGGCCACTGGTAAGGCTGGGACCTTTATGGGTAGAGAGCCCCGGCTGGTCACGACCACTGTCCTGTGAACATCATTCTGAAGTCGAAGGCACTGACTTGTAAGGGGAGGGGGCAGATCCAGTAGAAAACACACCGCATGTTTTGTAGGTGGTGGGAAGTCTTTCAACAGGCATTTTTGGACAGCCTGCTGTGCGCACAGCACCCAGTGTTCTGTGAATCTTGCCATTGATCTCAAGGCCAGCCAGATGCCCATGAAATATTGGGCACGTTGGGCAGCAGGCTTTTATTTTGGTATGAGTTCAGCCTGCTGTTATTACTTCCTCATCTTTTCTTTTCAGGTTTCCAAAAGCCTGGGCCCGTGGTGAATCCTGGCTGGGAGGAACTTTGAGGGCACCCCTGGGCTCCTCCCCTGTGCCCTGCCCCCCGCCCACGCCATCCCTGATAGTGCCCAGATTCTCCTTAACTTATTTCCAGGAGCAGCAGCGCTGGCTTTCTCAGTGCCTCCGGGGACAGGTCGCTCACCCCGCCCGCCACAACTCGGGCCACTTTTGACCCCCGGGAGTATTCGGCAACAAGTCTGGCAAGAGCATCAGTGTGGGTGGCCAGTGACCACGTGCAGCACTTGGCCTGCAGCAAGAGCCAGCTGCATGGGCTGGGCTGGAGTCAGGGGCTTGTCTGGACCTCATCAGGATGCAGAGGAGGAATCTGGCCTGGAGGACCCTGCCCTGCACGTCCGCCTCAGAGCCAGGGTGACCCTTTGCCTTTGTCCTTGAAGAAATGCATTTTAGGGACTCAATGTCCCTGATTGTCCCGATCCAGAGTCCAGAGCAGGAGAGGCTGTCACTCCCTCCCCTGTCCCTGGAACATTAGAACAGCCCATGGGAGGGGCAACACTGTCCTTGGGAGACCTCAGTCCTCATCCATCCCACCCTGAACGTCAAAGCCACGTGACGGAGTTCAACCAGCTTCCTCCAAGCTGGCCATGCCTTTCCACGCCCGTCTTTGGGGGGTTCCCTTCTGAAATTCCTCCTCTTCCTCCCACATGCGCCTTCCCACGACCTCCATGCTTCTAAGGAGCAATCGTGCCTCCTGGATGCCTCTCTGTCAGCTTTCAATGTGGGGAATAAAGACCTACGGAAGTGTTGGCAAGCCAGTTAAAAATAGCCCCGTCTATTAAAAGGTGAAAACGTGGTGAGAAACACAGGCAGGGTGGGGGTGAATGTGCTGCCTGCCTCAGCCCTGCCCTCTTTCTGGAAGAGCCAGCCCTCCCCAGACTCGGCAGCCCAATCAGAGGCCCTGACCCCACCAGCCATCTCCAACGCACGCGAGCCCTTTGGGTGGCGGCCCTGGCTGCCCAGCGAGTGTCTATCTCAAGCCTGTGTGGATGCCAGTTTGCTTTTTAATCTTGTTCCCTTGATACATATCAGCTTTTAAATCAAGGAATGCGTCTTCCCAAATGAAGAGGCTTTTATTAGGCACCCTGTATCGCTTTCAAAAGAAAAAGTCACATTAATTCCAACTATGTGCCATGTGTTTGGATTGATTCCGACATCACAGCGTCAGCAGTCCGTTTTCTTCGCAGAGAAATTCCGTCATCTCTGACACCAACATCAACAGCAGCCAAAGGGTCTCTGGTGTGGGCAGGGGACCGTCCCACACAGACCTCAGTTGCAGAAGCCAGAAGCAGTGATGAACAGAAACCTCGGGAGAGCAGAGAGCTCCGAGGAGCGGCAGAGAGGTAGGGCTGTGGGTTAGGGTGCCACTGCTCGCAGCCGGGTGAGGCAGGGTCTGGGTGGTGCTGCAGCCCCCACACTGTCTCCCACAGTGGGTCACGTTCCTCTCCTCTTCCATCCACCACAGTTCACACAACTGCCAGAGCGGGGTTCAAGGCCCCAGTCCCCTGCCTGAGACCCTCCAAGACTCTGCAGCACCCACAGGCCATGCCTGCGCTGCCCACATGGTCTGTGATGCTCCCCAAGGCCCCTCTGCAGCCCCCGACACCCCACCCCCACCCATCGCATGCCTATTCCCCAAAGTGAGTTGTTCCCCTGGGCCTCTGTAGTGCCCTTCCACCCTCCTGAAAATCCCTCCTCCAAGACCATCCATGTTTCCCTTCCTCTCTGGAACCTTCTTTGATCCTCCCAGGCTTAACTCACTGAGTTCCCCCTTCCCCTGAGCTCCACACAGTACTCAGCAACCCCACTTCTACAGCAGAAGCCACTTCCTACGTGGGCTCCTCTCTGGAACCTTCCTTGATCCCCCCAGGCCTAACTTACTGAGTTTCCCCTTCCCCCGATCTCCATATAGCACTCAGCAACCCCACTCCTCGAGCAGAAGCAACTGCCTTCTTGGGCACTGGCGTTCTTGCCCATCTTTCCTCTTGAAATGCAGTTTCTTAGGGCACCAGGAAAGACCATCAGTGCTCGTTGACCGAAAGTTCAACGTGCTCACAGACTCTGAGCATGATTTTGCACCATCTGTCAGTAGGTCCTTGATTTTCTGTTTTTTTCAGAATCTTGGGCTAAAGATCTATGAGTGCTGGGACCACTCTCCTTGTCAGGTGGTAAAAAGCTCTTCAGCAAATCAAAGCTCTCCTCTCCCAAGCAAGCAGTGGGTCCTTTCCTCCCCTGGAGGCGTCTCAGGCAGGGCCACAGTCGGGAGAGCTGAGATGCTGTGGCAGAGAGGAAAGGAGGGTGCGACCCCGCCCTGCCCCTGTGCCTGGACCTCAGCTGTCTCCTCCATGAGGCACACCCCATGACACAATTGCCACATGCCCACTATGCCACCATCCTTCTGCACACGCCTGCCCTGCCCCCACTGTGCCACACCTGCCATGTCACACCCACCCCACACCTGCTATGTCCCCACCGTGCCACACCTAGGTCACACCCTTGCCACACCCCCAAACCCCCACTGTGCCGCACCTACCATGTCACACCTATGCCACACACACCAAGCCCCCACCATGCCATGCCTTTACCATGCCCCTACTGTGCCCTGCCACACCCCATGCCACATTCCCCCTCCCCTGGTTGCACTCTGTCACTCCCCCACTACATCACATCATATACCCTCGCCACTTCAAGATCTGCCCACTGCTATGCCAAGCTCTGTGACACCAGGCCCCTGTCACACCACACCACACCCCCATTATGCCACACCTCACCTCCACCATGCCACACCCCTACTATGCCACACCACATCTCCACCACACCACACCTCTACCACGCCACACCACACCCCACAGCCCCATGTCACACCCCCCACCACACTGCACCACACCCCCCACCATGCCACACCTCACCCCCATGCCACACCCCCCACCATGCCACACCACACCCCCCACCATGCCACACCACCTCCCCCACCACACCACACCCCCATTATGCCACACCTCACCTCCACCATACCACATCCCTACTATGCCACACCACATCTCCACCACACCACACCCCATCACACCACACCACACCTCCACCATGCCACACCCCCACTATGCCACACCACATCCCCACCACACCACACCACACCCCCCACCACGCCACACCACACCCCCACTATGCCACAGCACATCTCCACCACGCCACACCCCATCATGCCACACCACACCCACACCATGCCACACCCCACCCCCACCACGCCACACCACACCTCCACCACACCACACCCCACACCCCCATGTCACACACCCCACCAGGCTGCACCACACCCCCCACCACGCCACACCACACAGCCCACCACGCCACAACACACCCCCATGCCACACTCCCCATCATGTCACACCACACCCCCCACCACGCCACACACACCCCCATGCCACACTCCCCATGATGTCACACCACACCCCCCACCACGCCACACCACACCCCATGCCACACTCCCCATCATGTCGCACCACACCCCCCACCATGCCACATCTCACCCCATGCCACACCCCCCACCATGCCACACCACACCCCCATGCCACACACCCCACCACGCCACACCACACCCCCCACCATGCCACACCACACCCCCCACCATGCCACACCACACCCCCATGCCACACCCCCATCATGTCACACCACACCCCCCACCACGCCACACCACCTCCCCCACCACGCCACACCACACCCCCCACCATGCCACACCTCACCCCCATGCCACACCCCCCACTATGCCACACCTCACCCCCATGCCACACCCTCCACCATGCCACATCACACCCCCATGCCACACCCCCCATCATGCCACACCCCACTACTCCCTCATGGCGGAGGCCCATCCGTATCTCTCCCTCAGGCAGGAGCCCCTGACTAGTCTCCATCTCTTGACTGGCCTTACTTACATCTTTCAGTAATTCCCCTCCACTGTGGCTGTGTTAGCCTGGCTAAGGTACACCCTGGACCTCACTTCCTGCTGTAAAGGCTTCTGTGGATCCCCTGGAGCTGGGCTGAAGTCCATGTCCCGGGCTGCCATCCACGGACTCTATAGATAGTCCCAGAAGCATGAGCAGAGCCGTCCTCCCTCCTCTGACGTTCCCGGCCGGTCTGTGCCTGGGCCCTTGACTCCTCCATTCCCCAGTCCTTATTCTTCCTCCACTCACTCACGAAGAGAGCCTCAGCCTCCATCTTTTCAAGGAGGCATTCTGAGCAAAAGAGAGGCTCAGCCTCCATCTTTTCAAGGAGGCATTCTGACCAAAAGAGAGGCTCAGCCTCCATCTTTTCAAGGAGGCATACTCCGACCAAAGGAGGTGAAGTCGTCCCTGGGTTTGGGGGGCGGTCGTTGTGAATCTTCACAGAGCATATATTTCTCAGCCATTGCAGGGGCCAAGCCCGGTACTGTACTGTATCTGCACTGTACCAGCTGTGTGAGGCGGGGACAAGGGCCTGGCCCACTGTGGGAGGTCAATCTGAGTTTGCTGAGCAGTCATAACTCCTAATGCAAGCTAGGTCTCCTCTGCGTGGGAGTGCTTGCACTAAGGGAAGTCACAGCAGCCTTGGAACACACTCATCGCCCAGTACACCCAGTCACAGAGGCCTGCATGCAGCCCCATGTGCACGGGCCCTCACTGCACCCTTCTGATTTGCCTTCCAGCCTCTGGTTGTGGCCACCAGCTCTCCTCCACTCAGCTCCTGCGGGCTGCAGTCTCCTTGAGAGAGGGTTATGATAATGTGGCTGAGCCGGCAACGGCCCCTAGGATATGCACTTGAGCCCTACTTAGCTGCCAGCTGTTTAAAAATGGAAGGAAGAGATTAAAAATGAGCAAGCGAAACGGCTTTGAATAAAGCCATCAACAGCCCAAATGTGCAAGCTAATTCAATTTCTGCATCTTTCCTGCTCTGAAGTGTGCACACTCGAGAGCCACAAGTTTCCTCTGTCAAGGCAGGAGGAGCTGAAATGCACAAAGCGGACCTGCCTGCCTTCCTCAATGGCCACTTATAAATTTCCCAAACTTCATCCAAACACAGGCATCTCCGTTAGAGCTCCTCATAGAAATGTCTGCGTCCACTTGGTAATCACCCACACAACTACTGAGGGCAGAGAGAGGCAAAGCTTAACTAACAAGTTCCTCACCATGAGAACTGCCTGGGGGCCAGCCACTCAGCACCCACAGCCTGCGGGAACCCTCTGGCTCAACCCACATGGGCGCCTCTGCCACGGGACAGATTGACCACCCACGAAACTCAGCTGCAGAAGAGAACAGCAAACATCTGTCATCCCAGTGTCCTGTTGGTCAGGAATTAGGGAGCGGCTTAGCTGGGTGCTTCTGGCTTGGGGTCTCTCATGAGGTTGCAGTCAAACAGGCAGCAGAGGCCACCTCACCTGAAGGTCTGCGTGGCTTGGAGGATCTGCTTCCAAACTCACTCACCTGGCTGTTGGGAAAAGGCTCCATACCACCTGGACCTTGCCGACGAACCACTCATGATGTGGTAGGTGGTTCCCCCCGCAGAACGTGACAGAGACAGACACAGAGAGAGAGACAGAGAGAGAGAGGGAGAGAGAGAGAGGGAGAGAGAGAGAGAGGCACCCAAAATGGGACCCACGGTGCCTTTTATAACCTAATCAAGGGAGGGGCTAATGCAGCTTCTGACAGCTTCTGCCTGCCTGAGGGTCACTGGGGGCCATCCTGAGGCTGGCTTCCGCATGGGTGTGGTCTCTCCATATTAAGATGAGGAACACACTCTCAGACCATGCAGGCCACCTGCCCGAGCTCATGCAGCCAGTGGGGCAGAGGAAGGAAGGGACCCCAGCAGACTGATTCAGAGGTGCTTGGACTCAGGGGCTGTGGGGGGAGCCCCATCCCTATGGCTGCTGTCCACTGGGCCCGTGCAACCTTGAGAAAGTTGCCCAGTGGCCTGGGTCTCAGCTGCGCCATCTCCTCAAAGAGGACAGTCATGCCAGGGCCTGATGGTCCCAGTGCCCGAGGGTGACCTGGGGGCCAGTGTGAGGAGAAAGTGGAATCATTCCACACATCTGAGGGGGCCGTGGGGCCTGGCCAGGATGAGACCCAGCCTGGAAGCCAGCACCAGTCTGCACAAGCCAGTGTGGCAAGCAGGGAAACTGAGGCTCAAAGAGCTACTGAACCCAAGCCAGACCACCGGTGGGGCCAGGGGTCAGACCACAGGGACCCTGGATCCCAAAAGCTTCACTGCAGGCCCCCCACACAGAGGATGGAGGGACTGACCCTAAGAGCAACTGAAAGGGCCCACGGTAGGGGCCTGTTCAGGGCCAGGCCTGGCTTTATCACGAGGACCTGCAGGGCCACCATCTGAGGCAGACATTGTCATTGTCACCCACTTAGGTGAGAGGAAAGTAAAGGCCAGCGACTGTCCCAAAGTGGAACAGTTGGAGGTCAGCCTGGGTCCCACCCTGGCCCACCCTCAGCCGCTGTGCTCCCACTACCTCCCCCCTAGAGCTTAGCGGCCACCTCCCTGCTGCTCCGTCCATGTGCGTCAGGAAGACCAGCTGCCGAGACAAACGTCCCGTACCTCAGAGGCGTAAAGCAAAGTGCATCTCACTTAAGTAGGCAACAGCTCCCTCCTCCAGACTGATCCGTCCTGGGGTCCTCGGAGCCCCTCCACTCAGCCCTGATGGGCAACAGAGCAGGCAGCCGACACACCGTGAGGGATTTGGGGATTGCAGCACTTCTGCCCACACCCCGTTGGTCAAAAAATGGACACCCGACCCCTCCAGACTACAGGGGAGGCCTGGGGTGCAGCCAGGTGCCCAGGAAGGAAAGGAAGCTAGAACTGAGGGGCTCCCAGTGCTCCTGTCCACACTGTGCCCTCTGGGTCCTTCCTGTTTCCACCAAGCCATGTCTCACTCGAGATCACAGGTCACAGTGGGCAGCAGAGCCAGAGTTTAAACCGGCCCCGCCCCTGGAGTGTCTCGGGGGACCTCTGGTTAGTGGCGCAGATGGCGGGCTGAGTTATCAAATTTCTCCAACTGACAGGGCCCTGGTTCCTCCATCAAACCGACACCTCTGATCTTCTTGGGGAAGTCAGGCTGCCGAAGCTGCCCGGCCTGCGGCGCCCTGCCTCCTCCTGAACTTGACACCCAGGCCTTGACATAGGAGCACAAGGAGCCCACATCCCAGTGAAAACAGCACTGTGCCCTCCACAGAGAGCAGGGCTCCATCCAGGCTGCAGGGCCCCATCCTCCACATCTTCCTCCCAGCACCAGCCCGTCCCTCGTTCGTGTGGTTCAGAAGAGCCTCGGCAAGGAGCCAGAGGGAGCTTTCAGCCCGCAGACAAGTCACTTCACAACTCAAAACCCAAAGGAGGCCCTCACTCACCCAGAGTCAGGCCAAACTCCTGGCTCTTGAGGCCCCCAGTGCTGCCCCCGGCTCCTTGACCTTCTTCCCCACCCCAGCTCTCCCCCTCCCTCCCTTTAGTGCTCCTGGCCTCCTCATTGCTCCTACCTCGGGACCTTTGCACTTGCCGTACCCCAGCCTGGCATGCTCTTCCCTGAGTTCTATGCGGCCCTCCCTTATATCCTCAAGTCTCTGCCCCAGTGCCCCTTGCCCACAGGGATGCACGGACCCCATGTTTAAAATGAGAATCCCCCGCCCCTCACTCCCACTTTGCAACGCACTGCACCTGAACACTTGTCAGCCACTTGTTTTTGTCACTGCCACCCCCCCCTTTCAGAATGTGCATTCTGGAATGGGGGATGTTTGTCTGCCCTGGTGACCACTGTGTCCCCAGCCCCTTGCACAGGGGACATGCCTACTATTTGGTTGTCGAATGAAGATACAGAACATTCTTCTTTTCGTCACCATCTGTGCACCCCCATCCGGACTGACCACAGGAAGATAGCAGGTGTGTCCCCACCACAGTGACAGGGACTGGGCTCACCCGGCCTTCCCCACCAACTCCAACCCCAGTGGCTGAGCAGCCCCCAGGGCTGAACCCACATCTGAGGAAAGGCGTTGCACCCGTTACTTTAGTCCTTGTCTCCTACCCGAGGTCCCTGGGAGGCTGCCCTGCGGTGGGATTTCTCCCTCATCGACAGCTCTGCATTCTGACAGCCTGTCCCCAAAGCAATGGGCAGAAGGCCCCATCTCTGAGACCTTTCTTTCCAAACAAGTGACTTTGCTGAAAGGCCAGGCTGGGCTCTCACATGGCTGTGGCCCTTGGGCAGCTCAGCATGTCACTGTGTTCAAATGACAATATTCTCTACCAAGAAGAGGGTGCAGGTGGGGTTAGAGAGGCCCACGGGACCTGACAGACAGCTGGAGGTTCCAGCCCCTGCCTCTCATCTCTAGGAGAGCCACGGAGGCCGACAGGGAATGGGCTAGCCAAGTTCACACTGGCCCGGTGGCTGCGTCAGGATGGCCAGAGGCATCCCCAGGGCCAGAGCAGCCAAACCTGAGAGGCGGCCCCAGGCAGTAGGAGGACACAGACTTGGCCATCGGGTCCCCTGCTCAACCACTGCCTGGCTGACCAAGCCTTCCTTGTTATCCCAAATGTAATGTGACAGCGATGACCACAACACAGTTGTGGCCACCACGGTGCAGGGGTGCCCAGACCCTAGGTCTGCACATACTCACGTTGGTGCCCTGTCTCTCCTTTGGATTTGCTGTCACTCCTCTGGATCTTCTTGTCCCCAGGGTCCAGCCCCCTGGTTCAGCTTGGCCCTTCCCCTCCATTTCCAGAGGCTGCCAGAATCACTGGAACTGGGTGGGGCACGAGGCCAGGACGCGGACTCCAAACCTCGTCTCAGCCAGGGAGAGGCTCAGTGGCCAGGCTGAGGGAGGCAAGGGAGGGCTGCTGGGGTCGTTCCCTCAGCAGGCTTCTGCAAACACAAACCAGCCTGCGAGGAGCTGCTGTGCCTGAGTGGCACTGAGTTTGAGAATCCTCATGGTCATAACCTGGAGGCATCGTCTCTCGTCTTGCTGCTCACAGATATGAAAAGAATGTTCTTCCTTGACGCCATAGACAGCACCTCCACTGTGCACCGAGCCCAGTGCCTCATTTACGATGGGCCCTTGATACCCAACCTAGGACAAATAAGTGTCGGACCCTCCTGCTGCCCGGATGCTGGGATTGAAGCAAATACAGTCAAAAGGGGCGGCCATGCATTGCTGGGATCTGGCCACCAGCGGTGGCAGCCACACCTGCCCAGGACCACTCACCTGCTGCACGGCTGGAGGACCCCAGCTGCCCAGCAACCAGTGCCACACAGTCTCTGCCAGGGTCTGGGCCCAGCTGGGAAGGCAGTGCCAGCACTGGCAAAGCCAGAGGGTGGGACCCTATGAGCTGCCATCCTGGCCATGCACCCCCCAGACCTGCAGGGGCCCTGCTAAGGACCAGTCCTGGGATGAATTTGAATAAGAGTCTATCTGGGCGCATGGAGCTGACCCCAGAGAGAGCAGGGGTCTCAGCAGGGCGGGAGGAGGGGCCCCTGTGCCTGCTGTGGCTCCCGCCCCCTCTCTCTCTCATCACCCATGTGGCCAGAGGGGACTACCTTCTGCAGTTCCCTGCCCTGGTGGGGACTACCTTCCTGTCCACCTGACACCCCTGCTCAGATGGGGGCATGTTGGCTCAGCCCACAGCTGGGTATGAGCAGTCAGTCACCCCAGAGCACCTTCATTTTGCTTCCAATGAGAGCTTTGATGGTCTCATTGTCACCGACAGCGCCTGAGAGAGGAATCTGAAATCATACACCACCCAGGTCCCTCTGCCTTAAATGACTGGGCACGGAAGGAAATTCCAACCACAGAATCAGGCGCAGCCCATGGTGACACGCATTGGGGAGAGGGCGCCGTGCTGGGGTCCTGGATGCTGATCGGGCACTGCCAGGGGAGACATTGGGAAAGTCCCTCCCCGCTGTGACCCACACTTCTTGTCTAAAGGGTGATGGCAATGGTGAGTGAGACAGCCTGGGACCACTGCAGACAGTGGGTGGGTGGGTGAGCTCGGGGCCTCCGGAGCATGTTCTGTGGGTCCCTTCCCACAAAAGAGGGCCCTGTGACCAAGGAACACGGGAAATTCTCCTCTCACACACTCAGCCAGTCGGTGAGGCCAAGCACGGCCGGAACACCTGTGGCTGCCCTCATCTGCAGGCATCTCATTGTATCCGCCAGGCAAGGTCAGCAGCAAACAGCCCCCAAGGCCCTGCAGCTTGAGAAATTCCAGTTCATTCCCAGATGTGCTCCACGTCCACTGTGGGTCTGCAGAGAAGCTCAGTAGCTGAAGTGGCGGGAAACCAGGGTGACGAAGGCTCGCTCCTTGCACAAACGCCCTCACTCATCTCAGAAGTGGGGCAGAACAGGGAAAGTCACCAACCGTTCTGGCTCTTAGCGTGCCCTTCCCCTTCCCATTTCCCCTTCCCATTCCCCTTCCCTCTTCCCCTTCCCATTTCACCTTCCCATTCCCCTTCTCTCTTCCCCTTCCCATTTCCCTTCCCATTTCCCCTTCCCTCTTCCCCTTCCCATTTCCCCTTCCCATTCCCCTCCCATTTCCCTTCCCATTCCCCTCCCCGTTTCCTCTCCCATTTCTCCTCCCCATTTCCCCTTCCTGTTTCCCCTCCCATTTCCCCTTCCCTCTTCCCCTTCCCTTTTCCCATCCCCATTTCCCCTCCCATTTCCCTTCCCATTTCCCCTTCCCTCTTCCCCTTCCCATTTCCCCTCCCATTTTCCCTTCCCATTTCCCCTTCCCCCTTCCCATTTCCCCTTCCCTCTTCCCCTTGCCATTTCCCCTTCCCATTTCCCCTTCCCACTTCCCCTTCCCATTTCTCCTCTCCATTTCCCCTCCCCGTTTCCCCTTCCCATTTCTCCTCCCCATTTCCCCTACCCATTTCCCCTTCCCATTTCCCCTCCCATTTCCCTTCCCATTTTCCTTCCCTCTTCCCCTTCCCATTTCCCCTCCCCGTTTCCCCTCCCTGTTTCCCCTTCCCATTTCCCCTTCCCATTTCCCCTCTCATTTCCCTTTTCATTTCCCCTTCCCTCTTCCCCTTCCCATTTCCCCTTCCCATTTCCCCTTCCCTCTTCCCCTTCCCATTTCCCCTCCCATTTCCCCTTCCCATATCCCTTTCCCATTTCCCCTTCCCATTTCCCATTCCCATTTTTCTTTCCCGTAGCTTAATTGCCAAAGCAAATCACAAAGCCATGCCCATCCCCAGCAGCGAGGTGGTGCCCCCTCACCTGTGACCAAACAGAGGGAGTCCTTGGCAATGGGCACTTCCAACCACCTCTGCAGCTGTGAATGTCCCCCTGAGATGGTCCCACAAAAGAGACTTTGGGAAATGCAGCATTTGCTTATTAATAACCCTAAAGTGGGAGAAATGTTTTAATTCAGGATTTCAACCCAGCGTTTCAGGGGAAGGCAATCGCCCAGTGTAAACATAAACAAGGCTGCCTTCCTGCATTTCCCCAGGCACAGGTATCTCCTCCATGTTCGCAGTTTGGACTCACGTGTCTATTCATATGGAAATCGTTTCCCCAGCCAATTGTGACATTTGGATACTGAGTCACTGTTTGAGCTCATCCCTGACATCCCACAAAAGATGTAAAATATTGTGGACACAGAGTCTTGCTTGTATGTTTCCTGGAAGCAATTTTTAAATAAATGACTAACATGACATAAAAACAAATGGAATGCAACTGCATTCTGTCTCGGAGGGAGCAGGTGGAGTTGCCCCTTCAAACTCACAGCTGAGGAGTTAGACTTGCGCATGGCCGGGGAGGCTGCGCTTGAAGACACTGTGAAATGGGGATATCCCAGGAAGGCAGCCTGGGCTGTCCCTTCCCCCAGCCTGTCCATGTTTCTCAGAGCACTCAAGGAAAGCCCCAGACTGCAAGGTTTCTCTGGTTTACCCGGCGATCTAGGGCTGCCAACTTCCCTTTTCATGCCTCAGTTTCCCCATCTGCGGTGGAAACAACTGTGCTCATCTATACGAGCACGTGACCAGTTTCTTCTTTTCTCCTCTGTGTTTGTCAAAGTCTTTTCTCCCCTCTGCAAGACCCCACCTCCCTGTGAAGATGACAGTGGTATGTGCCATCTGGTCTACTTTTTGGAGAGCTGGGTTGGGGTCTGATCCTGGGCAGTAGGAGAGGCGGCGGCCAGGGCCCCGTTGAGCCACGTCACGTCCCTGAGCTGGGCTGTGTTCTCTGCACTAAGAGCTGTAGGGGTTCCCTCCTTTAGAGGACAGACCTGCGGGTTTTACACGGTGTGGGGCCAGCACCCACTCACAGCAGCAACTGACTCGGGGGCTCAGGCAACAACTTCTCTGCTCTTTCTCTTTCCCATGCACAGAGAGCACAGCCTCACTTTCTTACTCTGCAAAGGAGATGGAATTGTCTCCAGCCAAATCAAACTTCTGGAAGGTTCCTAAAGCCACCTGGCTCACGCTACGTTGCACCCTCCCACCGGGATGCTTTTCCTCTTTCTCCGTTTCGTCGACTCCTCTTCATCCTCCGAACACCACCTTAGCCCATTCCCCAGGAAGCCTTCTCAGCCCCCGCCTGGCTGACACATACCAGGTGGCGCAGGCACCTGAACCTGGGTGTGGGTGCACCACACGGAGGTTTAAATCGCAGCTCCACACCTTGCAGCCACTGCTCTGAGCCCCTACCGGCAGGCAGGTAGAGGCAGGAGCCATCCTCACAGGCCTGCCTCGCCTCCCTCCCTGGATCCCGTTTCCCCACCTCCCTAAAAATGGATCCTGGGCCTCTTCCTTCGGAGCTTCTGCCCTGTCACTTAACTGCTTGACTTCACGTCTGTCTTGAGTAACTCCTCCAGGGTGGAGACGGTGTCTCCTGTGACTGTGTCCCTTTGAGCATCACCCTGAGCCCTGCACGCTGCAGACTGTGAGTGAGTAAGGGCTAGCTGGGTGAATAGGTGGTCCTGCAGCCAGAACCCCCATTGAGGGTCCCGCTTTGACATACAGACCCCTGGGATCTTAGGCCTCCAGATACCCTGATCTCTGCATCCCACAGGAACCTGCAGACCACCCGACACCAAAGGGAGAGCAAGCCAGGGCTCAGAGCCACTGCAGTCCATAACTCACAGGCCACTCAATTAGTGACCCATGGCAGAAGCATGGTGAGTGCAGCCGCCTCTTGGAAGCCACCCCCCGTGTATACAGCACTTGGATTTGTTAAAATATTGAACCTGTTAGGTGGAAAATGAAAAATGCTAGACGAGCCGCTCTTCAATCTGGCTTCGGGCACATCATGGGAGAGCAAATGCAATCTGCCCCGCCTCACTGGCTCGTTCAGCCCAAGATTAATGGCAGAAGGGTCTGGAGAGGGGCAGGTCTCCAGGCTGGCCGGCTGGAAACCGGTGAAATACGATGGTTTGTAATCTGTGTACTTGTCATGTAAATGAGCGTCCTCAAAGGGCTCTTACATGTGTCTTGGCTTCCATGCAGAAAGCTGAAAGCACCAGACTGAAGGAGGCATTCATCATCCGATCATCAAACGGGTGCAGCTCCGCAGCCCAGAGGTGCCACCACATCCTTCAAGGGCAGATGTGGGGCTTTCTTCTCCCTTCACAGAGGGGAGACAGGTGCCTGGGGAATTCGTGTGACCATAGCTGCAGCACTGGGGAGGGTTAATCACCCCCTCCCCCACCCAGACCATGGATTTTACCCACTGGGGAGGGTACCTGGGAGAAAGGAAGTCAGCCCTAGGAGACTTAGCATGCCTGGGAGTTAGTGAAATCAGCCTCTTAGATCTATTTTCCAGCATGTTCTGTTGACAGGGACAAGAAGGCTGATTTTTGAGAGCTGCTTGGGTGTGGCATAGATTGGACATCCGTAAGGACTTCCATCAGACCTGTCTTGAATGGCAAGGAGAGGTTTTGCAGCTGGTCTTCCTAAAAGGCTAGAGAGTCCCCATGCCTGCTAGACCAGGGAAGGCTGGCAGAGTGCGGAATGAAGATGGAAGGGATGAAGGTGGACAGCCAAATTTGGCTCCAGTCCTCTCTTCTCATGCTGTACCCAGGACAGACATCACTAAGCAATCAGCCACTCATTCCTGCTGAGCCCAGCAAGGACAGCAGATGCCTCCTCCACACAGCTCCTGGGCTGTAAGCAATATAAGCTGACATTGACTAGCTTAAGCCGCACAACCTAAGCAATAATAGCAAAAGGCAATGGGCTTGCTGGGGGACATGAGCAGTTCACAGTGTCCCCGCCAACACTGAAGAGTGGGACTCAACAAGGACAGACCCTGGAGCAGCTCCAGGGGTCCTGGGACCACCACTCAGATTCTCCATAGGAGAGGTCACTGCCAGGATGCCTCCTCTCCAGCCACGTCTGACCCTTGTGTCTATCCTCTCAAGCTCAGGCTCTGCGGAGGAGAATGTGCAGCTGGGGCCATGTGCTCACCTCTGGCCAGGTGAGGGCATAAATCAACCAGTAACCCCAACCAGACAGATTCCAGAGGGAGTAGTAGTGAGGGGTGCTGGAGCCTGAGGATGGGAACTGGGCCGTGTGCAGACAGCCGCAGCTGGCCTCTCTTGGCTCTTCCACAAGCCCCTGCCCAGCCCTGGACCTTAGACCAAGCCTCTGCTCCTGCCTAGGCTGGCAAGCTCTTCTGCCATTGTAGTAGTCCATTCTCACACTGCTAATAAAGACTTATTAGACTGGGGAATTTATAAAGAAAAAGAGGTTTAATGGACTTACCATTCCACATGGCTGGGGAGACCTCACAATCATGATGGAAGGTGAAGGAGGAGCAAAGTCACATCTTACATGGCAGCAGGCAAGAGAGAGCATGTGCAGGTGAACTGCCCTTTATCAAACCATCAGATCTCATGAGACTTACTAACTATCAAGAGAACAGCATGGGAAAGACCCACCCCCATGATTCAATTCCCTCCCAGTGGGTCCCTCCCACAACACATGGGGATTATGGGAGCCACAATTCAAGATGAGATTTGGGTGGGGACACAGCCAAACCATATCAGCTATCAGCCATGGAGGTGAAAGAAATCATGTCACTGGCACTCACTCCAAATCTAGGGGACTCTGGAGAAAAGCAATGTGTGGGCAATGGTGATGCGGAGGCCCCATTTGGCAGAGCGGGCAACCCACTCTTGGAGAACCCAGATCCACAGGTGGCCCCCCACTCTGGTTCACAAGCGGGCAACCCACTCTTGGAGAACCCAGATCCGCAGGTAGCCCCCCCTCTGGTTCACAAGCGGGCAACCCACTCTTGGAGAACCCAGATCCGCAGGTAGCTCCCCACTCTGGTTCACACAGTTCAGCCTGGGGCTTTGACCCCGCACCCTAGGCCCGTCCCATTTCTCCACAAAGACTTAAATCCATCGCCTTAATGTTGTCTCACATTTTATTTACGTATGTAATGGATTTGGATAAAACCAAGAAACAAAACCGTTCTGATTTTTTATATTATTTGATCTGGTTCCCAGTATTGTTTTTATCCTACTCTGATATTGGGGCTGTTTTGCTTAAAATGAAAGTTGGGGGAGCCCAACCCCATGCATGTGACTGTGATCCAGCGTGTGGAGCCAGGCTGGCCCATGCGTTTCTTGATGGTTTTCCTATAGGTGATTGTGTCCCTAAAGAAGTGATTTTTCTGTGTTTGAAACCCTGTAGAAACGCATCGCTCTGTGTACTCTGCTGCTTCACTGTCGCTTAGTAGCGAGTTTTGGGATTGTTCCATGTGGATGGGGGAATTGCTAGTGCATGCATGTTCAAGGCTGCATAGTGTTCCAGGTGTGGCTGTATGGAACGTGTGTCCATTCGCTTCCTGATGAACAACAAAAAAAGTGGGGAGGGGAGAAACCAGCCTAGCTCAGCTGAGCCAAGGAATGGGACAGGGGAGACCTCAGGTTCCAAGCATTGGCGTGTGTGTGTGTGTGTGTGTGTGTGTGTGTGTGTGTCTGTGCATGTGTAGGTGATGCACACACACACACGTGTACAGGCTCCTGAGTGATGATTGTGGGGTGGACCAGCCTGGGCTTTCATCGTAGCAGCTGCCAGAAGCTCACCTTCAAGCCAGCCAGCAGTCCCAGCCAGGCCGTGGTGTTTCCTGCGCTGGTGTTTGGAGCCTAACATCTTCAGTATAAAAAGCAGCTGCTGGTTTTGGTTCTTGGTTTCTTTCAAATCTGTAATACACTTGTCAGATGTGAAACTGCATTGGAGCACAGCGCCACACATGTGTCATCCCACGGTGGCACCTGGTTATTAAATATTTGTGTCGGCTTTAACCAGCCCTGCTCATGACCTGCCCAGGGAGCCTGCTGATGCCTGGCACTGGGAGAGGCTGCTGGAGGCAGTGAGATCATGCCCTCCAGAAGGAGCTGATAAGCCCTGGGAAGCTGGAACGATAGGGTCGCCTGCCCGAGGCCTCTCTCACCTGCACCTGCCCGAGGCATCTCTTGCCTGCACCTAACCTAGGCTTCTCTCACCCGCCCTGCTTGAGGCCTCTCTCGCCCACACCTGCCTGAGGCCTTTCTTGCCTGCACCTGCCCGAGGCCTCTCTTACCTGTACTTGTGGGACCCTCATCCTTACTCACCCACGCTGTGGCCTCTGCTTTCGCTGGGCAGGATGAGGGCCCCCGGACAGGAGTGAGTTTCATTCTCCTGGGACTGCCAGGCCCAGGGAGCCCTCCTCTCCCCTTCCCAGTTCTGGAATCCCACCTGGCATGGCTCAGAGGGCCTGGCTAAGTCCTCTGATTCGGACCGAACCTCAAGGAGGGTCCGTCTTCAGTCAGGATCAGGTGACCTGGAGCCTGAGGACCTGGGGGCACCAGCCAGGCAGGGGATTTCTCTGAGCACCTGAGGGAATGGGAATGAGGTCAGCTAAGGCAGGCAGTGGTCTCCACCACATGGGCTCAGGGGTCCAGGGTCTGAAGTTCTCAGATGGAGGGCAGGGCATCGGCAAGCTTGATGGTGCACACCCATCTCCTGGGGACAGCTTGTTAAAACAAGCCCCTGACTGCTGGTCTGGACAAAGTGAGGCCGAGGCTTCTGAGCTGGGGCCTGGAAGGTCCGTTAGCTGACTGGTACCTTTGCTCCAAGTCCCCTTCCCCAGCACAAATGCCGTGTGCCACTCTGTCTCAGGGAAATTGCCGCAGGTTTTAGGTGAGCCAGCCTCATGAGGGACTCCAGGGCCCAAAGCCCAGGAGATGCTCAGCTGTGAGGACTGTGGATAACACCAGGCCATCTCGCAAGATGGGAAGAGGGCTCAGCTTGCAAGTGACTCCTGCCTCCTACGTGGCCTGACTCTCCGGAGGCAGAGACCCCACCCCCACCAACCACATGCCTCCCCCAGGGCATCGATCTCACTGACGAGAATGACAGGTGCCACTCCCTCTCTCCCCAGGGCAGGGTCTGTCCGGCTCATCCCTGGGCCTCTGCAGACCAGGACCCTGCTCTGTAGCTGTTGGAGGGACAGGGGCAGACCGTCCTTTATCCTTCCGGCTGTACCTTCCAAGCCCCACCTGGTTTCCTTCCTCCCTCCCCATCAGTCTCCCCTAAGAGAGCCAACCTCTTCCTCCCAAATTAGGTCTTCCAAGAAGGATGGATCTGCCACAGGTATGCCTTGCCCAAGCTGCTGGGCTGGATTTGGGGGAGCTCAGCACCACCACTGTAAATGAGAAAGACTCTGATGACGAGAGCAGCATAGCCAAGCAGGGGAATACTCCATGGATGCTGCTTTGTATGGGAAATTACACATGCACTGGCTTAACACACTAATGTCAGAGCAAATAAATATACATGGCCACCATCTCCCCACCCCTGCTGTCTTTCCCCAGCCCCGTGGTGACTCTGGGGCCTCCACATCTTTAATCTTACTGATTCATTCTCCTGCCTTCCATGTGGCATATTAATGTTAGGTCAAAAAGTATTTCATCACTTATTCTGAAGGCCTTATTTCATTTTTATTCAAGAATGTGTAATCCTGAGAAAAAATAATTACATATGAGAGCAACAGTGCAGCTCTGTCCTGAATTCACAGACTCATGAAATCTCAAAACTAGAAAAAGAAACTAAATCCAACCCTTTTGTTTCACACACGGGGAAACTGAGGTCCAGCAGTGGGGAGGCGGTGTGTGGCCTTCCCAACTTGTGAGTCTGTGCCAAAGCCAGGCCTGGCACCTTGTTCCCCTGAAACACATCCCCGCGTCTTCATAGACCAGGTGGGGACAGAGGTTTTTACCTTGGTCACTTCATAAGAGAGTGAGCTTTCTGGGTTTGGAGGTGATTCAGCAGACCGGACAACCACCTCTCTGAGATGCTGTAATGATGATAACCACTGTCGTTCACCAAGCATTCCTGGGGCCAGGCCCTATGCTACATACACTAATGTGCGTCACCTTGTTGAATCTTCAGCTGCTGTGACTGTTCCTATTTTGCAGATGGGGAAACTGAGGCATGGAGCATTTTGGAAAGTCACCAAGGCCACACAGATAGTGAGTGAGGTGCCAGAACCGGTACTCAAGTTTATCTAACTCCAAAGCTTGTGCTCTTAACCAGCATGCTACCCTGCCACGGGGAAGTTATCGTGCTGAGGTGGTAGGACGTGGCTTCTAAGGTCTCACTCAGCTCTGAGAACCCACAGAATACTTGAACATATTTCGAGGGCACTTCAGGGTAGCCACAAAGGACGGCATTCATTTTCTATTGCTGCCGTCACAAATTGCCACAAATCCAGCATGTGTCTTCCCACTGCTGTGCAGGTCAGAAGTCCATGGGGCTTGGCTGGTCCCTCTGCTTAGAGGCTCACAAGACCTAACTCAAGTTGTCAGCAGAGCTGTTTCTCCCTGGAGGCTCTGGGGATAATCCGTTTTCTTGCTCATTCAGGTTGTTGGCAGAATTCGGGTCCCTGTGGTTGCAAGATGGTCCCTACTTCTCTGCTGGCTGCCAGCCAACGGCCGTCTCAGCTCATAGAGGTCAGGCATGGGCCTGGTTCTCAGCCCTTCCCCCACCTTAAAGCCTGCAGTGGTGGCTCAGCTCCCTCTCCCACACAGAGCTTCTGTCTACCTGGCCTCTTCACCTCTTGGACTCTTTTGCCTTCTTCTTCCACTTTTAAGGGCCTGTGATTCCATTATGCTCACATAATCCAGGGAGGTCTGTCATCTCGGGGTCCATATCTTCATCACACCTGCAAAGTCCCTGTGGCCGTGCAAGGCAGCATCCTCACAGTGGCTGGGGACTGGGGCATGGGCGTGTCTGGGAGGCCGTTATTCTTCCTACTCCATCGGTGAAGACGGGGGACCCTCCTCCTGGGCAGAACATCAAGGGATGCTCGAGAAGGCCCAAGGCAAGACTCTACACATATGCATGGGCCAGGCTTGGCCAAGCAGTCAGAGACCTGCAAGGAGCCACATCAGAAGGCTGGAGACATGGAGGCTGAGGAGAGATGCACGGGTGAACTCTCAGAATGGCCCAGAGGGTAAGCACATTCGTATCCAGACCCACGGTGCCCAGCTCCGGTCCCCTGTCCCCTATGCCCGGCGCCCTCGGCTTTGCCATTATGCTGCTGTCTGCTCCGTGTGAATGCTCACCAGAAGGTCCCCTGCGGAGGGGGCTCTGCATCGTCATCCAGAGAACAGGATGAGTCAGGCCCTTCCCCAGCCTCTCTGGGGTCTGCCAGAGGCCCATGCACAAAGCGGCCTCCTTGGCAGGGATTAAGGCTGCGCAAGGGATCTGCAGTGAGGCCTCATGCTCGTCAAGGGGGCCTGTCTTCTGCCTCTGTGTGTGCCCATGTGCAGACAGCAGCAAAGCATTCTCACCCTCTGCCATGGGTTGGACCGTGTTCACTCAAAAATGCTGAAGTCTTAACTCCTGGTCCCTATGGATTCAACCTGATTGGGAAATAGGGGCTTTACAGAGAAAAATCAAATTGAAATGAAATCATAAGGGTGGGCCCCATTCTAATAGGACTGTGCCTTATAAAACGGAAAATGTGGATACAGACACAGACCTGCAAGCAGGGAGAAGGCCAGGCGAAGGGGAAGGCCAAGGTCGGGTGATGCTCCTGCAAGCCGAGTGTAGGGACCAGCCCCACAGGGTCGGTGTATCTCTCCCCATGTGCGGAGACAAGAGAGTGTAGAAATCAAGACACAAGACAAAGAGATAAAAGAAAAGACAGCTGGGCCCGAGGGACCACTACCACCAATGCGTGGAGACCGGTAGTGGCCCCGAATGTCTGGCTGCGCTGTTATTTATTGGATACAAAGCAGAAGGGGCAGAGTAAAGAGTGTGAGTCATCTCCAATGATAGGTAAGGTCACGTGGGTCACGTGTCCACTGGACCGGGGGCCCTTCCCTGCCTGGCAGCCGAGGCAGAGAGAGAGAGGAGACAAAGACAAAGACAGCTTACACCATTATTTCTGCATATCGGAGACTTTTAGTACTTTCACTAATTGACTACTGCTATCTAGAAGGCAGAGCCAGGTGTACAGGATGGAACATGAAGGCGGACTAGGAGCGTGACCACTGAAGCACAGCATCGCAGGGAGACGGTTAGGCCTCCGGATAACTGCGGGCAAGCCTGACTAATGTCAGGCCCTCCACAAGAGATGGAGGAGCAGAGTCTTCTCTAAACTCCCCCAAGGAAAGGGAGACTCCCTTTCCCGGTCTGCTAAGTAGCGGGTGTTTTCCCTTGACACTTACGCTACCGCTAGACCACGGTCCGCCTGGCAACGGGTGTCTTCCCAGACGCTGGTGTCACTGCTAGACCAAGGAGCCCTTCTGGTGGCCCTGTCTGGGCATAACAGAAGGATCACAATCTTGTCTTCTGGTCACTTCTTACTGTGTCCCCTCAGCTCCTATCTCTGTATGGCCTGGTTTTTCCTAGGTTGTGATTATAGAGTGAGGATTATTATAATATTGGAATAAAGAGTAATTGCTACAAACTAAAGATTAATGATATTCATATATAATCATATCTAAGATCTATATCTGGTATAACTATTCTTGTTTTATATTTTATTATACTGGAACAGCTCATGTCCTCGGTCTCTTGCCTGAGCGCTTGGGTGGCTTGCCGCCCACAGCCGAGGGCACCAGAGGCCGCAACAGGACCCCAGGAGCAGGGGAGATGCTCGGGGCAGATTGTGCCTCACAGCCTCGGAAGGAACTCGCCCTGATCTCAGACTTGGAGCCTCCAGAACTATAAGGTGATTCATGTCATGGTTTAAGTCATCCACTTTGTGTTAGTTTTAAAAGCAGCCTTCCAAAACTGACATAGCCTCCCAAACTGTTGCCACCCGGGGGGTTCAGACCACACCTGGGTGGTCTGATAACAGGCACCCCCTGCTTTATTTTATTTTATTTTGTTTTTTGAGACAGAGTCTCTCTCTGTCACCAAGGCTGGAGTGTAGTGGTGCTATCTCGGCTCACTGCAATCTCCACCTCCCGGGTTCAAGTGATTCTCCTGCCTCAGCCTCCCGAGTAGCTGGGACTACAGGCGTGTGCCACCATGCCTGGCTAATTTTTGTATTTTTAGTAGAGGTGGGGGTTTCACCATGCTGGCCAGGATGGTTTTGATCTCTTGACCTCGTGATCTACCTGCCTCGCTCTCCCAAAGTGCTGGGATTACAGGCATGATTACGTGCCCAGCCAACAGGCACCCCTTTTAATGGAGTGGCCTCAACTTGCCCTCTGTGGACAGGGCGTGTGTGGGTGTGATGGTTCATATGAAGCGTCAACTCGATTGGATTAAGGGATGCCTAGATGGCTGGGAAAATATTGTTTCTGGGTGTGTCTGTGAGGGTGTTGCCAGATAAGATGGACGTCGGAGTCGGCGGGCTGGGAGAGGAAGACCCACCCTCATTGTGGGTGGGCACCATCCCGTTGACTGCCAGCGTGGCTGGAACAAAGCAGGCAGAAGAAGGTGGGATAAGCTGGCTTGCTGGGTCTTCTGGCTTGTTTCTTTCCCCCGTGCTGGATACTTCCTTCCACTCCTCCTGCCCTTGGACATCAAACTCTAGGTTTTTCAGCCTTTGGACTCTTGGACTCGCACCAGTGGCTTGCCGGATGCTCTCGGGCCTTCAACCACAGACTGAAGGCTGCACTGTCGCTTCCCTAGTTTGAGGCTTCCAGACTCAGACTGAGCCACTGCCAGCCTTTCTCTTCCCCAGCTTGCAGATGGGCTATCATGGGACTTCGCCTTGTAATCATGTGAGCTAATAGACTCTGATCGATAGGTAGGTAGGTAGATAGATAGATAGATAGATAGATAGACACATAGATACATAGATAGAGATAGATAGATAGATAATAGATGGATAGATAGATAGATGGATAGATGATAGATACATAGAGATAGATGATAGATAAATTCATAGATACATAGATAGATACCTAGATGCATAGATACATAGATACATACATAGATACATAGACACACAGATAGATACATAGATATAGACAGATAGATACATAGATAGATAAATAGATACATAGATGATAGATGGATAGATAAATAGAAGGATAGATGATAGATAGATACATAGATGGATAGATACATAGATAGATATAGATAGATACATTGATAGATACATAGACAGAGATAGATAGATAATAGACGGATAAATAGATAGATGGAGAGATGATAGATAGATAGATAGATAGATAGATAGATAGATAGATAGATAGATATAGATGATAGATACATAGATACATAGATACATACATACATACATACATACATACATACATGCATATATTCTACTAGTTCTGTCCCCCTGAAAAACCCTGACTAATACAGTGGAGGATTTGGATTTTCTTTCCCTAGCTTCCATTAGCCACCTAAACCTACTGACAGCCTTAGGCCTCTCCAGGCAACGCTTTGCGGTGACTGAAGTCAGGCAAGGGGCTTATGCAGCCGACTGCAGAGGAAACAGAATTGTTTATTGAAGACTCATTATTACGGGGCCTACTGGGGGATAAGTTCTTGTCAGATGGGATATGCTTCTGTAGCATGTAACCTATGCCTCTTACCAGCAGCTCATAATGTGGTATTCAGGACACAAGGACAGATAACCAAGACCTGGAAGTTGGAGCCACACATGATCATCCACCTGCAAAAGCTTTGCTTCCCATCCTCAGGCCTCTGCTATCTGCTGGTTTGGGGGTACTAGAACCTAACACTTCCATTCAGGGGCCACAAAGGCCATTTCATATTCTCTATGCTGCCATGCAAATGGGCAAAAGGAAGATAACGTGCTGGGTGACTGAAAATTCAAGGTAACTAGAGTTGCAGCATGGTGTCAAAGATAAAGCCAGACACTAGAGATAAAGCCAGACACTAGAGTGATCAGGACATTTCAATGAGTTATAGCTACTGTAATAGCGAAGATGGCAGCATGAATGAACTCGACTGCCATTTGCGTAGAGGCGAGTGGGTGTTTGAAAGGGAGAATGAGGGAGTAGAGAGGGGGTGAGCTCAGGAGAGTCAAGGAAAAATTACTAAAAGCAGGAAGGGGGACTGGTCAGTAGGAAGCCCATCTGGATTTGCTAACTGGTGCTTGTTGGAATCAGGCCCCTGCCTGCCTTCAGAGGCTGGGAGACGGGTCCTGCCTTCAGGTGTTGGCTGAAACAAACAGGAAATTCTCTTGGCAGCCTTGAATTTCTCAGGAAGCCTCTTCAAGGGGGGCTAGGGTCCCCCTAGGGTGCAGCTTTGAGCCCTTGGAAGCGATTAGGTGGAATCTCCCCTACAGACACAAAGAATCTCACCAGATGAGCTGCTAGCTGAGGGAAGAGGGGCCTAGGGTGGCAGAGGAGCGAAGTCCTAGACACCAGCACAGCCTCACCCAAGCACTGCAGCACTGGACCCCTACCCACCTCCTCGCTGCCATTCCCACTCATGCCGTTATGCCACCAACATATTACAAAGCGTGTGCCAATGGTGGGCATTATGTAACAAGTCAGTAGTTGTGGGGGATTGAGAAGAGGACAGGACTGGAGTGGGAAGCAGTGGCTGATGAGATTTAAGAACTCCTTCTGGGGAGGACTAAGTGGTTTGCATGGGGTTTCAAGGGAGCATTCTTATAGAACATCATGTGAAAATCGTCAGAATCAAGATGGAGTCACTAGGGTCAAACCCAAACAAAATAGTCAGGAAATTAAGAAGGCTCCCACTCCCTGCACACATCCCTGTGATAGGAGCTATCACAAAGGCTCTCTGAAGGGCTCTTATGCACATATTCCTGTAGCAAGAGCTTTTCCCAAGGACTTTCCAACTTGCAGCTTGTTACATGAATCATGAGGACAGCTGACCAGATGCACAAGAACCTCTGCCTGACAAGCTGTCTCTACACATGAACTGATGTCAACTCCTGCAATAAGACCCTGTAGCCAGGGTTCTGTTTGCTTCAAAGCCGGTGGAGTGTGGTTCTCTCATCTGCCGTTAGGAGCTTTGCCTTGTCTCAGCCTCTTTGGACATGCTGGTGGTCCCCATAGCCTGCACAACTCAGATGTGAAAGCCCCTGCACACTTACGCATAAACTCAATATCTTTGGTAAATCGCTGTCTATTCATAATTTAGGTTGAGAGTAAATATGGATGAAGGGTGTTGGATGGACAAAAAAGTGACCTGTCTCATTTTTTAGCAGCCACATTAGCCAGGATTCCACTGCAGAAAACAGAATCGACTCCAGTTGTTACTGCAGGAAAATGTTTATGGTGGGGCACTGATGGCTTCGATAATCACGGGGGCAGGGGCACTGCTTGAGAAAAGAACTATAGGCCAAGTTTCAGGGGTCACTCCCAATGTCACACCACAGAGCTACCATCCCTGGTGCCATCAGGAAAACTCGGGCTCTGGACACACTTCGCCACGTTGCTAGGAAGACTTCACATTCTGGAATCAACTGGAGCAGAAAATGACTACTTCTGCCAGCTACTGGTCTTGCTGCATCTTCTCTGATCAACACTAACAGAAGGGGTGCCTACATCTGCCTGTTTACAAAGATAGCAATGGAACCCTAAGACCCCAGACCAAATGCCTGTGCCACCGTGCTTGCTGGCAGAAACCAGGGCAGCCACAGAAGTGTGGCCTCTCCCCAGTCTCCTGCAAGGACACCTGACTGCCAGGTCTTCCTCACACAGAACTCCCATGTTATGAGGAAGTCTGGGGATGCCAGTGGTTCTCCAGGCTCTGTGCATGGGAAGGAGCCTAGAAGGAAGGTAGACAAGGTGTTAGGCAGCAGTCGATGGAAAGGGCCAATCCACCATTTTGGTCACCCATCCTCTGAGCCCTTCCCTCCATCAAAGGAACTGAAAATGTCTGATATTCTATGCCTGGCTTCCTTTGCAGCTAGGGTGAGTCACATGACCCAGACATCACCAATTGGAAGCTCCCACACCAAGTTTCGAATCACAGTGAGAGGCAGTGCAGAACCCAGTTTTTACAGCAGGGCAGCAGCAGGAACAGCAGTTCCAGTGCCAGCATCTGGAGCTCAGTGTCATGCCAGCTGCAGCAGGGAGGTGTGGCTGGGACTGCACCCCCCACCGAGCAGGCAGGAGCCCCACCCTCTTGGGTGAGGCTGCAACCACCCAAGTTGTGGCTGCAGATCCAAGCCTCCCTGTGCTCTTGGGAGGCGGGGAGCAGGCAGAGCTCTGCCCTCCCCGGTGGAGCTGCAGCTGCCCAAACCAAGGCTGCAGACCCAGGCCTCCCACTCCACAGGAGCCCCCCTGGGTGCAGCAGCAGACCCTGGGTATCCCTGCACTCTTGGGGGCCCAGGAAGGCCCCCTCTGCCCTCACAGGTTTAGAAGTGTCTGCTGTCACTGCCTGGCTTCTCCCTGCTGTCGGCACCTGCTCTGATCTTGGAGCAAAGTCAGGGCCAAGCCTGAGCACCATAAACAGCAGAGGGAGGCAGACAGATTCTTGGGCAGAAGGGGGCAGGTCCCCAGTGAGACCCCACCTTCAGTCCAGGGAGGGCCTAAAGGCTGGGGGCTGGGCTGCCAGTCCCACAGGCTAGCGTGGGAACTTGTGGTGCCTTTTCTGGGCCCACCCATGGCCACCTATTGACCAATCAGCACACGCTTCCTCCCCTCTGAGGCCCATAAAAGCCCTGGGCTCAGCCAGAGCTGAGCAGACATTGGGATGACCAGCTGCAGAGAGGAGCTATCCTCTGCTGAGAGCTTCAGAGACACACAGAGACATGGGGAATGCCAGCTGCAGAGGGGAACAACCCACTCCAGGGCCTCCTCTTTGCTAGGAGGTGGGCAGACATCAGGACGACCAGCTGCAGAGAAAAGCTACCTTCTCCAGGGCCTCCTCTCTCTCTGCTGAGAGCTGAACACTCAACAGGACGACCTGCCTGCAGAAAGCAGCTACCCACTGTGGGTCTCCTCTGAGCTGTTCTAACACTCATAAAGCTCCTCTTTGTCTTGCTCACTCTCCACTTGTCTGTGTACCTCATTCTTCTTGGAAGCAGAACAAGTGCTTGGGCAAAGCCACCACTAGCCACAGAGGTTTCTGGCCAGAAAATTGACACTCCAAAGATCCCATAACAGTATGAGAAGACTAACCTTTGCAAGCTGGCACTTCAGCAGACTTAAGCACCAGTCCCGACAGCAGCTACGTCCAGCCTAGTTATCTGGACTCCCTCATTTTCTGGGAGCCCCCAGCATCCTTTCAGTTGGTTCCTTTGTGTGTGTTTGCTGCAGGTGGTGTTCCTGCTTTTGACTCAGAGCCCTACTGGATGTGAGATGCTGTCGGAGGAGCTCCAAAGGTACCCTCAGTTGTGTGGACAGGGTCGTGGAGGGAGGACAACTCTAAAGACTCACAGCTTCAGAAAAGGCATCCACCGATGCATCCCACAGATGCTGTGTGCAGGCACATGACGTGGACTGGAGACCTCAAGGGCCGGGACTCCCGGAGGAAATGCAGCCTGAATGTTTTTGATTCTGAAAAATCATTGACTGGAGAATCCTTGAGGACATAGGCACTGTCTCTGTGTGGCCCAGCCACAGCTTTTTATGCATGGTGAATGACAAAATGTCTTCTCCAAATACAGGCTTTGAGGTGGGGAGGGCCCTGGCTGAGGCTGCAGTTGCCATAGAAAACAAACTGTTTGGGGACCCAATTGCCCTTTCTGGAAGGAGCTGTCACTTTTGTTGGAGAATGAGCTGCCTCTGTTTGGTGGAGGAAGCTGTGCTGAGTGACATCAGGCCTGGGCAGACCTTGACCCTGAGTCCACTGGTTTCTAGTTGTATTTGGCCAATGGGGAGTTCAGGCTGGAGATTGGAGGGAGGGAGGACAGCAGGGTCAGGAAGCGTCACCCCTGAGCCCTCCCTGTGGGACACCATGGGTCTATCCCTCAGGCCAGGGCCCTGTCCAGGCAGACAGCTCTCTGTGTTCCTTCCCAGGTCCTGGGGGTGCCCCCTGCCTTGTGCCTTTGGTAGGGGTGGTGACAGCTCAGCTGCTGCTGGCCTGGGTCCCTGCACTCTCCTGCGCATGTCCCTTTCTGCCTCCCAAGGGTCTGCAATGGTCCCTTTCCAGGCCTGCCCCTTGCAGGGATTTGAGTGAGCCACCTGCCTCCCGATGGGATGCTGACTGACATGGAATGGGCCCTGAACGAGCTTTGCAGTGAGCGGAGACCTCCTACCTCCATTCAGGGAACAGAGCCAGGGGCATGGGCAAGGGATGGAGGGGAGGGCAGCTGGGTGAAGAACAAGAGTTGGAAGGGCAGAAATTCCAGGTTAGGGTGGGAAAAGAAGTTGGGTCAGGCAGCAGAGACATTTGGGTGGTAAATTAAGGAGTTTCGACTTCTTCCTGCCAGGGCTGGGAAGCCACTGTCCACATTCCTGGGGGAAGTCAAGTTCCACCTTCAATAGTAAACGTGGCCTTTTGTCCCCAGATAGAAAGTGCCCCCGTATCCGTCATGTCCCAGAAATATATCCATGTGATTCCAGCACCAAGACTCTCCCTCAGAATCCTCCTTAAAACAGCACTCCATGCAGCCGCTGCAAATCCCTCCTGAGCAGCAACAAATGAACCCCCTCCTGGCCGGGTGTGGTTGCTCACGCCTGTAATCTCAGCACTTTGGGAAGCCAGGGCAGGCAAATCATTTGAGGTCAGGAGTTCGCAACCAGCCTGGCCAACATGGTGAAACGTTGTCTCTATTAAAAATACAAAAGTTAGCCAGGCATGGTGGTGGGCGCCTGTAATCCCAGCTACTCAGGAGAATTGCTTGAACCCGAGAGGCGGAGGTTGCAGTGAGCCAAGATCGCCCCACTGCACTCCAGCCTGGGTGACAAAGCGAGACTCTGTCTCAAAAAAACAAAAACAAAACAAAAACAAAAAAACAGCTCTGCAGTGGTCCCCGTGGTAGCCTGCGTTAGTGAGGCCAGGGCATGCTGAGGCTGCTGGGGTTCGATGTCTAATGCCTAGCATGCTTTCTGGCACAAAATAGGGGCTCGCTAGGATGGATCAGCGGGCCTGGAGAGTTGCCTGGTCCCAGAGGAAGGTGCTGGTGCAGGGCCCACTGCAGGCAGGGAGTAGGGCAGGCCTGCAGCTGCACAGACAAGCACCCTCACCCGGCTCTGCTTCCCAGAAGAATGAGCAGCTATTTAGAGCTTTGGAAGCCCCCCGGGGCAAAGGGCTCTGAGTACTGCTGGGAGTCACCGGCGGTCAGCGAACGTGCTGAGGCCATTTTGCCCCTGACAAATAGAGTCAGCAGCATTGACTGGTGAGCTGCCTGCCGGGGACGTTCAGATCTGGGCAGCATCTTGGGGTGGGAGGAAGCCTGAGGCCGCCGGGTGCATTGCCACTCTGGAGAGCTAAATCTCTTCTGTGGCAAATAGAAAGGGCCGTTGGTTGACATGTGGGATGAAGCCAGGAGGAGAGGAAATTGGAGCCTTTGGCCTGATCATTTGGGCCCTGAAAACAAAGTCCCCCCACCCCCATTCCAAGTGTAGAACTGAATGCAGGTCTGGGGGCTCCAGCGTCCTCCAACAGCCCTTTCCTCACCCCAAAACATGCACTCCCTCTCCGATACCACCCGATTGCCACGAGCAGCAGGCTCTGGCCTCCCGGCATTCCTGTTGCCATTCGCAGTGACTTCCCCGGATCCAGCACCTTTTCCAAGCCAGCAGCTGTGTGCCTGACTTACAGTCTTGTTCCCACTGACCCCAGAATCCTGCTGGGTGGGTGTCACCCTGCCCCCATTCTACAGAATTGGAAACTGAGGCTCTAAGAGGTTAAACACTGACCTACTGGCCAGGCGCGGTGGCTCACGCCTATAATCCCAACACTTTGGGAGGCCGAGGCAGGCGGATCACGAGGTCAGGAGATGGAGACCATCCTGGCTAACACGGTGAAACCCTGTCTCTACTAAAAATACAAAAAAATTAGCTGGGCATGGTGGCAGTCGCCTGTAGTCCCAGCTACTAGGGAGGCTGAGGCAGGAGAATGGCGTGGACACGGGAGGTGGAGCTTGCAGTGAGCCGAGATCGCGCCACTGCACTCCAGCCTGGGCGACAGAGCGAGGCTCCGTCTCAAAACAAAAACAGAAACAAAACACTGACCTACTGGTAGCACTGACCCGTGAGCAACGGAAAAAATCACCCACAGCAACCCCACATGCTAATATCGGGACCCCGTGGGTATTTTACTTTACATGGTAAGGGGGAGTTATGTTTCCAGATGGAATTAAGGTCGCTTGAGAGAGATAACGTGAGCCCAGTGGGATCATAAGAGTCCTTAGGAGTGGAGGAGGGAGGCAGGCCAGGGAGCGTCAGGGAGACAGCAGCGTGAGGAGCAAGGGTTGCAGGCAGCCTCTGGAAGCTGGAAGCGGACCCTCCCCTGAGCCTCCAGAAGGAGTCAGCCCTGTGGGCACCTGGACTGCAGCCCAGTGTGGTTTATTTTGGACTTCTGCCCTGCAGAGCTGTGAGACAACACGTCTGCATCGTTTTCAGCTCTGAACCTAGTGAGGGTTAGCGCAGCAGCCTCAGGACATGCGCAGTAGCACCAAAGCCTGGGCTCGAACCCAGCTCCGTCTGAGTCTGAAGCTTCCTACACACAGGTACCAAGCTCTCTGTGATGCAAGGGAGTGGCCAGAGAGGAGAGGGAGAGAACCCGGGAGCCACAGCAGCCTCGGCGCTTGGCTGAGAGCCCAGCTCGAGCCCCAGGTGTTGGATTTCCCCAGCCTGGGCCTTCTCCCTGTGGTTACTGAGGATGGCACCGAAGCCCGGCTGGACAGGACTCTCCACCTTGGTGGGTCCTGGTCGCCCAAGGCCAGAAACCTGCTGTCCACTCACACTCCCCTCCCACACACACATGTCAGGCTCCCCTCTCTGGCCTCAGTTTCCCCATCAGGAAAGATGGTCTCAGACCTACTGATCTCCTGGGTGCTGGATCCCCCGGCTCAGACCTTTTAATAGGGACAGGGTAGCCCCAAGCAGGGAATACGGCCCCCATGTCAGCCTCCACAAGGACGTTGCCGCCGGGTTTAGGAGGCCAAGTGCCTGATGTGCTTGCCCTCAGGCCTCTCCTACAATGTGGCCCAAGGAGTAAGGCCAAGGCAGCGTGAGGACTTCGGGCCACTGTCCACCTGTCCACACCCTGGTCATCCTCAGGCCCCCCTGTGGTTATTCTTCTTGTGAGCCACAGGCCCTTTTCAGAAGCTACTGAAACTGGTGCCCTGACCCCGGGACCACGCTCTGCACACAGGCTCTGCCTGATTCCAGCTTCCCTTCCCTTGGGCCCCAGGAGCCCCACGTCAGGGTCTGGGGAAGAAGCCATGGCTGCCCACGCTGGTAGGTAGCCAGCAAGACACAGTGGCTTAATAGGATCCTAGACTGTGTTGGGGGGGTGTGGGCTGGGAGTGGGGTTGCCAGATATATGGCCTGACACCCTGTAGAGTCTGAAGTTCAAATAAACAACAAATATTGTGTTGATGTAAGTTTGTCCCAAATATTGCACGGGACATAGTTGTACAAAAATATATGTGTTGTTTCTCTGAAATGCGAATATAACTGGGCATCCAGCATTGTTTGGCATTGTTTTGTTTCGTTCTTGCTAAATCTGGCAGCCCTCGTGGGAAGGAGAGTGAGTGTGAGGAGGGGGAAGGGGGTGCATCTGGAGCCTGGTTTTCCAGTGACATTTCACAACACAGAGAAAAAGCACTGAAACGTGGGACACATTGGAATCAACACATAGAAGACAAGGAGGAAAACGTGATAAGGTACAGCTGGCCTTTCCAATGGCCTAAAAATCTCCCAAAACACACACGATTCGAAGGGCGGCGCGTGCCTTCCGGGGCTGCCTGGTCTTGGCAGGACCTCAGGCTTTTGCAAAAGCACTTAACTCTGCTCCTATCTGTTCTCATGGGAGGTAGCCAGGCCCTACACTTCCAGGCTTGTAAAGCATCATTCAGAGGTGCTGTCAGCTACCAACGGAAATTACTCCCTTCCCCGTGCAGCGTGGCAAATCGGCGCGTGCGAGACTCGAAGCCCTTATAAACCTGCCAGCATCTAAAACACAAATTCAAAAACATTACAGGCAAACCTAACACGTTGAAATTGAAATCCGATACCTAGCCGTCAGCAATCCCACCCCACCGCCAGACGTTAATTACCCCACAGCCATAATGAAATGCCGGGATGCCCGGATGAGCTCTGAAAATACTTTCTGCTTGGCACAAAAGAAGCTGTCGAGGAAGTTTTCATGTTTTGATTTCTTTCCCGCTCCCTGACTATATTTTAGATGAACCCTTTGAAAACTCACAAATGTGATCTTGTTTTCTGATGTGTCCTGGCTCCTCCCCTCTCATCTCAGCAACCTTCTCCCAGCCTCCCTCCCTCCCTCTCTCCCTTCTTTCCTCCCCTCCTCCTTCCACCTCTGTCTTCCTTTTCTTTCATTGCCCGTATAAACCTAGTTTCTGGGGTACAGTGAAGAGAGGCCTTGGAGGTCGGGGAAAGGTACCTGTAACCTGGGATGGTTATTCAGGGGAGATGTGAGTGGTGCCCAGTGACCTCATCTTGGGCCAGGTTTGCTGCAGGGGCCGGGCTGCCCTGGGCAGATGGGCCGGAGACCTCACCAGGGATTAGATCTGCCTTACCAGTGGCTTCCAGTTACCTGATGACTCTTACCTGCTCTAGGTGGTTTAACAACAGACCTGCCCCAACCGCCCTGTCCCCTCCCCTAAATATAACCTGGCTCTCAGCTGGCACCCCCAGGCCCTTCCTCCTCCAGGATCATGCACGGAACTTAGACCCAGATGGCAACACCTACTTCCTGGGGACCTGAAGGAGGTGGAAGCTCACTCCACAGGGGCTCCGGCCCTGGAGCAGCTCCAAGGCTCTGCGGCTCAAGCCGCAGTGGGTGGGAATGTGGGGTTATGGTGTCAGCCCCATTCCTGGGCCAAGAAAGGACAGTGTAGTCATGGACAGTAACCTGCTTCGAAGAGTTAAAAGGGGACCAAGTCCTCCCCGGCTCCTCTGGGGGGGTGGTTACTACGGTGACCGAGGGGGCTGCAGTTCCATGCCAGGTGATGCTGCATGAGGCATCTGAAGGGGAAACCGCATATGCTATTTGACACGCGTGTGACTTCCCAGTGTGATAATCATTCGTTATTAAAAACGGCGATTGGCAGTACTGCTCTTCACGTAGATTGGCAAATCACAGAATAGACTGTAATGTATTATAGTGGCTGGTCATGGTCTGGCCACACTGCAGGCGCCCTGCCCGGGACAGCTGGGAGTGAGGAGTCTGTGGACACTCGGTAGGTGGCACCGCCCTTGGCCATGGGCAAAGCTGGGCGTGAGCAGGATCAGCGGCTGCAGCCCAGCTAAGAGCTAATTTCCCAAAATGTGTGTTTTGCCTCCATGCTTCGAATCCGAGGGAAGCAAAGATAGCTCCCCTGGGAGCTGCTTTTGTTTTAAGGGGAAATTTAATTTAAGACCACGTGACCTGGTTTTGTCATTTGGCTGTGACCCAGAGAAACCGGCTGAGCGGTCGTGGTGTGGGCTGTGGAGTGGGGGCATTCTCAGGCCCTGGCTCTCGCCCTGGCTGCGCCTCTGGAGCTTCCTCTTCCAGGTGTGGGCTGTGGAGTGGAGGCATTCTCCGGCCCTGGCTCTCGCCTCGCTGCACCTCCAGAGCTTCCTCTTCCAGGCAGGCAGTGCGTGGCTCTGATTCGCAGTCTAGCTGGAAAAGCTCCCCAGCCCAGGATGGTTCCATTGCTTGGATTCCTTCTCAGCTCTCACTCACAGCTGCAAGGACTGCCCCTTCTCAGCATGGCCATGAAAAAAAATTCTGTGATTCTGCCCCCTGCCTGTTTTTCCCCAAACCTGGGGACCCCAGCAGGCAGGAATCCTGCCCCTTTCATCCACCACTGTGTTCTCGGCTTCTACCGCCATGCCCACACATCCTGGCGGAGATTCGAAGTTGCTTTGTTGAATGAGTAAAGGGGGGAATTAACAAACTTCCCTGGCCCCTGTGTTTATGAAATAAGAAAATGTGGCTGGGCGCGGTGGCTGACGCCTGTAATCCCAGCACTTTGTGGGGGCTGAGACAGGCGGATCATGAGGTCAGGAGATCGAGACCATCCTGGCTAATACGGTGAAACCCCATCTCTACTAAAAATACAAATAAATTAGCCGGGCGTGGTGGCAGGCACCTGTAGTCCCAGCTACTCGGGAGGCTGAGGCAGGAGAATAGCATGAACCTGGGAGGAGGAGCTTGCAGTGAGCCGCGATTGCACCACTGCACTCCAGCCTGGGCGACGGAACAAGACTCCGTCTCAAAAAAAAAAAAAAAGAAAGAAAATGTGTGGTTTGATGTCAAGCCCAAAGAACCCAGACCTCAGAGGAAGAAAATCAGAGAGAGAGGTCGAGTCTGTCAAAGATTCCTAATTATTCATCATTTCTGGGCCACTGGTTAGAGGCCAGCCTGGGACACCAAGGGCTCCCCTGAGTCCTTCCCAGGCCTAGGGTACATGGCCTTGTGCATTGTGGAGCAATCAAAGATGCCCAGGTCTCGGCTCAGCATCCCCCTCCAGTAACCTGTCCTGCTTTTCACGCCCACCGAGAAGGCGCAGTGGTCCCATCCCATCATCAGGAAAGCCAGGCTCAGAGACTGGGAGCCAGAAGAGCTGGAGGCCACACAGCGGGGAAACGGCAGGGCAGACTGCCAGCCCCAGGACCCAGGCTGAGTCCCCACGCTGTTCCAGCTGCCCCCTCACCCAGGCCTGGCGGCACCCCAGCACCCCTCCGCTTCTCTGCCCGACATCCAGGCCCAAAACCATGGGAAAGGGGCTCCTTTCACTGCCACACCTAGAACTTAGAAAACAAAACCAGCCCGAAGCTCGGTAGGTCGGCATCCACGGAACATTCACCGCTTACCCAAAGGGTGGTGCCGCACCCCGGAAAGTGTGAAATTGGCCCTCGGGAATGAATGAATGAGTGAATGAATGAATGACTTTCCCCATCTGCCACCATGAGTGACTGGAGAGAGCCCAGGTCCCACAGACTGATGTCCACACTCCGCGCGTGGCATATGGGAGCAGAAAAGCCATGAAACAGGGTGGATTCCCTGCAGATTTCAGCCTCTGCAGGGAAGGGGGGCAGTACCGAGACACAGGCCCTCTGACCCACCCTCAGGAGCCACCATCCCAGCACCTGAGGGTCCTGAGCTGGCCCCTGTCTGCCATTGGATGCCAGTTCCCCATGCTCTGACCAGGGCATCCTAAAGGCCACAGCCAGAATCATTCTTGGGTCTGGAAAGTCCACCTGGGGGGCGGAGCTGGAGGTGAGGGCAGGTGGACAGCAGGGCTGCTGGGGGCGATCTTAGCTGCCTCCATGGGCCCCTCTTATGGGCTACTGATGGAATGGTGGGGAGCAAATCCGCAGCTGGCCCAGATCCAGCACCGCTGGACCCAAACCCCGTCACCTGCTGCGAGTGAGGAAGGAGGAGGATCTACTGCCTGTGTTTCCCCTGGTTGCTCAGTCCACAGGGTACAGACGCGAGGTGTCTGAGCTGGAAGGTGATGTCTGGAGCCCCAGTCCAACACCTCGTGGACCTGGGTCAACCTGGCTCAGCCTCTATGAGCTGTGAGGCCACCGGCAAATCTCTGACCCTCTCTGGACCTGGCTTTGTATCTGAAACGAAAAGCACAGCTCTCTCGCGGGCTGGCAGAGGAGGTGCCGTCCTGAGCTGGCACCTGGCTTCCATGCATTCTCCCGTGGAAGAGGAATGGCGCCAGGCGGGGCAGAGACGTGGGAGCTGTAACTCGAGCAGGACGGCCCTGGGCCTGCCGGGAGCCCACCTTCGTGCTGGAAAGCACTCCAGGCACCCACACACCGGAGGGAGATCTGGGGCTTCCTGTGTGGGGTGCGGCCCACCCCCGAAAGGCAGTGCAGGAAGGCCCCTTGGAACTGAAATCTGCAAGAGGTGCTGAGCTGAGAGGACACAGCGGGCAATCCCAGGCGGGTGAGCTAGGGTGGGAACGGTGTCTGTGAAGCCCACAGTAGGAGGGGACCCGGACCACTGGGGGACCACAAGGGTGGGAGAATGGCCAGGGCCGTGGTGGGCAGTGATGGTACGGGCCTTGAGGCCAGGGAGGATCTGGCCTCTGTTAGGACAGCCAGGCCTGCTGAGGAGGGACGGATGTTAGGTGCCCAAAGATGGCGTGCCTGTGGCTGCAGCCATGTTACAGACCCTTGGTGTGTCTCCAAGTGGAGATTGTGACTCAGCCTCCAAGGGTGACCATGGGGGTTAATGAAATCCCTGTGGAAGGGGCCCAGACACTATTGGCTTTGGTACAAGTCCAGTGCGGACAGTGGGTCTGGCTGTGGACAGTCAAAACTCTGGAAACAGGTGGCCTAGGCTCGAATCCCAGCTCTGCCCCTTGTTGGCTGTTGCCCCTTGGGCCACGTCCCTGACCTCTCTGAGCCCGGAAATAACAATAGCTCCTCCCGCACAGGGTGGGTGTGAGAACTGAATCAGTAGGTGGAAACGCACTGAGGAAGCCTCAATACATATTGCTATTCTTATACCTGTTGTTTGAAACCCACCCGGCCTGTGTGACACAAGCATTCCTGCCCTGGGAGGCAAGGGAGGACTTTGGAGGAGGCACCCTGCTCCCTCCAGACACACTGATGGCTCCTGGGACCGGGTCTCACTCCATGTGTGAGGGGCCCTGAAGCCAGAGCCCAGGGAGTCTGTGGGCGTCAGACTGTCCTTGCACTGCCCTGGGCTGTGCTCTCCCTTCCCTAGTTGGGACGCCGGAGCTTCGGCCCTGGGCCTTACAAGGCTGACCCTGGAACTAGGCTTGGAGGAGAAAGCCAGACCCTCCCCGGGAGAGCGCTGACCCTGATGTTTGGTGGGACACCGACAGCCCCGAGGCACTGGCAGCTCGCAGGGAGCAGATGCGGGGCCACCAGCCACCAGCAGGGGTGGCAGAGGGGCTGACTCGCCCAGTCCTTCCCATCCTGCCCCCTCTCTTGGGGGCATGAGGTGGGCATTCCCAGGGGAGATGCCCCAGACCACTCCAGGGCCAGGTGTGGTGGGGAATTCCAGCCCTCACTCCACAGCAGCCTGGGAGTCAGGCTGTCTCCTAGGTTACCGCCACAGGGTGCACCTGAGTAGCCCTGACTCCCACAGGGCCAGGCCTCCTGCAGGGAGCGAGCGAGGTTCCAGCCACAGTACTGGGCCCCTGGGGGCCACTGGCCTGAGACAGGAAACAAGTTAGCATCCGTGCTGCTAGGGAGGCGAGGCCTGGCCTAGCAGGGGCTTCTGGTGCTGAGGCTGCTCAGCCCAGGCACCCCATCCACCACAGCTCAGCTAAGAAGCTGTATCTCTGGCAGTTGCAGAGCAAAAGGCCCCAGAAATGCGGCAAGGACCCAGCCTCCCCTCCTCCCAGAAGGAAAGGCACAGCGGCCCTGAAACACAATCGTCCCCAGCACCCGGCTTCCTCATCTTAATGGATAGGAGGCATTTTTGTAGCAATAAAAATAGATTTAATAACCAGACAGTGAAATTACTTTTTTTTTTAGGAAAAAAAAAAAAAAAACAAGGTAGTAAATATTCATTGATGTTCCCTGCGAGATGGCTGGGGTCATGTTTTGGAAATAGATTACAACACGTATGCGTCTGCGCTCACAGCACGCGGCCATCCAGAGGCGCACATCCATCCATCCACTTATTGGAAGCAGGGGCCTCCGTCTGAGCCGCACGTGATCTCACCGCTCCCTGACACAGGGCCCTCCTTACTAAGCCACAGTGGGATGAGTACAAGCTCCTGGGTGGCAAAGCTTGGCAGAAGGCGCTAGAGGAGGGAGGGTCTGGGTGGCTGCTGGGGTCTGGGGGCCACAACCACTGTGGGCTGGGGTCCCCGAGTCAGACTTCCCTCCATTTGGTGAGTGAAGGAAGCAGCCAACAGCAACAGGCCCCCACCCCAACCCAGGGACCTCCCGAAGGCAGGCCCTGGCTTGAGGCCCCCTTAGGCAAGGATTCCAGAGCCTAAATTGCAAGAAGAGAAAAAGCCGTCTCCAAGCCCTGCCTGCCGAGACCACGATGTCTCATCCCTGGGGAAAATGCAGGCGCTGTGTCTGTGATTTGCATTTTCATTCATTCAGCAAATCTGCCTCAAGCCCCTCCGAGGTGTGAGCACTGTGAGAGACACCTGGGTAGGAAAGCAGGGGCCCTGGTCGCTGGGAACCCAGAGTCCAGCTGGGGCCCTCGGGCAGAATGAGTGTGGCCAGAGGTGGACAGGACACACAGAAGGGCGTGTGCAGGAGGGCCAGAGGTGGACAGGACACACAGAAGGGCGTGTGCAGGAGGGCCAGAGGTGGACAGGACACACAGAAGGGCGTGTGCAGGAGGGCCAGCGTGGACAGGACGCAGAGAAGGGCAGGTGCAGGAGGGCCAGCGTGGACAGGACGCAGAGAAGGGCATGTGCAGGAGGGCCAGCGTGGACAGGATGCAGAGAAGGGCGTGTGCAGGAGGGCCAGAGGTGGACAGGACACACAGAAGGGCGTGTGCAGGACGGCCAGCGTGGACAGGACGCAGAGAAGGGCAGGTGCAGGAGGGCCAGCGTGGACAAGACGCAGAGAAGGGCAGGTGCAGGAGGGCCAGCGTGGACAGGACGCAGAGAAGGGCGTGTGCAGGAGGGTCAGCGTGCGTGGGCTTTACCCTGAAACAATGGGGAGCCACAGAAGGTGTTGGAGGAGCAGGGGAGTGAGAGGGAGGGGTGCTCATTTGCAAAGATTATTCCTGTAAGTCTGGGGGTAGGAGTGGGGGTGGGGTAGCAGCCTGGAGGGCAGTGCAGACCCGAGCAAGCAGGGAGGCACTAATGAAGGAGTCACCCCAGGAGGGCTTCAGGGGTGGGACCCTTCTCTGAAAGTCTCCTGAGGGAAGACACGAACTGGCCTTCTGGGCTCTTCCAGCGTGAGCTGGGCCCCAGGAGGAGGTTCTTTCCTCATTAGGGCTTGTAACTAAGCGACGAAGCAGCAACCAGGCTACGGAGAAGATTCTGGGTGTGGAGGGGCCAAGCCACAGTCCCCGCCTTCAGGACAGCACACCCTGATGGCTCCACCCCGGTAGCAGGGCGTACTGGTCCTGAGGGCACCCTCTGGTCCTGGGCTGTGTCTGCCTCCATCTTGGGCACCCCAGGCCTCCCACCCACCTATGGGCGCCCTGGCTCCAGGCGTGGGGCTTTCTGATGCCCTCTGCCCACACTAGCAGGTCTCCACCCTGTCTCTTAGAACACTAAATATCCTACAAAGCCAGCGCGTGACTGCCAACTGTCCAGATCATATTCCCCAACCCTTCCCAAGGGGGAGCACGGTGGCCAGGCCCCAGCTACCTGTCCAGATCTTACTCCCCCACCCTTCTCAAAGGGGAGCGTGGTGGCCAGGCCCCAGATCACAGGCCAGACTGTCAGGTTGAGCCAACTCACACTCCCTGGGTGCTTGGCACAGGTAGCACTAAATGTCATTGCTCTGCCAAATTCAACAGCAAGGGGCGCGGAGGCATGTGGGGAACCCCTCCCTGTCAGGGGCTGCTGTGTTGCACAACTCCAAAGAGGGCCAGCCAGAGAAGGAAACATGAGCAGAGGCCCCCAGAGTTAGCAGTAAGGTATTCCTGCTCTTCTTACAAAAACCCTGGGGGCAATATTTATCCACCCTATTTGCAGTCCACATGGTGGTCCTGCAGCTGCAGACTAGCCTAGTGGGGCTCGCACTCAGGGGCGGAGCTTACCCCAGAACCCACATGTCCATGAGCCCACTCTGTTCCTGCCTCCTCCTGGCAGAACCCCACCCCCTGCAGAGCCCCCACTCTGAGGACAGCGCCTCATGCCTTTTGCCTCCGGCCCCGCTCTAGCCCCGCAGCGGTCCCCAGCCCCGTTCCAGGCATGAACCAGGCCCAGGATCTGCTTAATTCAAGCCCCCAGGGAGCTGCGTCCCCACCTGTGCTCTCCAGCCACCGCAGCCTTTGTCAGGGAGCAAACGGTGCAGGCTGGCAGGCGGTGGTTTTGTTAAGACCAGCCAGCGCCCAGCTCCTCTGGAGCGCACTGAATAAATTTCCCTTTATTAGACACAGACTTTCCCATTACCGCGTCTTCCCCTCATTATTCCTGCATCAGCTCGGGCATAATGGGCTCCAGCCCCCTCTGCAGTCAGGAGCCCGGTCCCTCAAGGATGCTGTCAGACACGGCGTCGTGCAATTTGTAGAAAGGAGCGGGGCGGCAATGGGCAGGCACTGGGTGGGCACACCTGCTCTTCCTCACGCATTAGCCCATGCACCCCCCACGAGGCTTGGGCCCCTCCAGCTTGGTTTACAGTGGAAAGAAAGAGGTGGAGCTGCAGGGTGAGCTCTGCACAGTAGGGCAGGGGCAGGAAGGGAAACTGGAGCTGCTGGCTGACAAGGCCTTCTACACACTTCCGAGGGCCTGGCACGCTCACATGCACACCCACACCCACATGCACTCACACCCACACATGCACTCACACCCACACATGCACCTACTTATATGCACACTCACCCGTACACGCATGCTCACACACCCACATACGCTCACACACACACACTGACATGCACATATGTGCTCACACACCCACACACGCTCAATACACTGATACACACACTCGTATGCACACTCACCCACACACACGCTCACACATCTACATGCACTCACACACATGCACACACTCATGCACTCAACACATGCTCACACCCACATACACACTCACACACACTCTTATGCACGCTCACCCACGCACACATGCTCTCACACCCACATGTGCTCTCACACACTCACAGATACACACATGCACACTCATGCGCATCTACATGCACATACATGCTCACACACGTGTGCTCACACACAAACACAAGCACACTCATATGCACACTCACACACACTCTCACACACTCACATGCACTCAGTCACACATTCACCCATGCACTCACACACTCACATGCACACACACTCATCTTCACATGCATACATAGATACCCACACATGCTCACACATGCATAGTCATGTATACTCACATACACACGTACATACACACATGTACACACATATGCTCTCAATCATCCACGTTCACACTCTCACAAGCACACCCACATACATTCACACACACGCACACAAAATACATGCACTCACACATGCACACTCAGACACATTCACACAGATTCTCACACTGCTGAACAGTCACACACGTTCACATGCGCACAAATGCATACCCACATGCACACCCACACATTCACACACATCCACATCCATGCTCACACACGCACACTCACATGCATTCAATCACACACCAATGCATACACACATTCACACACATTCACACACCAATGCACACTCACACACATTCACACATACCAATGCACACTCACGCACACATTCACACACCAATGCACACTCACACATTCACACACCAATGCACACTCACACATTCACACACCAATGCACACTCACACACGCACACATTCACACACACCAATGCACACACACATTCACACATATCAATGCACACTCATGCACACACATTCACACACACCAATGCACACTCACATTCACACATACCAATGCACACTCACACACACACATTCACACACCAATGCACACTCACACATTCACACACCAATGCACACTCACACACATTCACACACCAATGCACACTCACACGCGCACACACATTCATGCACATTCACACACACACATGCTGCCCTCTCTCTCCTGCAGAACCACCTCCTTCCCTATACACTTGGCCCTCGGGCTGGGTTCAAGACCCTCTACCATCCTTCTGCAGCCCCTGGTCCCCACCAGAGCCCCCTGTGTCCTAGAGGGCGATGTCCCGAGTTCTGGTGTGACTGGGCCTCTGACCTGCTCTGTGTCCTGGGCCTCAGTCTCCTCTACTGCCCTGTGGGATGGGGGTGAAGCCCAGGGTCTCCAGGCCTACCCTTGCTCCCACCAGGCTTCCTGTTGCCCATCACCCTGCACCACTCTGCCTTCCTCACCAACCACCCATGTCTGCCTCTTCCCATCAACCCAAATCTGGACCCACGAGGCTTCTGCATGGCTATCTGGCTCAGCCTCTGCAAGGGTCGTGAGGCTGGGGTGCTATCCCAGCCCTGCTGCCCACCCGCTAGCGCCTCCTCCTCCCTGGGCCTGGGATCTGGACGTTGGTACCTCCTTTATTCTTTTTGAAGCTTCTCCAGTTTGAGGCCAGGATCCTGGGAACAGGCTGCATTTGGTGGGGAAGAATCTGCCTCAGCAGCTCTGCCCACAGCCAGCAGAAGGGGCTTCAACCTGCAGGATCCAGCCAAGATCAGGGCAGGAAAGGGAGGCTGTGGGTCCCACAGCCTCCCAGCCTCAAGCAGCCCATGGCCCACAGCCCCGAGCTGACCCCCACTGGCCCCTACTCGGCCCCAGAACATCTGATGACGCCTAATGTTGCATCTGCACTGTCAGCTGAGCTTGTTGGTAGCCTGGCAAGGCTCAAGACCCCGAGAATCCACTGAGAGTCAGCCAGAGACACAGCAGAGCAGACATAAGACAAGAGGCGTATGGCCCTCTGCAGCCTCCTGGCTCAGGCTCTGGGACCTCTGGGGCCCCCCAGGAAGGAAGTGGGAGCCACAACAGCTGCAGAGCCACCCTGCGTCCACCTGCCTTCTCAGGGCAATTTGCAGCCCACTTTCTCACTCTGCAAAGAACGGAGCCTGGGCACCGCACCTGAGTGTCAGAGAATGGGCAACACAGCGTCCACCCACAGAGGAGGAAAGGCCAAGGTGGGCTCTGCCCTAGGACTCCCTCTCCGCCTGTCCTCCTTCAGCCCTGCCCCTGTCCATTCAATCCCCCACCTGAACATCCCCCCGTCAGTGCTGACACCCCAGCAGGGCAGCCAGGGCGAGAGCAGCGTGCAGGCAGAGGGGGCGTAGCCCATGCAGCAGGGGCTCCCTCACCTCCCGTGGGGCAGGGGCTGCGGATGAGACAGGGAGATCAGGAGAGGGGCAATTAAGCGGAGACCCCAGTGACAGGGAAGAGCAAACCATGAGGGTAGTAGGGGCACGGCATGTCGACCAACAGCCCAGCTGTGCAAAGGCCCTGAGGCAGCCGTGAGCATGGGTGGTTGGTGAGGAAGGCAGAGTGATGCAGGGTGATGGGCAACAGGAAGCCTGGTGGGAGCACGTGTGCAGGGGTCCATCCAGGAGTCCAATGTCATGCTCACAGCAGTCTGAAGGTCCCCAGCCCCACTATCAAAGGAGGTCACCCGCTAACTTCTCCCAAGACAGGGAGCTGAGCAGTCAGCACTTGTCTTGCCTGACCTTTTAGAATTCTTCTTAATAAAGAAGACGAGGTAGCAACCAGCACATCAAAAGGAAAGTCCTTTTCCATCTCCCAGCCGTGGGGTCAGCCAGGGGAGGGAGGGAAGACGCCTTCGAAGCGGGCAGGCCCACTCTGAAAAGGAGCCAGAGAGCAGAGGAGGTGCTTTCCCTTTTCTTTCCTGGGAGAAAGTGCACCTGTCATCTCCTTGTGCAATTCTGAAGATCATCAACCTTCACCCTCGGGACCAACGAATTCTTTATAGGACAGAGTGGGTGGGAAGACAGGGTGCGTGGGGAGGGTGGGCAGATAGGGAACAGCTCAGAAAGGAACAGAGCCTTGCTCCTCTCCTCAGGGCAGGGAGGACAGCCAGGGACGCAGGGATCCATCGTGGCCGAGCAATAGTGACTCAGCAGCTGTCGGGGGCTCCAGGCTGGGGTCCTGCCCTGGCACGCTGTGGAGGACCTAAAATCACGAGCCTGGGCTTTGCTGTCACCTGCAGGAGGCCGGCCGGGTCCCCGTGTTTCAGGTGGGGCTCCTGCAGCATCAAGCGCTCATGGGGCCACCTCCGGGACCTGCCTCTGATGGCCACCAGGTAGCGTGGCCGAAAGTAAGAGCAAACCCCACTGTGCAACTGGACACTGTTTCTAGCCAGTCAGCTGTTTGGTGTCATCCTCTAATACAAAGTTCAGGAAAAAGCACCCACGGGCCTGGATTCCATACCAGCCTGCTGGGTGCTGGACTCCACGCCGGCCTGACGGATGCTGGACTCCACACTGGCCTGCTGGGTGGTGCAGACACCCCGCCTCCTCTGCCACAGGTGCCCCCACCAGCTGGGGCTCTGCTCTGCTGCTCCAGAGTGAGAGGAAAAGCCCAAGGACCCCTAGGGTCCACCAAGCCAGAGGAGCGACGAGCTCCAGGCAGGTCTTGGGTGGCCTCAGTTTCCCCGTGAGCCCTTGCAGGAGCCAATGCCACTTTGGATATGACAGCAGCCACTCTGCCCTGGGAGGAGCAGGATGTCCTGACTACAGACACACGCAGGGGCACAGGCATGACGAGAAGCCCCATGTGGAGCCTCTGGCCCCATTCCCTGCGGGAGGAGGAGCCTGGGGCCATAGCTGCTGTTGAAAGTGGACAGACCGTGTGGGTGCCCTGCTGCCTCTAAACCCTCAAGAGTCTGCACGCTGGCATTCCTGACTCCAGATGGGCAAGCGAGGGCAGACAGGGCAGGTGGGAGGCCCCAGGTCCCAAGGAGGGAGAGGCAGACCCAGGTCTGCATCCCAGGAGCACCGTTCCTCCACCTGTCTCCATGTTGAGGTTAAGCTGGGCAAAGTGAGTGAGCATCAAGCTGTCACTGCTCTCTTTCCCTCTGCCAGCCCCTCTCCAGAGTCGTGTCTGGTCCCTTTGTCCTTTCCTGTCCTCAGTTCCCTTGGGAGATGGAGACCCCTCCTGGCTGTTGTGAACTGACATTTGACCTGGGGCCGCCTCCCTCCCACCCTGCGCACACCCTGGTCTTGCAGCCACCTTGCTTCCTCCCAGCTGCACAGCTCACGTCCACCCCAGGACCGCTCTCTGCTAATATGCTGTCCCTGATACTCTCAGGGTTTGTTCTCTCAGGTCATCTAGGTCTCTGCTTCCCCGCGCCTCTCAGAGTCAATCAAGTGGTTTCCCTTGTGTAAACTAGGAGCAGGCAGTGGGAATGTTCACCAGGGCCTCCTGGCAACTGGCTGGGAGGAAGGCACTGGAAGTGAACGCATGCCCCTGCGTGGATGCCCATGGCCCGGCCCAACTCCAGGCATTTTTTTCCCCCAGGAATCCCAGGATGGGACCTGAGGCAGGTGGAGCACTCTCTGGGCTTTCAAAGATGCACCATGACTCAGCTTCTGCCGTATTCTCCCCTGCCACGCAGCCACCAAGGGGCATCTTCCTTGCAGGCCATCCATGTCACTGTGAGCAGGTGACATGCATAAGTCACTCTGAGACCCCACAGGCCCCTGGAGTGGGTGCCTGGGGAGACACAATGAGATAAGCTGCAGCTTTGCTCATCCAGATGCTCTCCCTGCCTGGAGAAGTGTGAAGGGTCTGCACTGACTGAGTGGTGCCATGCTTCAGGGGAAGAAAAGGTGCAGACCAGCAAGGCCGTCTCACCTTGACTGTTCACTCCACAGGTGTGTGCCGCCAGACCCCTCTGCGCAGGGGCTACACTCAGAGGTCCCAAGCCCTGTCCTTAGGGGACTCACCATCTGCGAAGGACAGACCATGGGATAGGAGCTCCGTGTGTCACACATCAGTGGGACTCATCCCTCCCCAGCGTGACAGCCACCCATCGGTGTGCAAGGCCCCAGCCACTCCTAATGCACTGGCTGGAAAACGCCCCTCCTACCCCACCCCACAAAGCATTTGGGGTGACAAGCAACAGAGACTGAAGCTATTGGAGGGGTCACCGCCAATCTGCTGGGGTTCTTCATGAAAATGTAAAGGTTTTAATTGAGATGATGGGCTGAGAAAATGCATGTGCTTTTCTTCCCTCCCAAAATTCCATCAGAGAGAAACTGATTTCGAAACAATAAATCTGAACTTTCTTACACTTCCGGCTGTGATAGAATAACAGAGACAGGATTAATGCTCTTGCCTTAAGCAACTGAAACAACCAGGGAAATATATGAAGCAGTGGTTTTCAGACAATTTATGCAAAAAGCAACACACAACAGTGATCCCAGAGAGCAGGCAGCAGACGGGTGAGCCCTGCAGGAGCCCCCCTCATGCCTGGAGAGAGTTTTCAGATGAGCCCCGGTCCTGCTGCCTGGAGGAGCCACAGCCCAGGGTTCAGGGACTCTGAGGTGCGGGCATTCATAGTGCTGGGTGCTGGAGAGGAGGAAGCTTTCCTGAGAGTGAGCTCCAGAGGCTGCAGAGAGGCCCTGGGAGCCACTGGCTGTGCATGTCCCTGAGCAGGCTGCGGGGGCCAGGGAGAGACCACACCGAGTAGCAGACAGAACCATCCCCAGAGCTTGCATGGGAGATTGGGAACAGCTCATGTCCCCTGCAGGCAGAGTGGAGAGACGTCCCGGCACAGCGGACACTGGGAGAGGGACTCAACAGGGCGCCCACCTCAGGAGTGGGCTCAAATTAGCCCCAGACCGAAAGATCATTCTGGACATCACTAAAAAGAAAACTTCAAATAGATCAAACTGATTCCAATGTTACTGTGTCCCAGGATACAGCCCCGAAATACTTTTCAAGATACAAAAATATTCAGCCCCAAACAATGTAAAATTAATAATCTCTGGTATCCAAAAATGACCAGGCTTGCAAAGAAGCAAAATATGCAATCATAATTACAGAAAAATAAATCAATAGAAACAGACCTAGAAATACCACAGAATTTTCAGATAAGGACATCAAAAACACCATTATTAGTACATTTCTTATTCAAGAAAATAGAGGAAAGTGTGAGCGTGATCAGGAGAGAAATTAAAAATATAAAAAAGATCCAAATAAAACTTCTAGGGATTAAAATCAACATTTGAAATGAAAAAATACTAAATGAGGTTTAACACAGACATTATAGGACAGAAGATTAATGAATTTGAAGATATAGTAATAAAAACTATTCTAAATAAAACACAGAGAAAAATATTGAAAAAAAATGAACCAATCATCATAAATTCTGGGACAACATGAAGAGTCCTAGCATCTGGAATTGGAGCCCAAAACAAAGGCAGGGGTTGGGATGGGCACGGAAATCATATTTGAAGAAACAAAGATAAAAATGTTTCCACGTTCAATACAAACTATAAACACACAAATCCAAGAAGCTCAATAAAACCCAAAGAGAAGAAATGTGAGAATACCACACCACAGAGCTGAAAACCAGCCAATGGCTGAAAACTCACGATAAAGAGGAAATATTAAAGCAGCCAGGGGGAAAGGATATTACACACAGAAGATCAAAGAAAGAGTGAAATTTGATTTCTTGTAAGAAACAATGCAGGCCCAAAGACAACAGAGGAACAAGTTTAAAGCACTGGGATTTTAAAAGCCGTCAACACAAGAGTTGTAGAAATAGATGCCCAGTAAAATACATTTCCATAATGTAAGTGAAGTAAAGCTGTGTTCAGACATACAAAAGCGGGGGGAACCCACCATGACAGCAACACTGCGAGCGGTGTTAAAGGACATATTTCAGGCAGAAGAAAATGATACCAGATACAAATTTAGAACTTGACAAAGAAAGGAATGTGGCCAGAAATAATAAATATATAGGTAAATAAGTAAGTGATGATATGTATCATCTTAAAATTTATTGAAAATAATTGTCTAAAACAAAGTAAATACAAAGTATTGTGGGACTTCTCATATGTGTTCAGATAAAATGCATGGCAACAACCGTATAAAGAATGAGAACAAGGAAACTTACACTATACATGGAGTAAACTTTCACTACACATGAAGTGGTGTGACATTTTTAGCTAGAATGTGATACGTTAAAGATGTTTATTGTAAACCTCAGAGCGACCACAAAAAAAAACACCCAATAATAGAGACCAAATGGAGTCTCTATTCAATGAAGTCTGTATTCAATTAATCCAGAAGATTAAAAAGAACAGATGAGACAAACAGAAAACAAATAGCAAGATGATAGATTTAAACACAATCATATTTATATTCATATTAAATGTAAATAATCTAAACATTTCAATTAAAAGGTATAAGATGGTCAGATTCAACAAAAACAAGTGAGATTCAACCATGTGCTATTATAAGAAACACACCCTAAATTTAAGACACAAAGATGTTAGAAGTTAAAAGATGCAGTATGATATACCCATGAAAATTCTAATGAAAGAAAAGCTGGAGTGCCTCTTTTTAACATCGGACACAATGTATTCCATAGCAAAATATCTTATCAGGGATAAAGAGGGTTATTTTATAATGATAAAGGGGCCAACTCCTCAAGAGGACATAACAATCTGAAAGGTGTATGCATTTAATAAGCGATCTCCAAAGTACGTGAAGCAAAAGCTGGTAGAACCAAAGGGAGAAATAGACAAATCCACACTATAGTTGGAGATTTCAACAACACTTTCTAAATAATTGATAGAATAAGTAGACAGAAAGTCACTTAAGACATAGAAGACTTGAGCAACACTATCAACCAACTCAACCTACTTGACATTTCTGGAACATTTGACCCAGCAAGAGTAGAATACACATTTTTTTACAAGCGCACAAAGAAAGTCCACCAAACTGTATTCTATTCCATAGAAAAAGCCTCAATGCTTTAAAAAGATTGAAGTCATAAAAATGTGTTTTGACCACAGCAGATTTAAATTAGGAATCATTAAGAGAAGGTATTTGGAAAATTCTCAAATATTTGGAAATTAAACAACACATTTCTAGATGGGAAAAGGAAGAAATTGCAAGAGAAATTAGAAAATACTTTCAGTTAAATGGAAATTAAAAATGCAACATATCAAAAGTCTTGGAAAGTCACAGACTACCAAAGTTCACTCAAGAAGACTTAGAGAATGATATATATCAAACAAATTGAATTTGTAATTAAAATTCTCTCCACACATACACACAAACCCTCAATGATCAGATAGTTCCACTGGTGAATTCTATCAGATTAACACCAATTCCACACCAATTCATCCAGAAAACAGAACAGGAGGGAGAATTTCCCACCTTATTCTATGAAGCCAGCATTTCCCTGATGCCAAAACAGAAGAAATTACAAGAAAAGAAAACTATAGGCCAATATCCCTTGTGAACATAGATGCAAAAATCCTCAATAAAATATTAGCAAATTGAAACTCACAATACATAAAAAGGATAATACACACCATGACCAAGGTTTTATCCAGGAATGCAAGGTTGGTTTAACACTTGCAAATCAATCAATGTAATTTATCATATTAACAACAACAAAAAATGAGCATCTCAATAGATGCAGAAAAATCTTTTGACAAAAATCTAACATCTACTCATGATTAAAATTATTAGCCAACTAGGAATAGAAGGTGGTTCCCTCAACCTGATAAAGGACATCTATGAAAAGCATACAGCTGACATCATACTTAATGGTGAAGGACTGCTTTGGCCCAAAGATTGAGAATGAAGCAAGAGTGTCCATTCTCATCCCTTTCATTCAGCATTGTATTGGAGGTCCTAGCCAGTGCAAGAAGGCAGGAACAAGAAATAAAATGTACACAGATTAGAAAGGAAAAAGTAGAACTGTCTCTATCCACAGACAGCAACAGGATTGTCTAGGTAGAAAACCCTAAGGATTATTTTGAAAGCTACTGTCTCTAATAAGTGAATTTAACAATTTCCCAGGACACAAGTTTGCCAGGGCTGCCTCAACAAAGGGCTGCAAGCTGGGCAGCTTAAACAAGATAAATTCATTTTCTCATGGTCCTGGAGACTTAAAGTCCAAGATCAAAGTGTCAGTGGGCTTGGTGTCATTTGAGGCTCTCTCCTTGGCTTGTAGCTGGCCATATTCTTCTTGTGTTCTCACATGGTCTTCTCTCTGTACCTGTGTGTCCACATTTTCTCTTACCATAAGAACAACAGCAATGCTGAATTAGGACCGACCGTAATGACTTCATTTTAACTTCATTACCTCCTTAAATCCCCTATCTTTACAATCAGATTCTGAAGATCTGGGGGTTAGGACTTCAATATATAAATTTTGGAGGAGCCACAATTCAGTCCATAACAGTCAATAGATAAAAATCAGTTGTATTTCTATATGCTAGAAACAAATCATCAGAAATTACATTTTTTTAAAGTACCATTTAAAAGAACATCAGTGAAATAGTTGGGAATAAATTAAACAAAATATGTTCAATTCTTATATACTGAAAGTGATAAAAAAGCTGAAAGATATTAGATAGATGATAGATAGATAATAGATAGATAGATGATAGATAGATAATAGAGAGATGATAGATAGATGATAGATAGATAATAGATAGAGAGATGATAGATAATAGAGAGATGATAGATAGATAGATAGATGATAGATAGATAATAGAGAGATGATAGATAGATAGATGATAGATAGATAATAGATAGATAGATGATAGATAGATGATAGATAATAGATAGATGATAGATAGATAGATGGTAGATAGATAAATAATAGATAGATAGATAGATAGATAGATAGATAGATAGATAGATACACAGATACATAGATAGATATCCCATGGTCATAAATTAGAAGACTCAATGTTGTTAAGATATCAGTTTTTCCCTAATTGATATATACATTCAGTGCAATTCCAATCAAAATCCTGATGGACTTTTTCACAGGATTTGACAAACATATTCTAAAATTTATTTGGAAAAGCAAAGGACCTGGAATAGCAAAAACAATTTTAGGGAAAAAAATCAAAGATAGAGGACTTACATAACCTAACTTCAAGACTTATTACATTACAGTACTCAAGACAATAAGTAACCAGTACAAAGATAGACATGGATTAATGGGACAGAACAGGAATCTCAGACATAGACCCAAACAGATATGGCCGCTGATTTTAGAAAAAGATGCAGTAAATTCAATGGCAAAACCTTTTCAGCAAATGGCATGGAGACAGTAGGAGCTTGCATGAAGAAAATAATTCGATCCCTACCTCAAGCTGTTCACAAAAAAGCAGAAGAATTAAAGAGTTCAGATTTTAATAGGCTACAAAAGTTTTGGAGGAAAATAAAGAAGCACATTTTCATATTCTTTGGGAGAGGGAAACGTGAAGTAAACTGAAACCCGGAAGCCATGAAGAAAATGACTGACGTCTTCTACTCGTAAAACTGTTTTTATAGCTTCTGTTTGACCAAAGGCACTATTTCTAAAATTCAAAAGACAAGTAATAGACTGGGAGAATATATCTGCAACCCTTAAAATGAACAAAGGATTCTTATCATTCATAGAAAATATGAAGAGCCCTTGCAAGCAAAGAAAAAAATTATGACAAACCCAACAGAAAAATAACCAGAGGTCATAGCAAGCAACTGAGGGTGTAGGGGGCATGCAATTAGAATAATTCAAATACATTCAAATTAAAGTAGTGAGATAATATTTTGTCTCCAAATTTTCCATTTTTTTTTTTTTTGAGACAGTGTCTTGCTCTGTTGCCCAGGTTGGAGTGCAGTAGCATGGTCTCGGCTCACTGCAGCCTCCACCTCCTGGTCTCAAGTGATTCTCCCACCTCAGCCTCCTGAGTAGCTGGGACTACAGGTCTGCACCACCACACCTGGCTAATTTTTTTATTTTTTGTAGAGATGGGGTTTAGCTCTGGGATGGACTTGAACTTCTGAGCTAAGCAATCCACCTGCCTGGGACTCCCAAAGTGTTGGGATTACAGGCGTGAGTCATTGCACCCAGCCAACAAAAATTTTAAGTAGTGAAAAACATCCAGTCCTGGCTCCAGGATGGGGAAGCAACCAACCAGGGTTGCCCCACACGATGGAAGTGTCAACGTGCAAAGCGTATTTATTGAACAACTTCACGGTGTCAATAGAAATGGACAGTGAGCACACCCTTCAATGGGGCAAATTCATGTCTAGGACTCTAGTCTATAGCAGCAGCCAGCCAGGTGCACAAAGATGAGTGCATTCGTCTCCCATTGCCACTGTAACAAATCTCCACAAACTGAATGGCTTTAAAAAGAACAAATTTATTCTTTTACAGCTCTGAAGATCAGAAGTCTAAAATCACAGTGCTGGCAGGTCTTACAAGAACGCTTTCAAGGGCCCACCAGTTGATCCAGGATCGTCTTCTATCTCAGGGTCTGTACCCCTAATTGCATTTACCAAGTCCCTTTCACCATGCGAGGTGACATAGTCACAGGTTCTGGGGATGAGGGTGTGGACAGCTTTGGGAATGTGGAGGCAGGATCCTCTACTACAACGGTGATCCAAGCATGTTATTTGCAGCATTATTTGAAAAAACGAAAAACTAGATGAACCACATGCCCATCAATAAGGGAACCAGTCCATAAAAATACAAAAGCTGCTTCACATTAAGAAGAATGAGGCCGGTGCTGTGGCTCATGCCTATAATCCCAGCACTTTGGGAGGCTGGAGCAGGCAGATCCCTTGAGCCGCGGAGTTCGAGACCAGCCTGGGAAACATGGTGAAACACGTCTCTACTAAAAATACAAAAACTAGCCAGGCATGGTGATGCGTGCCTGTAGTCCCAGCTACACAGGAGGCTGAAGCAGGAGGATCACTTGAGCCTGGGAGGTTGAGGCTGCAGTGAGCTGTGCACTGCACTCCAGCCTGGGTGACAGAGGGAGACCCTGTGTCAAAAAAAAATAAAAATAAAAGGAAGAAGAATGAATGGAACTTACCAATCACACTGACATGCAGAGACTTCTGAGCCCCATTGATGAGGCTGGGCTGTGCTGAATCTGATCCCACTCGATTGAAATAATCTTGATGATGATGAGGCTGATGCTGCTGCGTATGACATGCTTTACCAGTGGCTAACGTGGAGCAAGTCACAAAGCAAAGAGACGTCCAAATTTTATTCTATAGACATTTGCTTGAATATTTCAGAATAAAAATGTGTCTGTTCACTGCTTGTGTAATAATAACATTAAAGGTAAATGAAGTATATTGTTTGCCCTCTGCCGTGCCAAGCTTTTCCCCAGTTTCCTGAGGATGGGGTTCTTGTCCCCACTCCATAGACAAGGGCCTGAGGCTAGAGGGGACTCACATGGTGGATGGCAGAACTGGCTTCTACCCAGATCTCCAGCTCCACGGCCTGCAGCTGTGGCCGCTGGGCCCCCCACCACCTGCTGATTATTTTGGAGCCCTCCCCAGGACTGCAACCCATTACGTGTTTCACGCTTCCTCCCAGCTTCCCAGGACACAAGGACAAAGACCCCCGCTCCCTAACCAAACCTCAGCCAGCCTCCCCTGAGCCTACTTTTTGAGGCCTCACTCATGGGCCTCGTCTTTGGCCACATAGTCTGGTTTTAGCAAAACTCCTGCTAGGTTTGCTTAGCAAAAGCCCCCCCACCCTTGATATCTGAGATCAAGAACCCTCCTGGGCTAAGCCCTCAACCTGGTTGTTGGCCCAAGCTCCTCATCCCCCATCCTGGATATCGAAGTCCTTGAACTGCCTGTAGCAATAATCCCCGGGCTTTCGTGTCTAACTTGGCTCTTCGTAACTTTCCACCCCGACCCTCGCTCCACTCAATGCCTGCAACTCCCAGCTGCCCTGTGGCATTCAGAGTTGAGCCTGATTTCTCTCCCCCACTGTGATTGTTTTGACACCTATTGCAATAGTCCTGAATAAAGTCTTCCTTGCCCCCTCTCCCTTTTTTTTTTTTTTTTTTTGAGACAGAGTCTCACTCTGTCACTCAAGCTGGAGTGCGATATTGCAATCCTGGCTCAGTGCAACCTCTGCCACCCGGGTTCAAGCAATTCTCCTGCCTCAGCCTCCCAGGTAGCTGGGATTATAGGCATGCACCACCATGCCTGGCTACTTTTTTTGTATTTTTAGTAGAGACAGGGTTTCACCATGTTAGCCAGGCTGGTCTCAAACTCCTGACCTCAGGTAATCCAACAGCCTCGGCCTCCCAATTCCTTGCCGTTTTAACAAGTGTCAGGTTAATGTTTTCTTTAACGATGCCCATAAGCAGAGGCCACTGCAGGGAAACAGCACAGTCTGAGGTCCCACACAGGAGCCGAGGGCAGCTCTGAACAGTTGCAGCCTCTGATCACACCTTAGCGGATCACGTGAGTGCCTCAGAAGGCAGTCAGCAATCCTTTGCCATGAGAACACGTTTTCCAGTAAAACCACAGTCTTTTACCCCAAAAGGTTAGCAGGTGGAATCAGTAGCTGGTTCAAGAAAACTAAGAGCTCTCAATTTTTTACATTGCAAATGTGTTCATCAAACCGGATGCTCAGAACCTGCGTATTCTAGATTCCCGAATAACCGGGTCTGAATTTATGAGTTTTTACTCTGCTTTGAACATTTTTGCCCTAATGATCTGAAACATATTTTTAAAAGCAAAACAGGTGACAGGGATGCGAGGAAGCAGGTCGGCAGGCGGCCTCGCGGGTGCAGGGCCTGGGTTGCTTCTGCACTGCAATCCATCCTCGTTGTGTTTGTTGAGCCCAGAACTGTGTCAGGTTCTCTGAAGGATACAGAGAGGCCAAAGGTGTGTCCCTTGTCCTTGAAATGCTCTCAGGTATAATCAGAGTACAAGTGCAGATCCTCTGCTGAGCACTGACCACACTGGGAGCTGAGCCCCCCTGGCCTGCGGGCCCTGAAGGGTGAGGAAAGCCGATCGGAGCTGGGCCTGCCATGTCCCCAGAGCTTAGGCACGTGACTGTTGAGCAGGTGGACCCCCTCACCCAGGCTGGAAGGCCCAGTTTTCTGCCCAACCTGGTGGCAGCTCTCAAGCTCTCAGAGCAGGCCATCCACCTTGGGATCTCCTGGAGCTTGGGCCCTGGGTAGGGCCTTGAGCACATCCCTGACAGGCGCCCAGTGTCATTAACTGCCGTGCTGCTGCATGTGGCCCCACTGTGAGTACAGGTTGGCTCCTGTCTGCCTCTCTCTGCCCCGTCTCCCAGCTTTCCCCCCTCAATGCCTGGGCCCCTTTGCTTCCATGGTGCCCTTTAACGTGCCAGCCCCTTCCTGCCTAAGCCATCCCACACACTGTTCCCACCGCGTGGAAACCTCTCTCTCATTAGATGTCTAGTGAACTCCTATTCACCCAACAAAGCCTCAGCTCAAATGCCCTCATCTGATAGGCCATGCCTTGTGGCACATTCTTCTTTCCTCTCTCAGCATGTCCTGATGTGTGATGGTGTATGTATAAAACTGCCAGTGTCCTTGGCCTCTCAGGCTGGAAGGCAGCATCATTAGAGGCAGGGATGCATCAAACCTTGCATTTGGGAGACAGCCTGGCTCTGCAAAGGTCAAGAATCAACTGCCATGAGTTCCTACACATTCCCTGGAGACACAGAGGACCAGGAGGGGACTCTGCAATGCCTTTCTGGACAAGGCCTTAAGTGGCCTTCTCAGCCCCCAAAACTATGTTGCACCTGCTGCTCGCTGGGGAGCTCACTTAGATCAGTGCTGGCTCCAACACAAAGGGGCAAGCCAGCTTTCTTTCTAACTTAGGAACAGGAAGCTGTTCTCTTATCAGAGAAGTTCCAGCACCAGGAAGCAGGTGGAGGAGGTATTTTGGGGTTTGGAAGAGGCCCTCAAGAGCCTGTGAAATCACACCAAGTAGGCAGCCACCTACTCAACCTAAATATAAAGCCAGGCTCAGGCTGTCAGAGCGGCCTCCAGTCAACCACCCCCACCTGGCAACATGGGGCCCCAGAGTGGGGAGCCACTCGTCCGTCCGGCAGGAGCCCCCAGACCACCCCTCTGCTGAAAGTCACTCCCAATGTCCATCTCTGCTCCATCCCAATGTCCGACTATTCCCAAGGCCTTCATCCTCATGGGCGACTGGGAACTGGTGTGATTCAGAAAGGTTAGTTAGCTGGAGTATTGACGACGTATTCACGAGACATAAAGAAAGCATGTGAAATAAAATCCTTTGGCCATGCCTCAGAGGGTCCATTTTAAAGCTTCCAGCGTCCTTGGAGTGGTTCTCCTTTTCTTCGGCTTTCTAGATCCCTCCCTTTATTTCATGACCTCAAGGGTGTTCAAGGTCATCTCTTCTAAACCTCCATCAGCCCAGTAAAAGGACCTCAGAGTTGGGTGTCTACAGGGCTGAGGCCAGGCCCACTCTCCCCTGGCTACCATCCAGCTATGGACAAGGCATCAGCCTCCTCATTCTTCTTGCTGAAATAGGGGCAGCAGTCGCCAGGCCTGGGAGAGGCTGTGAGGATGACACACCACCTGGCGCACGGGAGGTGCCCAATAAACCCTGGCGGGGAAGAGCTTGTTTCATAAAGTTTCCAGCATGAGATCATTCTGGTCCATTTTATTTTCAAGCGTGACAAGTCGGCGCTGAATCTCTGCTTTAACGCCTTCTATGGCTCTCTCCGGGGCAGCATCTGCGTGGAGATGATTGGATGCTCTCCTGAAGGAGAGCCCAGCCTGCCACCAGGCAGCAGGCCCCCAACCAGGTCAGAAGGAAAGGACCAGCAGGCTGGGGGAGGGGACGTAAAGGCCGCTAAGCCCAGGGTGGGCTTTTTTCCACATTATAAAAATAACAGGTTGCAATTCACTTGGAAATCGGGAGATCCACTCAACCAAGAGTGCAGCAGATACATTAGCCGCAGCCAAATCCATCTGCAGGGGCTGAGCACCTTGTGGACTGATAAACGAGGAAATCTTAGGCTTCCTGGCAGGGTGCGGGCCATGGCCTGTGGCTGCCCTGCCCCTGAGTTTGAGCTGGCCAAGAGCCAACCATCCTGAGGGCTCTGGGTGAGATGATTCTCAAGAACAAATCTAAGTTCATTCTGGTTCCCACTGACAAATCGCCCATTGCTCTCTGCAGCGTGACAGCTGCCGTCTGCACCTTTGTGGGAGATGAGCGATGTCTGCTGGTAGTTTCAATGCCAGGCCTGTCTCTCTGTTTGCTTCTCCTGATGCTCCAAGAGGAGCCAGCCCGTGAATTTTACAGAGCTTCTCCTGGCATGCGCCATGAAGCTGCATAGGTTTGAGACACGCCGGGATGGTTCCCCTGACCCTGAAACCCCAGCAAGCCCAGGCCTGCAGGAGATGCCATCGGGCAGACACAGGCGAGGAAGAGGCTGCCAGGGCTGCTGGGGCCTTTGCCAGGGAAGTTTGGTACTTAGAGGAAAAGCGTGGAGATTAATGTGAGGGGTTGGGAGAGGTTGCTTCCCACCCTGAGTGCTCCTTCTGAACCCCCAATGTCTGGTGTGTGTCCTGGGCCAATCTGCCCTCCACACTCCTGCTGCCTGCTCCCCGACCCCAGGCCTCCGGCCTGCCTTCACACCACCTCGCTGGTACCTCTGCCACACCTTGGCTGAGGCTCTTCTGACCACCAGACCAGTGCCCAGTGGCCTTTCTTCATTGTCCTCCTCACTGTCCCCTCCAAGGCCACCCAGGCAGGACTCTCCCTGAAGCATAGCCTGAGCATGTCTCTTTCCACGCAGCCTCAGGGCAGCCTGTGTGACTTCCCACCTCCTCCTCCAGAGCATGCCCAGGCTCCACCCTCATCCGCTGCTCACGGCTGTCCACTTCCCAGCCCTCGCCTCCTTTCCAGCCTCTCCACTGTCCCCTGCATCCTGGCCGTTCATTCATTCATTTGCTCAACCTTCGCCCTGCGTGAATCACTCCTGACTCTAACCTGGTAACCCCTGCGCAGGTCTCAGGGCACCACTCCCCTCACCTCTCACCTTGCCCCACATGCCATCTGTGCCCCTGCCCCGGGGCCCTTGCGACCTCTGCTGTCTCTGCCTGCTGGCTACTGTCTCTTCCCTTGGACGTCAGAAGCTGGCAGTTGGTGATGAGTGTGGAGGACTCAAGCTGTGCCAGCGTCAGTCGGGTCCCAGAGGAAATCCCAGCCCTGCAGTTTGCCCTGGGGATGGCCCTGGGCTCTCTGAGTTTCCATTTCTTCCTGCCTTGGAAGGAGACTGAGACAGCAGAGCAAGGGGCCTGGCTCCAGCCTGGCAGGCAGCAGGTGTCCAGTGAAAGTTGTGAGCTTTCAGCTGCTGTCAGAAACATAGTCTCCAGAGAGATGATCTTGGGGGCTTTTTGGGGACCCGAGGCCCGTCTATGGTCAGCAGACCAGCCCAAAAGTGCACGAGGGGGACCAGGGCAGCCCCCATGCCCGCCCTGGCAGCCCAGACAGCACTGTAGAAGGGCGGGAGGGGCATCTGGAAGGCCCCTGGGCTGCAGGTCTGGACGCCGGCATCTTAGCCATGACCCTGCAGCACTGAGCTGGAGTCTTGGGGCAATTCCTCCTCAGAGGAAACAGCATTAGACGGAACGATCCCTGAGGTCCCCTGCAGCTCTCCCTTCCTATAACTTGTATACAATCCACTGCAATCGCTGTGTTCATTTGAATACCTGTAGTGACACACGGCTCACTCCCTCCAGAGACAGCTGGTGAGCCTTCCCAGATGACTTTTTCCAGCCACTCTGGGCTGAGTGCTCGTGGCCCACCTCTGATAAGGGAGCCCCTGTTCGCAACCCAAAACTGCGCTCCCTGCACCCACAGACATTCGTCTTTGGGATCCCCAATGCCAGTCTCAACCTCCGCAGGACCTCCTGAGACAGCCTGGGAATCTGGGAGCTGCGACCCCTCCCAAAGGTCAGAGCCCGTGGGCACAGCTTCCGGCAAGGCCCCTGTTCACTTCCTGTTGCTCCAGCAAAACCAGGCACCTTCTTTCCCCAGGGTCCGAGCCTGGACAGTGATGCAGACCCCTGCACCTATGGGTCTCCCTTCCCGCCACCCATGTGGCTCAGCGTTTAGGTGGCACAACGTTCCGTTCGCGCACTGCATTCTGGCTCCAGCTGCCTCTCCACCCTGTCTCCTAGCAGCCCAAATGTGTGCAGCACCAGTCGGACAGGCGGTGCTCTGGATCATGCCTCGGCATCTGGGCAAACAGATCATGGGCTCCCCTCCCCAGGCCGGTCTCTGGGACCGACTCAGCAGCCACTTCTTGGCTGTAGCTGCACTCTGACTCCAGTGGGCCTAGGGCAGTGGGCGACTGCCATCCACCACCCTGTCTAGACCCCGCCTGGCGGGCAGCTCTGCTGGGGAAGCCTGGGGCCCCTGTGCGTGGTGGGGGTTTCAGCTCCCGCTTCCCGAGTCATGACTCACCGAGGATCCGGGCTGAGTGCGGTTTTATTTCATAGCAATGGGGCTTTTTCTTCCCTCCGGGAGCTAAAAAGTTGCTATAATTCTGCCAGCGTGTCTCACCATTTCTCCTGTGCTGGAATAAAGGGGAAACACTTTTTTGGTTTCAAAAAGGGCTATTAGCTGTTAGGAAGCAATCTTTCCCTGATTGGAGGTTCTTTTTGCCCGGGTTCCTGAGTCCCCTGTTCTGCTGCCTGGCTGCGAGCCCCCAGCCAGCAAGCGGCACCGTGTGGCTCGGCTGGCCTCCCGGCGGGTGATGGATGGTCTGCCTGGAGCTTTGGGGAGCACCGACACCCAGCCCAGCAGGCCAGGCGCCGTGGTCCCTGCTCACCAGCGGGTCTTCGCCCCAGGCTCTTGCGCCTCTGGCAGTGTGAAGTGAGCAAAGCGTCTCTGAAGCTCAAGCATGGGGTGCGGGCGCTGTTGCCTCGGCGCCTTCGGGACAGCGCCATGTCCAGGTGACAGCCAGAGCTTTGGACCACATGGTCAGACTTTGGACTCTGGCACTGCCCCCACTCCCCGCCCTGCGTGAGGCAGGCAGGCTGCTAGGCTTCTCTGAGCCTTGGTCTCCTAATCTGAGTCACAGGTGGTACCTGGGGTGGTTGTGAGAACAAAATAAGATGCATCACATTTGGTCTGATTAATATTAATGAGTACTATTAATATGAATGCTCACTAGACCATGGCCCATCCAGGCAAAGCCCTGACGGAGCTGAATTCCAGGATCGTTTCCGAAGCTTGGCAGCAGCTGGCAAAGAGGCAGGTGGGAGGATGTGCTCGGGCCAGCCTGGGTCCCCTTGCCTCCTGCCAGAGCAGTGCTCGCTGTAACCCTGGGCTCTGCCTGCTTGTCTGCCAAATGCCTGCTCTAAAGGTAGGTGTGGTGACTGTGCGGTTGGCTCAGGGCAGCTCTGGGAACAGTGCCCAGAACACACAGAGGCTCTGGGGACACTCGGGGGTGCCCGGTGGGGCCTTCTTCTGAGCCCTTTGCCCAGGTCACACCATCTGCTCCTGGGCTCAACATGTGAAGCCCGGCACAGGGGTGTTTGCTCTCTCTTGTCCATCTCTCCCCAGCCGGATGCAGCTCCACAGAGCCGGAGCCTCATCTCCCATGCCTGGCGCAGAGTCAACACTCAGAACATGCTCAGAAGGTGGCACTGGCAGGTCCTGGCCACAGGCTTGCATGCCATTCACACCAGACCTCAGTAAGCTGAGAATCGTAACCCTGGTGCCCCTCTCTTTTCTCCACTTCCCCGAGGACGCCAGGGCACTGAGCCTGGAAAGGAACATTGCCCGTTCAGGGAAATCACTGTGATGACTGGCTGCCTCTCTAGGGCCTGCCCTGCTGCCCGAGGCCCAAATGCCCCTTGTCCCAGCTCAGTCTGCCCCCTCTGTGATCCTGCCCAGGGAGTCTGTCCCCAGGACAATAACATCAGAAGCCCCAATCCTGCAGCCCTCACCAACCACCAAGGACAGAGGGTGGGTCTCCCACGTCCAGGAATCTCTCGGGGCTCAGATCCATGTTCCGTGGCTGCTGGAGCGAAGCACCACAAACTGTGTGGCTGAAAACAACAGAAACGTATCTCCACAATTCTGGGGGCCGGCAGTCCACACCCAAGGTGTCATCATCAGGGCCATGGCTCTCCCAAAGCCTCTAGGGGAGGACCTTCCTGTACTCATCCAGCTTCTGGTGGCCCAGGCGCGCCCTGGCTTGTGGCCACTTCACTCCAGCCTCTGCCTCCATCTCCACGTGGCCACTTCTCCCTGTGGCTCTGGCGTCCTCTCCAGCAGTCATTGGATTTGGGGCCCACCTGAAATCCAGGATGCTTCCAGCTAGAGGTCCTTACCTAATTGTATCCACAAATACTCTGTTTCCAAGTAAGGTCTCGTTCTGAGGCTCTGGATATACATGAATTTGGGGGACCCTGTGTACCCCCACTGCAAGGCTCACACCTTGAACCCCCACAGGGCTGGGGACAGGGCAGCCAGTCACCAACCTGCCAGGATTGGGGCCATGAGATCCACTGAGCTCATTTAGCCCAATCCCTCCACGTACATCTGGGGAAACTGAGGCCCGGGGAGAGAGGGGCTTTCTCAGGTCCTGGCAAGCTGCTGGCAGAGCTGGGCTTTGCTGGGTCTTCAGATGCCAGACAGAGCCTCTGTCCTCAAGTTCTACGTGAGCAGGAGAGAAGCAGTGTGTCCCCGCTGTTCCATCTCCCTGGGTAAATGAATAAACGGATAATCAATGGTCTTAGGGAACATCGCTGAGGCAGCAGGAGGACAGGGCTGGGACAGACGTCTGGAAGCTGCCTTCACAGAGGACACACTGAACAGGGCCATGGGGGCTGGTGGACGCTTTGGGGCATGGGTTGCACGGAGAATTGGGGCCTACCATGAGGCCCAGGAGGACAGGAACTAGGTGGGAGGTATGGAGCCGGGGCTGGGTGTTCTTGGTGTGGGGCTCAGGGTAGCCATGAAGTTCAAGGAGAAGCACAATGAAGCTGGTGTCTATTCCGGGGGTGGCTGGGGACGCTCAGATCTCTGAAGCACTCTTCTCAGGAGAACAGGAGGCTTGGTTGGCAGGAGGCAAACATCTGTTCTCCCTCCTTCCTTCTGCTCATCCTCCCCCACCCTCTATGAGCAAACGGGGAGGCCCAAGAGTGGGCACAGACCCACCGTGGAGCCCTGGAAGCCTGGGCTGGCCTGGCTGGAGCCTCTCCTCCCAGAGTATGGGCAAGAGAGGTGTGACTGTGGGATGGTAAAGGCAGGCGTGGGACCTGAGAGGCCAGGGGCAGTAGAGAAGCCAGGAGAGGTGTGCGGGCCACATGCAAGAGAGGAGGAAGAGGGGAGGACAAGGAGCAGGAGAGAGAGGAGAGACCGGGAGGAGGAGGAGGAGGGGAAGCAGGAGAGAGAGGAGAGGGGGGCAAGAGAGGAAGGAGGAGGGAGAGGAATCCCTGAGGCACGTGAAGCTCCACAGGCCTCGGGTGATGGAGAAGCCCTGGGGCTGCCAGCCCCAGCCCCGCTGAGTCCTGACACGTCCCAGCGGAGCCCCAGCATCACCCCTCATCCTGCAGCAACAACTCACCCAAATCCCCAGCAGCGCGCCCTTCACTGGCTTCCCCCACGTCTTCAGGAGACTGGAGGGGGCCGCTGTGTGTGTTCCTCTCCCCACCCTCCAAGGGGGTTTCCATGGCTGGCAGGCCTATTTGTTTTGGTTTGGTTTTTGTTTTTTTTTTTCCATTTTTGAAACAGACTTAGCAGAAGGGAAGGAATATTAACAAGGATGAGAAACCCCAGGGCTAGGGGGTGGGGAGAAGTTAGACGCTGGGGAGAAGTTAGGGACCGGAGAGAAGTAGGCTTGTTTTGTGTTGATTTCAAGAAGTCTGGGGCAGACGAAAGGCATTGGGCATCGCGCCTAAGGGGAGTGGAGGAAGAGGAGGGGCTTTCAGGAGAGTTGATGGGTGCCACGTGCTCCCTTCCTGGTATCAGGAAAGTCTAGTAAAAAGTTGGAGTTATGCCGGAATGAACCCTGCAGGACTGGGTTTCTCTGGGGTAGCCTCTGGGCTGGGATGCCAGGGGCCTGACTTTCTCGGAGCCTCCTGCCAGGCACGGTGTGCTGGGAGATGCCACATGCTAAGGTGCCTCCTGGTGCAGGGGTGTGTCGGGCACGCTGGGACCGTCCGTCTACAGCCTCTGGCACATGTGCCGTCCCGCCCCAGGCCAGATTGGCCCTGCTGTGCCGCACGGAGCCCTGACAAAGGGATCGGCAGTGCCAGGCTCTGAGCCCTCGTCCCCATGCGTCTGGGGAGGAGCCTGTGGGCTGCAGCGGGCTGACTCCCAGGCCCCAGGACACCGGTGCACGGTGGACGTTGCCATGAAGGGCCACTCGGCCAGGCAAGGGAGGAGCTGTTAAGGTTTCTTTGCTGTGGTTCATCCATTCTAGAATGCAGGAACCAACCTCCTAGGGGGTCAGATGATGATTAAATGGAGAAGAAGAGAGGAAAACAGAATGCAGGAGTGACAGGTCTCCCACGCTGTCCCCAGTCACAAGATCATTGTGGAGATAAACACAAATAGTTCAACCCGTGCCTCCTCAAACCCTTCCTTTGCTCCATCTGGGGTTGGCACGTTGGAAATTCATCAAACTAGGCTTCTAGGCATGTTTCTGACCTGGCTGTTTGGGAATGAGCCCCAGGCCTCAGGATGTCCACAGGCACGCAAGTGCACTGCAGAAGCCCCGTGGGTCCCGGCCACTCCGCCTCTCCGTTTTCCAGAAGCCACGGTGTTGGACTCCCATCCTACAGGGCCCGCATTGGACAACAAAGGCTGGGTAATGGGAGCTATGCGGAGGCCGGCAGAAAACCCTGGTGGGAGGAGCTAAGACAGGAGGCAAGGCCCCAAGCACTTCTGAGGACGGAGTCCACCCCCTGGACTCTAAAAGACCGTGGAGGGAGGATGTTCCAACCCTGGGACTGGACAGAGGGGAGCACCAGCCAAGCCCTCGCTGGGAAGCAAGGGCTTCAGGGAGAGGCAGGAGACGGACGACCACGTAACAAAGAGGTCCCTTTCTCTGGTGGATGCCAATGCAGGAGGCCCATGCTATTTTCTCTACCTATGGCAGCAGCAATAGGCTACTACCCCAGGCTGTGGCCACGGTCAGTCCTAGAGGCAGCCCCAAGCTCCAGGGTGGCAGGTGCTCCATGAGTGCACCTGGGAGGGTAGAATCAACTGGAACAGCCTTGCTTTGGGAGACAAAGCACTGGAATGTTGAGGGGTTCCCTTGCTCGCTCAGGACAAGGCCTGGACGCCCCTCACCTGCGCATTGCCCTGGGCAGTTTCTGCACTGGTGACGCGCGCAGCCCTGCTTTCCCACCACCTGACACCTGAGAAGGCAAAGCTTCAGAGTCAGTGGCCAGTGGCCTGACCTCTACAGGACGGCGTCCGGGTGCCCAGCACAGTGGCCATGCTACCCTGAGGGCCTCGGGCACCCCACCAGGAGTCAAAGCCACTAGCACTGAAGAGAAAATGATGGGAATCCTTGTCGAGCCTTCCTGGGTGGCCCCCACCCCGTGCCAGCCCTTGAGGGCACTGCAGGCCTTCCTTCCTCCTATCCCCATCACGGTGCTGTGAGGGAGGGTTTGCTGTGACCCCACTTCACAGATGCAGAGACTGAGCCATGGAGAGGGCCAGTCCTTTCCCAAGGTTGTAAGCAGCTGAACCAGCCTCAGACCTTGGCAGTGGCTTCAGACCCTGACCCTCCCACACGAATCCCCTCAACCAACGGGCTCGTTCCTGCTTGGAGCCTCGCCTCGCAAACAGCAGCCACCACTGTGTCTGGCCCCTGCCTCGGGGCCACCTTCGGACAACGTCCTTGTCAAAGAGGATGAGGCCTGGGCACTCATGGCTCCCTGAGCCTCCAGAAAGCCCTTCCCTCGCCCTCCTTGCTGCCACCCAGCCTCACTCTGCCTTGCCTAAGTGTCTACTGAAGTGGACATCCACAGTGCATCTCCCAAGGCTGGAAGGCTCAGCTTCCAGAAGGGACAGCAGCCCAGGAAGGCCCAGGAAGGAAGGCCGAGGGAGACACACTGGGGCCATTCTTGGGGCCCTGGGGAGAGAAGGGAAGGGAAGGGACATGAGGGGAGGGAGGGAGAGGGAGGAAGAGAGGAGCTTATGGATCCTGCTTCCCCTTGGCCTTCACTGCCCTGAGGATGTCCAGGTCCTGTTTGCCACATGACCCACTGGGGCAAGAGTGCGGGCAGCCACTTAACTTTACTCTCTCCCCTCCCCACCCCAAAGGCTCGGAACCAGCTGCCAGGTGGATCGCCCTGGGTGGGGTGGGCGTCTCCACTGCTTTGCCAACACCAGTTCTGGAAGACAAGGCTGCTGGGGTGGAAACGTACATGTGACATTCCTGGGGCAGGGGCTCCCAGCCACCCTGTGCATTGCATCCAAAGACACCAACTCAGCTCCCAAAGAGGCGCAGCAGGACAGAGTGAAGGCCAGAGAAGCAGGTTAGAATCAGAGCAAAGGCCGGAGAAGCAGGGTGGAATCAGGCACTATTACAATACAGGGAAACAGAGCTCCATGGAGAACCAGGCTCCGCTCAGGATACAAGGACCGGTGAGGATTTACAGCCGAGGAGCTGGGGGGGCAGTGGGTGGAAAATGACTCTGAGGGGACATCAGGAGTCCCAGGGGCTCTGGCTCAACTGAGCCAACCAGATTCTTGGCAAAGGCCAGCCAGGGTGATCAGACACCACTGGGGATGGTGGGGATGAGGAATTGGCCCGATATCAAGGGTGATCAGATACTGAGGATGGGGATTCTCTCTAACTGATGCGGCAGGATTCTTGCCAAAATTGGACTCCTTGGCCAGGAGCGGTGGCTCATGCCTGTAATCCCAGCACTTTGGGAGGCCAAGGTGGGCGGATCACGAGGTCAGGAGATCGAGACCATCCTGGCTAACATGGTGAAACCCCATCTCTACTAAAAATACAAAAAATTAGCTGGGCGTGGTGGCGGGCGCCTGTAGTCCCAGCTGCTCAGGAGGCTGAGGCAGGAAAATGGCGTGAACTCGGGAGGCGGAGCTTGCAGTGAGCCAAGATCGTGCCACTGCACTCCAGCCTGGGTGACAGAGAGAGACTCTCTCAAAAAATAAAATAAAATAAAATAAAATAAAATAAAATAAAATAAAACAAAATAAAATAAAGTAAAATATAAAATAAATAAAATAAAATAAAATAAAATAAAATAAAATAAAATAAAATAGACTCCTAATGACAAGGCCCAAGGCTGGGCTTAGTTGAAAAATGGCTCAGAGGAGCCTGCCTGGAGGCTGCTCAAGAAGGAAGACTGTCACAACCCAGCATAAGGAGGAGCAGTAAAGACGAGCCACCTCGTGAAACTCCAAGACAGCCATCTGACAGCCTCAGGGGACCCTGGGGGACCTGCAATCTCGGCTTCACGACCCTCTCTCAGGAAGCAGAGTGAAGCCGGTAAAGGAAGTGCCGTGCTCACTCTGGCCCCCTGCCACAGGTCAGCAGGACACTGGAAGGCTTCAGCAAGGATCGGGGAGGGCCGGGCTGCACCCAGCTAGCCTGTGGGTTCTTCCAGCACCTCAGCTGAGGGTGAGTGTTCTCAGCCAGGCCGGGTAGCACTGGAGGGGCTGCCAGAGAGAGCTGGATTTGAATCTCACTCATCTACTTAGCAGCCTGACAGGTGCCGTGGGACTCAGCTGGCCTGATGGTGGGTCACATGGCCATCTGGGCGGAGAGCTCCCCGCAAGCACCAGGCACACGGTAGGTGCTTCATAAGCTCTCATTTGATCCTCAAAACCTCATGAGTCAAAGAGAGACGACATCCCGGCACCACTCATGTTCATAGGCCAACTGAGGCTCAGGGGGCTGTCTTCCCTGCAGCTATTTGGGAAGCAGGACAGACCCCAGCCTGCACAGCAAGAAGTGGGGGTCCAGATGGCATCGGCCAAGCATCCACTGGACAGGACCCCACAGGGCCTCCTCACTCCAGAAGGAGCAAGCATGTGCCCCCGGTCTGGGAGGTGGGTGACAGCAGGGAGGCTGGACCGGTTTTTGACTATGGGGGCTAAACCTGTGTCATCCCGGGGCCTCTTCCAATGTGGGGCCAGCCAGTCACTGGGGCTCTGCAGAGATGACCTTCCTCTTGGTGATGACTTTTGGCAAAGCAAACAAAGTGTGCCCCAGAGATCTGGGCCAGCTGTCACAGCAAGTGAGGGGACCCCTCAGATGACAGATCTGTCCCCATGGGGTCCCTGTGGTCAGCCAAGACAGCAGTCGGGGGCCAGGAGGGCGTTCTACAGGGAAGGGAAGCCCTGCACTTCTCCTCTCACAGCCTTGTGGTGCAGGAAATGAGCCAATTCTTTAATCAGGGAAACGGCACTGTCCCCTCAAGACACTTAACTGAGTATCTCAGGCCACTTTTCTAAGTGCCGCATCGAATTGTCAGTGCCACACAATTTCCCCTAGAGGCATGGTCCTGGGCTCTGTGTCAGAGGGCAGTGCAGTGCTCCAAGGGGTGTGGAACCGAATCCCAGTACACATGAGGTCTTACTGCCCACTTCCTGTGGAGTTTCATTCACGGCTGTTCACATACCCACAGCCCGGGTGCACACACGCGCACACACGGAAAATAGCTCATGCATGGACACGCAAATGTGCACCCAGAACAACACACTTCACACGCGTTCCTAGACACCCGCACATGCCTGCGCACCTGCCCATGTGCCCGTGACATGCGTGTGCCCGTCTTACACACGCACACATACACATATGAACATGCACGCTTTCACACGTGCAGTCACACACCTGCCTACACACACCTATGTGCCCGTGACACAGATGCACACGTACGCAACACAGGCACACGCTCACCTACGCCTCCACATGGCCAACCCTGGCCTCAGCTCCTTCACCGTCAGTGCTGGTCTGAATAGAAAGGACTAGAAGACTTGCATCCTCAGTGGTCTAAGAAACATCCAAAGTTGGAGGGCTGTGCAGACTTAAAGCACAACCTTCTGCTGCTGGGCGGTGCCTGGCAGAGCCGGGCTATTTGATCCTTGAAGCAAGCATCTGCCCTCAGTGAGGGCAGGAGCGGTTTGATCAATCTTTGATCAATCAGTGTCCAGCAGGCCAGCAGGGCCTTGATGAAGTCTGGCCAGGAAAGTTGCAAAAATCCACGATCCCTCTGATCAAAGATGGGCAGTTTTTAGTTCATCAGCTGCTCCGCTGGGCCTGTCCTCCCTAGAGCAGCGGCAACATGGACCACAGACACCCTCAGAAAGCCACCTTCTTCCTGTCCCCGTGCCCACGGACACAGGCTCACCAAGGGCTCCCCAGTCCCTAATTATCCCACAAGTGACCGGGGAGGAAGAGCTCCCCAGGGGGCTGCCCAGAAGGATGACCCCAAAGGCATCATCACTTGCTGATCCTGGACCCAAACCTCATGTCACCTCACACAGTGAGTGCTGTGATTAGTTCAGGGGTCTTCAGAGAGGCAGCCCTCATCTGGATTATCCAGGAGGCTCCAAATGCCTCCTAAGAAAGAGGCAGCGCAGGCTAGAGACAGACAGAGGAAGAGAAACAGGAGCACAAAGGCAGAGGCTGGAGGGACGAGGCCCCACACCAGGGAGTGCCTGGGAGCTCCTGGAGCTGGAGGAGCAGGAAACCTGGGAGAGCCTGGCCGGCCCACACCCGGATCCCAGGCTTCTGGCTGCCAAGGCTGTGAGGAAATAAACGCTGTGGTTTTAAGTCACCAAGGTTGTGGTGATTCGGCATGGCAGCCTACCGGCAGGAAATTAACACCCTGATCCGAAGCCCTGACCTCGCCTGGTCACTCCCAGTCTCCCCGAACCCACAGCACAAGGGAGACCCAGGCCTGGGCCTGTGGGGGATCACAGAAGGCCAAGCAGACCCAGTACTGACCGAGGCTTGGGGAGGGAGGATTTGTGTGTCATTCAAGCCTCAGGCAGGGCTGTCTCTCCAGGCAAAGCAGCGCTCCCAAGGCGAGCAGCCCAGACTGGGGGTGGTGGATGGGAGGTTGGGGGGGTGGCTGATGGCCTCTGACTCACCCCTGATGCTTGGTCTGGGGGCACGGGGCGGGGGTGGGGAGGGGGACATCTACCTCATCCTTTGGCTCCAGCCTCCCTGCCCTCATGCTCCTCTTCCTGTCTGCAGCAGTCGGCATAAAAGGCCAAGTAACAACAGCCAGCAGCAGAGGAGTTGAAACTCTGCCCCTCTCCAGCAGGCGCCACTCTGAGGGAGAGGCCGCTCGGGGCCCAGCCTCCTGCTGCCGTGCCGTCGGGCAGCCCTCAGCTCCTGCGTCGTCTGCCTGGCCACAGCGGGATCGCCATAGGATAGGAAGAGGGCGTGAGGGAGCACTACCGCCACCGCCACCGCCACCGCCACCATCTACCGCCTGAGCCTGCAAAAGCCCAGGAGGCTGAATCACAGCCACGCCCACCGCATGGCGTGTGGGGGGTGCTGCCCAGCCCTGCATCAGGAAGGAGGGAGCACGGATCCAGAGGACGACCACTGCCTCTTTGGTCCACCAATGCTTTCTTTCGACACCTGCCAGGACGAGGACCCATTCCCATTTCCTGGAGCACTTGTGGCCTGCAATCATTTAGAGAATTAACTCCCCAAAGGGTCGACACTGCTGGTCAAGAACCAGCTGAACCTTTTCCAGCTAGTGTGAGCAGAAAGGGATTGATTAGGGGACTCTGGATGGCTTAAGTTATTTCTGGGACAGGGTGGGATGTCTCACGGGAACAAGGAGCTGGAGTGTCCCGTGTAGCCGGGAGATGCCAGCCTCCCCCAGGACAGCCCCAGCACCTGCTGCCTCCACTGCGGCCAGGGGGACCCCAAGTCAGGTTCCCCGTGCGTGCCGCTGTGGCAAACCGCTCCCTTTCATACCCAAGACTGTCGCGCGGACAGCTGACAACCAGGTCTCACGCCTACACTTCAGCTGTGAGGGAAGCTTCATAATTATCATGATAATATTTCACCTCAGAAGGCAGAATTCATGGTGGGGGGAAGCAACAGGGTGGCTGAGAGGATGCCCAGGGGACGCGGCCGTGAGTGACAGCTGTCCACTTCCACAGGTCCCACCCAGACCACTGCCTGTCTGTTGGGCTCAGCTGGTGCCCAGGGCCCAGGCGTGGAGGGAGAAGTCTGCACACAGCTGTCCTCATCCTGGTGTCTGCTGCCCTGTACTTCAACAGCAGTCCCAAGGGTGCAGTGCCGGTGGGACCCAGCCAGCGGGAAGGAAAATGGGGCAAGGAACTACCTGAAAGGGAAAAACCGTTCTCAACCCCTGGACAGCGTCATCTCTCCGGAACCCCTCTGCAGGGCTGGGCCACTGTCTTGGCTTCCAGACAATTAGAGAGTTAATCTTTTAGCAAAGGAGGCCCTGCCTGCTGGCCTGGACATCAGGATGAGACAGGAGGGCCAGCCTGTCCAGCTCGGGGCAGCAGGAATGCAGAGCACCCCAGTGGCCCAGCATGTCGCGGCCATCCCTCTTCCTGCAGACCATGGCCACACCCCACACTGCAGGGGCCCAGGAAGGCTCCAGAGAATGCCCCACCTGCCCACAGAGCACAGGCCCACCCCTCCACGTTCCCCTCGAGTTATGGAGGGCTGAGGTCGCCGCAGCTTCCCCTTCCTCCCTGCACACAGGGTTCCACGGTAGCCCCAGCCCCTTTGCTCTGGCACCTTTTGGAGCCTCGGGCGGTGCCAGCAGACTCACTCTCAGGTTCCTCCATGGAGCCGGTCACCCTGGCCGCAGGCCTCTCTGTGCTCACAGGTGCTGGGATGCACTCTCCCGGGGTGGGAGGTGCAGCCCCAGGGCCGCCTGCCTACTCGGCCAGGCTAGAGCAGAAAGGGATTCATCAGAGGCCTCTGATCAATCCCTCTCATCACCCTGCAGCACACTCCGTGCTCCCAAGCGAGGCCCTGTCTCCTTGGACCTGGAAACAAAGAGGTGGGTGTGGAGAACCTGCTGAGGGGTGACTCTAGGAAATATGAGCAAGGTGGGGGGTGAGGCCCAAAGGGACAGCGTCAGTAAAGCGTAAGGAACCGGGCCAGTTACCACCTCAGACCAGTTCCCCGGGACCCTCCCAGGCCTCTGTGAACTTTGCATGTAAATTGTCCCTCAGAGGGCAGCGCGGCTGGGCACTTGTCAGCAGAGCCTGGGGCCCCTGAGCAGAGACGCTTCAGCAGGGGAAGAAGTGCCCACTGCACTGGGGGTGCCCTGGGGGTGGCCAAGGGCGCTAGCTCCACCTGCTGCACATCCCCACCCCATGCCTCGTCTGGAAGCCACTACACGCCTTCACCGTAGCCTCCTGTGGCTCACACTTCCCGCCTGCCTCCCCACACCCCAGCCTGTCTCCTCCCACCTTCAGTGGGACGCCTCTGCCTGGAGCAGGAACAGCAGCGTTTACCAGGACCCAGTCCACACCCCTGTCCACGTCCTCCCTGGCCTCTTGCAGTGCCCGCCATGGTCCACCCTCCATCTGTCTCTTTGCTCTTCGGACCCCACACTCACATGCCCCTCTCTCTACATTGGCCACCGTGTCTGTAGCCCCTGCATCCCCCCCTCCCGCTGCCCCCTCTTCCCATCCTCCATTGCAGAGGCCCCTGGGTCCTGGGCCTTTCTCTGCCCCCTCCACATGCTCCCCCCAGGGCACGATCTGGCCCTCAGCCTGAAACAGCCTCTCTATGCACTGACTCCTCCGCTGGACTCCAGGTGTGTGGTGTCCGGATCCTACTGGAAGATTCCACCTGAATTCATGCATCTGCATGAATTCCGTGTGGCCAAAACAGATCTCCTGACCCCTCCCGGCTCCTCGCTGCCCCCCTGCTCCCCACCTGGGTGGGAGGCTTTGCCCTCCACCTAGCTACACAACTCAACATCAGGCCTTGCCCTTCAATCTTCCCCTCCCCGACCCAGCCCCGGCACAGCCGTCCGAAGTCCTGCTCCGTCCCCTCCTGCCCTCTGCCTCCTCTCCACCTGGGCACAGCCCCCGCCTCTGGCCTGCCCAGGCCTCCCTGGGGTCCTCTCTGTCCCTGCAGGGCTGGGTGGCCCCTTGGAGTGTTTGCGCTCAGGACCCTCTGTGCCCAGGGCACGCCTCCCCGGCTTTAACTGTCTCCTTGACATTCACGATGCTGCGCAAATGGCCCCTCCTTGGAGACTTCTGCCCTGACAATGCAGCCCTGTGCGCTCAGCCTCGCGTTGGCAGAGTGCTCTGCGTGGCAGTGATTCGAGTTGAGTTTTCCCATTTGCGTGTTAATTATCAGCTCCCCTCGCCCTGCACACTTGCTAGAACATGAGCTTTGTGTGAGTGGGGACCTCGGACATCCCATTCTCGGCGGGACCCCTACGCCCCAGCCCAGCCTGGCACGCACAGGTGGTCCACGCAGAGTTGGCAAGTGACATTGGTGACAAATACGGGGTCTAAATCGTCTTTGTAAAAGTGTCTTCCCTCCCCCATGCCAAGGCCAGTGTCATTCTGTCTCACTTATAAGCTGACTCCCTCCCCTCCCTTCCTCTCCCTCTCTATCTCTCTATCTCTGTCTCTGTGTCTCTTTATGTCTCTCTCCATCCCCCCATCAACCACTGGCAGCTCGTCCACCCTCTGATGGAAGGCGGGGCTGGAGATTTCCTGGCTCCTGGGCCACGGCGCCTCCACCATGTGGGTTCTCAGAGCCCCACACAGTGGTGGGTACATTGTGTTGCCCTGATGCCCAGCCAGGGACCCCAAGGACTCTGTGCGGGAATGGGGGGAACCCACTGGGAGCCTCCCTGAAGGGAAGGGCCTTTGTCCCCCGGTCCACCCTGTTCCTCCAGCGGCCCTGACAGCCAAGTGCTGCAGCAGCCCTTAGTGCTACGTGGTGCCTCACAGCATAGGGAGGGCAGGCAGCGAGCAGAGGCTGTTCTCCTGGCAGCCAAGGACTCCCTCCAGCTAGTTGCAACCCAGCGATGTGCACAAAGGCTTGGTGCCCTTCCTGAGTGGCCCTAGGCCCTGGGGAGAGCTGGCTGCAGGACAGGTAGTGTGAGGCTTCAGTCTGGGAGGCACGAATCTGACACGGGACCACTCTGCTGCCAGCCTCCCTGGGTGCAGGCAAGGAACATGGCAGGGGCACAGCTGGCCACCCTGGGAGAAGCAGGAGGGACTTGGGAGCCCCGTCCTGACCAGGGTAGAGCTGGACAAGCCACAGCCCTGGCTTCCCTGGGTCCAGCGTGGCCCCTCCCTGGCTGTATCTCAGCATGGCCTCAGGAGCCTTGAAAACTCCCAGGGACAACTTCCATCAGAGGCCCTCAGAGTACCTCCCAGGGGATGGGCCAGGCCGGGCATCGGAATTCTTTTAAAATTCCTCATTTGGCTTAAATAAGCAGCAATGTGTTTAGCCCCATTTAATCCTGGCTTCTGCACCTCCACCCAGGCCCCAGCAGCCACCCCCTCCACCAGCACACACAGCCTCTTCTCCTGGTCCTCCAGCCACATGATTCCGGGGCCTGTGACCTCTCTGGCTGCCAAAGTAGACAGTGCCTCTGACAGCTTGAACCAAACGGAAATCTAATTAATATCATTTCCAGAAGTTTTCTGGAGTTTTTTGGAGACAGAGTCTCACTCTGTTGCCCAGGCTGGAGTGCAGTGGCGCGATCTCGGCTCACTGCAACCTCTGCATCCCGAGTTCAAGCCATTCTCCTGCTTCAGCATCCTGAGTAGCTGGGATTACAGGTGCCCGCCACCACACCCGGCTCCTTTTTGTATTTTTAGTAGAGATGGGGTTTCACCATGTTAGGTTGGTCTCAAACTCCTGACCTCAAGTGATCCGCCCGCCTCAGCCTCCCAAAGTGCTGGGATTACAGGCGTGAGCCACCACGCCTGGCCCAGAAGTATTTCTTGAGCACCTATAGGGCCAAGCTCTGAAGTGGAAAAAGGAAGAAGCAAGTAATTTGGGGCCAGAAAGACCGGTGTTGGGATCTCGCTCCCCTGCCCCACCCCCACCAGCTGCTCTGCCTGCAATTTCTCATCTGCAAAATGGTTGGAGAAAGGCCTTGTGTCCGAGGGCGACGGCGGTGGTGCCGACCGCATGGGGTGACCGAGGTGATGCCGACCGCATGGGGTGACCGAGGTGATGCCGACCGCATGGGGTGACCGAAGTGATGCCGACCGCATGGGGTGACCAAGGTGATGCCCACTGCATGGGGCGACAGCGGTGATGCCGACCGCATGGGGCGACGGCGGTGATGCCCACTGCATGGGGTGACGGCGGTGATGCCCACTGCATGGGGTGACGGCGGTGATGCCCACTGCATGGGGTGATGGCGGTGATGCCCACTGCATGGGGTGACGGCGGTGATGCCGACTGTATGGGGTGACGGCGGTGATGCCGACTGTATGGGGTGACTTCGGTGATGCCGACTGCATGGGGTGACGGCGGTGATGCCGACTGTATGTGGGACACTCGGACACTCCTCCCCAGGAGCTGCGGGGCAAGTGCTCGTGATGTCACCTCTGCCTGGCGGTGTGCACAGGCCATGTGGAGCTGAAATGGGCCTCTGTGTGCTGCTCAGCATGAACAGGGATGGAAGAAGTGCTCAGCCAGCCCACACTACCTCTCCCAGCCTCAGTTTCCCCCCCGTAAAAGGGCCTCCAGTGCCTGCCTTACCTTCCCCAGGAGAGGCTGGGTGTGGTGTGTTCGAGTCCAGATATAAAGCAACCATTCTTGAAGCCTCTCCTTATGGGTTCCGTGGGAGTAAATGACCAAATACAGAAGGAAAGATAGAAAACCTGTGTTTCCAAATTTCTAGCTCGTTGGTTCCTGGAATAATAACAAGTCCTTGTCTCCACAGTACTTTTTTTTCTTTTTTCTTTTTTTTTTTTTTTTTTTTTTGAGACAGAGTCTCCCTCTGTTGCCAAGCTGGAGTGCAGTGGCATGATCTTGGCTCACTGCAACCTCTGCCTCCCGGGTTCAAGCGATTCTCCTGCCTCAGTCTCCCGAATAGCTGGGACTACAGGTGCGTGCCACCACACCCAGCTAAATTTTGTATTTTTAATAGAGATGGGCTTCACCATGTTGGCCAGGACGGTCTTGATCTCTTGACCTCATGATCCCCCTGCCTTGGCCTCCCAAAGTGCTGGGATTACAGGTGTGAGCCACCGCACCCGGCCCTACATAGTACTATTACAAAATATCAAACTCTTCCTGACACTGCCACTGCAGGCTCTGTGAAAGCTCCCTGAGTTGGTCAGGGTGAGTCATGTCACCATGTCACAGCAGAGGAAACTGAGGCTTGGAGAGAGGAGGGAAGAACAAGTACACACGCCTATCAAAACTCCCAAAATAAGCATCGCTACAGCTCCAAACGCTTCGAGGAGGCAAAGAAACTGGGGCACGCCGCCGTTGCTGGTGGGTGTGGACGGGAACCCGGCCGCTCTGGAAAACAGCTTGGCAGTTCCTATAAAAACTGACCCTGCAGCTGCAATATGACCCAGCAGTTGTACCCCGGAACATTTATCCCAGAGAAATGAAAACGTGTGTTCACACAAAAGCCACGCACACGTGTTGGTGCAGAATCCTGCCTGGCAATGGAAAGGAGCCAGCCGTTGACACAGGCAACACTTGGACGCATCTCCAGAGAGTCAGGCTGGATGAGGGAGGGCTGGTCCCCAAAGGCTGTACCCTGGACGAGCCCATTTATAGAACACTTTTGACACGACAAAATTGCAGAGATGGCACACCAATTGGTGGGGGCCAGGGGCCAAGGAGGGGCGAGGCAGCGGGAGGCGGGTGTGGGTATGGAAGGGCAGCAGGGGGTCTTCAGGGCATGGGTGTCTGCGTGTCCACCATGTCAGTGCCAACAGCTGGTCCTGATGCCGTCCCGGGCTTGCGCAAGACGCTACCCCTGGGCGGAAACGGAGTAAAGGCTGCAAGTGGCCTCTCTGTACTATTCCTTCAAACTGCATGTGAATCAACAACTACCTCAAAATAAAAAGGTTAATTAAAATAAGAAAGGGAACAGGGACGGAGGATTGGGAACCAGGATGGGAGGCAAAGCTGTCCCAGCAGACCGAGGACTGGGAACCAGGACAGGAGGTACAGCCGTTCCAGCAGCCCCTTTCCACATGTGCACTGGGCAACTTTATTTTCTCATGGTGGTGGGAGCATGTATGTCTTTGTGTGTGTGCATGTGAGCGTGTGTGTGTGTGCCTGTGTGTCTGTGTATTTCTCTTTGTGTCTCTGTCTGTGTTTGTGTGTGTTTATGTATGTGTATCTGTGTGTGTCTCTATGTGTCTGTCTCTGTTTCTATGTCTGTGTGTTCATGTGTATGTGTGTCTCTGTATGTGCATCTGTATCTGTGTGTCTGTATATATGTGTGTATCTCTGTGTGTCTGTGTGTCTGTGCATGTCTCTGTGTGTGTGTCTGTCTCTGTGTGTGTCTGTGTCTATATGTGTGTGTGTCTGTCTCTGTACATCTGTGTCTCTGTGTGTCTGCCTGTGTGCATGTGTCTGCGTGTGTTTGTGTGTCTGTGCTTCTCCATGTGTGTCTGCTTGTGTCTGTGTGTCTGCATATTTCTGTGTGCCTGTGTGTCTCTGTGTTTCTCTATGCGTCTGCGTGTTTGTGTTTCTCTGTGTGTGTGTGTATGTCTGTGTGCCTCTCTGCATGTCTGTGTGTCTGTGTATGTCTGTGTGCCTCTCTGCACGTCTGTGTGTGTGCGTATGTCTGTGTGCCTCTCTGCATGTCTGTGTGTGCGTGTATGTCTGTGTGCCTCTCTGCATGTCTGTGTGTGCGTGTATGTCTGTGTGCCTCTCTGCATGTCTGTGTGTCTGCGTATGTCTGTGTGCCTCTCTGCATGTCTGTGTGTGTATGTCTGTGTGCCTCTCTGCATGTCTGTGTGTCTGTGTATGTCTGTGTGCCTCTCTGCATGTCTGTGTGTGTATGTCTGTGTGCCTCTCTGCATGTCTGTGTGTCTGTGTATGTCTGTGTGCCTCTCTGCATGTCTGTGTGTCTGTGTATGTCTGTGTGCCTCTCTGCATGTCTGTGTGTGTGCGTATGTCTGTGTGCCTCTCTGCATGTCTGTGTGTGTGCGTATGTCTGTGTGCCTCTCTGCATGTCTGTGTGTCTGTGTATGTCTGTGTGCCTCTCTGCATGTCTGTGTGTCTGTGTATGTCTGTGTGCCTCTCTGCACGTCTGTGTGTGTGCGTATGTCTGTGTGCCTCTCTGCATGTCTGTGTGTGCGTGTATGTCTGTGTGCCTCTCTGCATGTCTGTGTGTGCGTGTATGTCTGTGTGCCTCTCTGCATGTCTGTGTGTCTGCGTATGTCTGTGTGCCTCTCTGCATGTCTGTGTGTGTATGTCTGTGTGCCTCTCTGCATGTCTGTGTGTGTGTGTATGTCTGTGTGCCTCTCTGCATGTCTGTGTGTCTGTGTATGTCTGTGTGCCTCTCTGCATGTCTGTGTGTCTGTGTATGTCTGTGTGCCTCTCTGCATGTCTGTGTGTGTGCGTATGTCTGTGTGCCTCTCTGCATGTCTGTGTGTGTGCGTATGTCTGTGTGCCTCTCTGCATGTCTGTGTGTGTGCGTATGTCTGTGTGCCTCTCTGCATGTCTGTGTGTGTGCGTATGTCTGTGTGCCTCTCTGCATGTCTGTGTGTGTGCGTATGTCTGTGTGCCTCTCTCCATGTCTGTGTGTGTGCGTATGTCTGTGTGCCTCTCTGCATGTCTGTGTGTGTGTGTATGTCTGTGTGCCTCTCTGCATGTCTGTGTGTCTGTGTATGTCTGTGTGCCTCTCTGCATGTCTGTGTGTGGATGTCTGTGTGCCTCTCTGCATGTCTGTGTGTGTGTGTATGTCTGTGTGCCTCTCTGCATGTTTGTGTGTGTGCGTATGTCTGTGTGCCTCTCTGCATGTCTGTGTGTCTGTGTATGTCTGTGTGCCTCTCTGCATGTCTGTGTGTGTGTATGTCTGTGTGCCTCTCTCCATGTCTGTGTGTGTGTGTATGTCTGTGTGCCTCTCTGCATGTCTGTGTGTGTGTGTATGTCTGTGTGCCTCTCTGCATGTCTGTGTATGTATGTCTGTGTGCCTCTCTGCATGTCTGCGTGTGTGTGTATGTCTGTGTGCCTCTCTGCATGTCTGTGTGTATGTGTATGTCTGTGTGCCTCTCTGCATGTCTGCGTGTGTGTGTATGTCTGTGTGCCTCTCTGCATGTCTGTCTGTGTGTGTATGTCTGTGTGCCTCTCTGCATGTCTGTGTGTGTGTGTATGTCTGTGTGCCTCTCTGCATGTCTGTGTGTGGATGTCTGTGTGCCTCTCTGCATGTCTGTGTGTGTGTGTATGTCTGTGTGCCTCTCTGCATGTCTGTGTGTGTGTGTATGTCTGTGTGCCTCTCTGCATGTCTGTGTGCCTCTCTGCATGTCTGTGTGTGTGCATGTGTCTGTGTCTCTGCATGTTTCTCTTCATGTTTCTCTGCGTGTGTCTATGTGTGTCTGCTTGTGTCTGCATCTCTGTGTCTCTGCATGTCTACCTCTCCAGGTCCCTCTAACATCACGAGCCAGTGGGGCACCCCCTGGCAACCCCTATATACGTGCTGGGCAACCGTAAGGATTTAGGGAGACAGAGGTGCCTCTTCTGCTGAGTCACCCATGGCCTCCAGGCTGAAAGCCAGGCCTCCTTGGAAAGTGTGGAGGAAATCATTAGTTCAGGCAAAGCCATCAGTGGCACCGTGAGTCATTAGGAGCTGGTGTTTCCTGAACCGAATCCCCCCTTGGATGACTTGGTTTTCCTGGACTGCTGGGCCCACAGACCCTTCTTCCTTGGGGACGAACCCAGTGGGGACAGGGAGAGCAGGAGAGAAGCCCAGACAGAGAGCGGCTGTTGAGGAGCTAGAACGGGGCCCAGGAGCCGTGCTGTCCTCACGAATGCTGTAAGTGATGGCCGTGTTCCAGCATGCTCCATGCTCCAGGGTCCTGGCTGCAGAATGATGGAGCGGGGCTGCCTGGGCTCTGCTGCCTGTGACAGAGGCCAGGCTCCCCTCAGGAACCCCCAAACTCCTAGTGAGGCTTCCAGAGGGCCTGTCCTCACCCGAGAAACATCCCTGCCGGTCACGACAAAGGAGCCATGTCCTGCTCCCTGCCTTCAGAGCACCGGGCTCAGTTGCCAGTGTCGGCAACCCCACAGGACGGGGCGTGTGGAACGGAGCTCCATGGAGGCCTGCACACAGCCCCACGCCACAGCAGCCTGCGCTTGCAGCTTGTCACGCCCCATAAAGGGTAGAAAGCAAGTGCACAAGGGTCCGGAGGAAGCGGAGGCCCCTGCCCCAGGGAGGCAGAAGGAATCTCAGAGGAGTCCCCACGGGCTGGGCCCGGCTCGGGGCAGGACGGGGTGTGCAGGGCAGGACAGGGTGTGCAGGGCAGGACGGGGTGTGCAGGGCAGTACAGGTGTGCAGGGCAGGACAGGGTGTGCAGGGCAGGACAGGGTGTGCAGGGAGCAAGAGATTTGACACTCGGGTAGCACAACATGGAGACAGCAGAGACTGAAGATGCTGTCCGTGAAGACGGGAGCATGCCGCCCCAGCCAGGAGCACCTGGGCCACCAGGAAGAAGCAGGCAGGGTCCTCACCCAGGAACCTCCGTGGGGAGCGTGGCCCTGCCAGCCTGGATTCCTGACTCTGCCCCCCAAGAACCCGGAGAGTGCATTTCTGTGGCTTTACCTCACCAGATTCCTGTTAGTTTCTTTCAGCGGCGCAGGAGATGAACCTCTCAAGCCTGAGCCGACCAAGTGTGTGCTGGGGCAGAACACGGTTTCCTCTCCAGGAGAACCCGCCTTGCTGGGCTGTACCGAGGGTGAAACCTGAAAACTCAGGCGCAGTCAGCCGCGCTGGCCCTCACTGGGACCCTGTTGCTGCTGTCCACAGTTGGCACTCTCTGGCATTGCACAGGTGGCCTTGGCAGTGCCCTCCACTTCCTGTGGGTAGCCTACTCTGGTCCTCCCAGCAGCTGAGGCAAAGAGCTCGCCATCCTGGTTTGCTGTCTGGCCAGGGGATGTGTAGCCCTTCTACTCAGATCCACACAGCCTCAAGGTCCTTCCTCGTCCCCTCCCTGCTCCCTCCCCCTGCCCCCTACCCCACCCCTCCCCTCACCCCCTCCCTTCTCTCTCCCCGTCCCTGCCCTCTTCCCCTCCCTTCTCTCTCCCCCTCCCTGCCCTCTCCCCTCCTTCCCCTCTCCTCCTCCCTCCCCTCTCCCCCTCCTGCCCTCTCCCCTCTTTCCCTTACCCCTTCCCTGCCCTCTCCCTCTCCCTCCCCCTCCACCCTCCCTCCCCCTCCCCTTCCCTTTCCTCCCCTCCCCCTCCCTGCCCTCTCCCCTCCTGCCCTCTCCCCTCTTTCCCTTACCCCCTCCCTGCCCTCTCCCCCTCCCTGCCCTCTCCCCTCCTGCCCTCTCCCCTCTTTCCCTTACCCCCTCCCTGCCCTCTCCCCCTCCCTGCTCTCTCCACCTCCCTCCTCTCACCCCCTCGCTTCTCTCTCCCCCTCCCTGCCCTCTCTCCCTCCCTGTCCTCTCCTGCCACCCCAGATGGATCCTGCACTTCCCCTCGTCCTGTCCTAATGACCTGTCCGATGTCCACCAGGACTGCCAGCTCCCCAGGAGGGGCTTCATCTCCCTGTTCTCTGTGGGTCATCAGCCCGGGCTTGGCACAGCACTGCCGCCTGGATGGGCACGTGAGGGAGCAGTCTTAGGTCCAGGGAACTGTCCTTGAGTGTCTTTATCGGGGGTCCCTCGAGAAACAGAACCAACAGGACATGTGTTCCCACATAGAGAAGGAGACTCAGGATTAGGAGGGCTCGCGGGATTATGGAGCTCGAGGAGACTCAAGATCTGCAGCCGGCAAGCTGGAGACCAGGAGACCCAATGATGCAGTTTCAGTCTGATGTCCAAAGGTGGGAAAAGATGGACGCCCCAGCAGGTAGGCAGGAGCAGCTCCCCTTACTCGTCCTGTTTGTTCTCTTCAGGCCGCAGGGCCCCCTGCCTTCTCTTTGTGTTCTGACCCAAGATCACAGTGCCTTGACCACTCTGCAGGTTTTCCCAGCAAGCTCGAACCCAAACCCAAGCCTTGAGCATTCCCAGGCACTAGTAAAGGTAGCTAGGTCATTGCCCAAAACACAGAAAGAAACCAGCCCTAGCCCTGAGCCAATTCCTCAAATCTCCCCAGGACCACGCCTGACCCCTCACTGTGGACAGGCGTGGTTGCCATGAATGCCGCACCTGACCCCTCGCTGTGGACAGGTGTGGGTGGAACCTCCCTTCCTCTCCCCGTCGTTCTCGGGGTGCTGCAGCCCTCTGCACGTGAGCTGTGAGCTCTCCTAACATATGTCCTGGGCTGATCGCCCTGGTGCTCACTTAGGGCTTCTTTCTTTGGGGTGTCAACAGGCCCCTTCATGGGATGGTTCGGGGCACTCTCTCATGGGAACTTTCCTGCTGCCGCTTCTGGGGCGACTCCAGCTTGGGGTTTAGTGAAACAAACCAGAGGCCACTCTCGTGGTAGAGGGCATCCACGCTCCTTGACCTGCCATTCCAATGTTAATCTTACCCAGAAACACCCAAGGTAAGTCCCCGGGGCCTCGTGGCCCAGGCAAGTTGACACAGAATTCACCACCCGAGTGTGGGAGGGCTGCCGCGTGATTCTTGCCAACTGGCACAGACCCCAGCAAAGATGATCAGATGCTAAACTGTCCCTCAGGCCTGTCCCCCGGCCCGCCATGCTCAGAAAATTCTCATCCTGTTCCATGCTGTTGTGGCAAACCCTTCCCCCACAAGTCCTCCTGGAGCAGGGAGAAGGGTGGAGGAGAATGGGGCCCTGAAATGAGGCACCCCTACTTCCAGCACTCACAACATGCTAAATCATGAAATGCCTCTGTCTCCTCAATCAATTAAAATACCGGCTGTGGCGTGAGGACCTGTCAGACAGGGCTTACCTTGAATAATGCCGGGATGACCCATGGTTTTCTGTGGCTCCACCTTACCTCCTGTCAGCTCCTCACCAGCAGAAGGCAGACGCCAGCCCACGAGCACTGGTCAAATATCAGACGGCTTTGTGCTGTCACCCCCCTGGTTCACCAGGCCAGGAGGCTGCTGGTAAGGGGGTCATGGGTGTGCAAAGCACATGGGACTACTTCCCTCCATACGCAAACATGTGGACACACACATGCTTGCATAGACACCCACCTGCACACACGTGCATGTGTACACATGCAGACACATACATGCATGCGTATCTTCATGGCTGTGTGGACAGGCTGGGTCTTCCCTTCCTCCACTGTAAAAGGAAGGAGTGCATCTCCCAGTCTTATCCACCCTCCTGGGCTGCCTCCTCCTGGAAGCCTCTCCGGGTTGGAATCCTCACTCCTCCCAGAGCTCACTCGGCCTCTCTTCTGGCCTCCAGGTGTGCTCACTCTCTTGAATTATGATGCTCGACCTTGAGTTGTGCTCCTGTCTATCTCAGCCCATTGAGCACGCAGCTTCCCTCTTGTCCTGTCCTGCTCCCACCCTGGCTCCGAGCACAGGACATTTTATAGAGTTGGGATTTCATAAACACTGGTTATATGAACAACGGAATGCTAAGCTCATCCCCCAAGACGCTCACTGCTCAATCAAATGGCTGCCGCTTACCAATAACATAACCGGACTCCCCCCATCCAGGGCGGGGGCACAGCCAGCGTGAGGGCTTCCCTGAGCAAAGGCGGCTGTGCCGTTGGCCCATGCGGAGTCACAGCCAGCAGCAGGGCCTTCAAGCAGCCCCTGGGAGGACGTCTGCTCCCTCCTGTCCTCCTGGCTCCTGTCACTCCCCTGTCCCCCTTTCCCCCATGCCCTGTCCTGCCCTGGGAGCCGCAGGAGCCTCAGGAACCCACTTTGTGGACAGCAGTTGAGGTCCCTCAAGTCACGTGCGTGCTCTTCGACTCACAATGCAGGGTGACCTGAAATCCTGACCCCCGGTTCTAGCTGGTGCCTTTCCCACTGCACCCACTGGGCTTTGCCACCAGGAACGGACGTTTTGAGTGCATGTTACAGCTCTCAAAGTACAGCCTCATTTATTGTCTCTCGCTGTCCCCAGCTCTGCAAAGTGCATTTTCTAACTTAGAGAGGTCAGCAGGGCCCCCAGAGCTGCACAGAAAGGCAGCAATGCAGCCGGGAGCCCAAGTCTGGGTCCTCTCAAATTCCTCCAACACCCTGACATGCCCCAGAGGCCTCCTTACAGACGACACCTCTGGAGGCAGCAAGTGAATTATCCACACCCTCCTGCAGGACGAGGCTTCCCTTTCCAGAGCCCTCAGGACCTACCACCTTCCTTCCCCACCACCCCTCCCTCCCTGGCTCTGCCACCGGGTCCTCTGGGGCTCCTGAAATGGTCCATCAGACACAGTTGGCCCGCGCCTGCCGAGCATCTGCATTGATAGCCGTGTGAGGAGACATGGCATAATCACGGCTTGGGGCTCATTCAAGAAAAGTGGATCGGACTTTGGGCGACAGCTTGCCAATTCCATGAAGGCTTTAAGCGCCGCTGAGAACGCTGAGGACTGTTCTGTATGAGGCCCGAGCGCGGCCTGCACTGCGCACGTTGCCCCTTTGGAATTCTCTTAGCCAGGTGCCTTCAGTTACAGATGGACTTTGGTTTCCACACAGGAGATGACAGATAATGTACCCAGAAAGGGATTTCCTGTGTGGCCAGACGAGGGGCCCCGTACCCTGAGTAATGAGTGGGTAAGCCACACCGCTGGGGCAGCATCGTGAGATTTAGCTTGCTCTGCAAAAGCTGTTTGGGAGCTGCACTTGGCCTCTGCGCGGGGGGGCTCTCGGGGACCCAGGAAGAACCCCTCTTCCAGGTTCAGATCCACAGTCCTTACCCCTTGGGACCCCATTAGCAGACACACAGTCCAGCATCAAGCGGTAATTTCATAAGAGCAATGCAACCTAGGGCCCCTTGGTCTCGCCTCATCCTCTCCTCCCTTGTATTAGGAGCTCAATTGCTGTCCCGCCCCCTCCCCCTGAAATAAACTTTTCACTAGAAGCAAGAGCCTGGCTGGCATCTTCGGGCACAGCGCCCCTCTAAGAGCAGCCCAGCCTCAATCCCGGCTCCAGAACGAGGAAGGACAGAGTCTTTTCAAATAAAGCAGTGTTTGTTTTTAATTATTGGATTAACTACCGACATCTTTGCTTGCATCCTCTGCACTCTAAGGGGAATTAGCGGCAAAGCAAATTGTAAAGACTTGGAGCCAGCATTTCTCCGGTGAACTCCTTGCCTCTCAGCGTGGCCGGCCTTCCCTTGCAGCGTCGCGGAGTCAGCACAGGGCTCAGCACTCGTTGTCCAGTGAGGCTGCAACTGCTGGGCCAGCCACACAGAGCCTCCAGGGCTCAGGATAATGTCTCGGGGTGGCCCAGGGACAAGGCCTTTTCTGTCTTGGCTGTAGAGATGGGGACAGGCAAATTCAGAGTCAACGCCAGCCTGGATGAGAGTGCAGACTTTCTTCTTAGGAGTCCTCCCACAAGCCGGGGTGCACTGGATACTGTATCCCATTGGGGCATAGTCATATTCTTTGCTTTGAATCAGGACACTCATTACGACTCTGTCCACTATGGTGTCCAGCCCTGAGCTAGCTCAGCATGGGAGCCACTGTGGCCCACATGTGGACACATCCCCAAACTCTTGTGGGCTGCTCCGAGCCAGCATTCCTTCTGCTACCCGTTGGAATGACTCAAGTAGAGAGGAGCTAAGGCCTTGAGAGATTCAGAATACGAACAGAGGGCCCTGGACACAGGAGCCTTAGAGCTGGCACAGAAGATGGGGCTGCTCCGCCCTCCAGGATAGGCCAGACCGGGACAAAAACTGGCCTCTGGGATGGAGGAGATAGCACTGATATCCAAATAATGAGTGGGAACCCTGCCCTCCCACGGTCCTGGGTTCCTAGGGCTGGGCCTCACTGGCTCTGGGGTCACCTACAGCCTCAAAGGTGACTTCCAACACAGAGCTGGAGACCTGGATGGCCTGCATGTTCCCCTCCAGCTAAAGACAAACCCAGCTCCCTGCCCCTCACTAAGAGAGCCTGTGCCTGGGGCCTGAGGCTGAACAGGGGCATGTCCCGACCAGCGGGCTCCTCCAAGGGGACAGTCGGTCATGTGTGGAGGTATTTTTTTGTTGTAACAATGGGGGAGTGCCCTGGCCTCTAGTGGACTGGGTGCTGCTGGCCAGCCTACCACACACAGGACACACCTGGGCAATGACTCATCCAACCTGAAAGGCAGCAGTGCCAAGGCTGAGAGGCTCTGCTCCAGACCAGAGGAAGGGGTGGTTCTCTGATGCCCAGGAGTGATGCTCCCTCCTCAAGGCTCAGACACCACGGGAAGGCCGCATGCATCCTCGGACCCAGGCACAAACAGGCTTTACAACTCCAGGGCTGCTGGGGAACCAGGGTCCCTGTGCAAGGAAGTCCCTTTCTGGGCACATCATCTGTCGCCTCCCGTGTGGAAACCAAAGCCCATCTGTAACTGAAGGGAACTGGCTGACCCGGGTTGACAATTTAGGTGTCTGCTGGATTAGGTAGGGCCCTGGGTGCCCCCATGGGACAGAGTCCTAGGGCAGCATCCTTAAAACGCATGGGTGTCTTCTTCCATTATCTTAGCAACATCACACGTAGCACATGCACCACACACATGTACACACACATGCTCACATGCACATACACCATGCATCCATGCATATACCCCTGTTCACACTGCCCACACATATGCCCATATACACACAATCATTTAGCCAAACTCTCAAGCTAATTTTAAAAACATATAATTTTCTAATAAAAACTAACTGCACACATGCCCACTCCACACACGTGCCCACATACACAGTGCACACAAGCATGCATCACATATGCCCACATACACACATAGTGCACACATGCACACACCACACATATGCCCACACCACACACATGCCCACATATGCACAGTGTATGCATGCACATGCCACATACATGCCCACATACATGCACAGTGTACATATGTCCACATATGCACATAGTGCACATATGCATGCAACACACAAGCCCACATACACACACAGTGCATACATACACACACCACACACATGCCCACATATGCTCACATGCACACACCACATACATGTCCACATATGCACACAGTGCCCACATGCACACACCACACAATGTACACACACAGTGCACACACCACACACAAGCCCAAATATGCACACATGCACATACCACACACGTGTCCACATATGCACACAGTGCACACACCACACACATGTCCACATATGCACACATGCACCTACTGCACACATGTCCACATATGCACACATGCACCTACCACACACATGCACACACCACACACATGCACACACCACACACATGTCCACATATGCACACACCACACACATGCTCACATATGCACACAGTGCACACACACACATGTCCACATATGCACACAGTACATACACCACATACATGCCAACATATACACAGTATGCACATGACCACATATGCACACAGTACATACACCACATACATGCCAACATATACACAGTATGCACATGACCACATATGCACAGAGTGTACACCTGCACATATTCCGTGCACACATGCTCACACGTGCACCTGCACACACACCTTGCTTTAAAGGATTACTCCCATTTTCTCCTGCCCCGCCACCTCCTGGCTCATCTCGCCTGCAGGAGAAAAATGAGCTGAGATTAAGACGTCTTGATGGAATCTGATGTGGCCTCTCGCATTACTCATCTGTGCGTGGCTCCTGCATGGCGAGGCTTTAGTATTCCACGTACTCTGTTCCCCGCTCACCCCGATCCTTCACCGCCCAGAACGCATCCTTTTCATCCCTAATATTATTGTTCACATCCTCGCTGAGCTATTGTGGCGTCCTCTGTCCTTCTGAAGCTGAGGTTTCAACGAAATGAATGCAAACGACAGAAGCAGATATTTACAGCCCAGACCTGAAGCAGCGGCTGGGCCCTGGTGGCTTTTATCATTGAGGGTGAGCCACACGCTGCCCTCCTCTAGAAAACCTCCCAAACCAATTTTGCTTGATCTCTTGGTAACGATTTGGTTCAAAGCCTCCTTTCTTATTATATTTGCTCTTTGGAGCATTTTTGCCCACGGTGATCACTTGACAATCACTGGATTATGAGACCCGCCAGGATCCACATGGCCTGCCCTCCCCAGCAGAGCCGGCTTCGGGTAGAGCCGTTTCAGAGCAAGGGAGGCCTGCGAGAACCAGAGGGCCCCCAGCCCTGCTCTTGTCTCCAGGCCCGGCAGTGAGTCTCACCGCAGTTTCTCCTGCTTTAGGACTCATTTGCCTCCCTGCTGAGACCTGCACTGCTCGGCAGGCCTCTTGTCTGCTCGTGGAGGGAGGGGGTCCCAGCTGGGAGGCAGAAGGTTTAGGAGAATCAGGAGGGGCAAGTTCACCTCCAGAGACACAGAGTGCTCTCCTGAGAAACTGAGCGCTGGGCTCTGAGCTCCAGAAGTTTCTCTCAAGCCCCCTTGGCCCCTCCAGCCAGCACCACTGCCCAGTCTGGACAGTAGACAGCCTGCAGCCCCAAACACTTCATCAGCCAACCCCTGCTCGGAACATTTACACACAGCCTCGACTCTAGGCTTGCTTTTTCCTCCCAGCCCTGAATTCAAAAAAAAAAAAAAAAACTCCCCAAAATATGAATTATGTATTGAAAACCCAGGCAGAGCAATCACGGGCAATAAATAATTCCAAGCTACAGACACATTAGTTAGCTGTACAATTCGCTTACAGGCCAAACCAACCATCTCATTAACAACCAGCAAAAGCAGGGCTGCCACCAAGGTGTGGATGCTGAGAAACTGTCACGCTGCTGGCCAGAGGCATTTCCGCATCATCCCGTGTGCACGGGCCCCCCGGAGCCAGGCACAGTCCAGCGTCACTGGCGCGCTTGGCTCAGGCGGGAAGGTTCCATTCTCAGACAGCGAGGAAGACATTTGAAGACATGCCACTCTGTTGAATGGCAGGCACGTCCGGGTGTATGAGATAGTCCAACCACGTGTTGCTGGAAGAGCCCTCCTTTATGGGCTTGCAAAGAACTCCATGCAGCTCCAGGAGTTTCTGAATTAACAGATAAGAATTTTATGGAAATGAGCACTTAAGGGACTTGTGGTTCAAGTAGACATTAAGTGCTTTGCGGGGGATCATTTTGCTCTCTGGGTTATTTTTTTCTATTATCCCATTAAACTTGTTGGCATAATGAGTTGACAATGTCTTCATAAATTAGTTGCTAAGCAAGGTTCGATCTTAACCCTGAACCTTCTTAAATAATCCCAAATTAGCAGGCATGTCCTTGCTGGGGGTGGACTGGGTGTGATCAGCTTTGGTCTCTCCCTCGGATTCAAGGACGGCTCCGAAGCGTCTTCGTCTCCAGAAGCAGCTGTATCTTTACGGAGCAGCATTTCATGGGCGCATTTCATGGCCATAACTTCTGAGTGGTTTCTTTGTGCCAGGCACTGTGCTGATTGATGTGAATTAGCTCATGGAATTTCAGTAATGTTACAAAATAACTATTATCATTATCCCGGTTTTACCTATGAAACAACAAGATCGGGGAGCTTAAGCAGCCTGCTAGGGTTCCAGGGCTGGTGGGAGGAAGCAGAAATGGGACATGCCCCAAGGTCAGCCCCCTCCTTTGACTTCTGAGCTATTCTGGACCCCATCATGCTGCAGTGGGGTAGACAGGGCGGACATTGCGTTGTGGGCAGATGATGCTTTTGTCCTGAGGCACGTGCCTGGAGAGTGGCCGGGCCTGGGAGAGCCAGGAGCTGCCTTTCAGCCTGCAGAGCAGCCACATGTATCTCATTTCATCAAAGACAAGGGGTGGGCAGGGACCTTCCTCAGAGCCAGTCTCTCTCCTGAAGAAAGCTCCATCTTTCCCTCCAGAAGTCAGGCCCCCTGGACCCGCAGCCACCATCTGGCACGCCTGCCCTCTTCCCGTCCTCCCCAGCCTTGGTGAGAAAACACACAAGGACCTGGACAGCCCGTGGCCCCGGCAGCCTCTGCAGAGACGCGGCCTGCAAAGTGCTATCCACACTCTCACCTTCTCCAATTAGGGATCCATTTGGCCCGAGGCAGCCCTGATCCATCACGGCCCTGAATCGCAGGCTGTAATGCACTCACTGCCGAAGAGCCGGGTCCAGGGTCCTGCCTTAGCAGCTGTGCCGGGGACAGCACCTGGCCAGTAGGCTCAGAGAGCAAACATTTTTTTCCCCTTAAGTGAAATTCATGCTTGGTCTATCCAAGCTTCTCTCAGCATCTTAATGCCTTAAAAGCTTCAGCTTTCTCTCTGGGTCAATTTTCTTCCAACAAAATATGAAAATGAAGGCTTGAAAGCCCACTGCTGTGGTGTGAGCACCAGACCAGGCCATCAGAGCCTGAGCATTGCATCACACCGGCTTAAATATTTAAAGAGATGCTGGGTAGCAAAAAGCCCTCAGGAAGTGCAGGGCTGGGGAGGGTTGTGGGGTGCCAGAAGGACGTCGGAAGTCTGTCTGATGATGACAGGAGCCATCTGGCGGGGAACTGCCTGAGCCTCCCAGGGTGGCTCCTGACAACAGCTGTGAGGACCAGCAATGGTGACACAGGGATGTGGTCTCTGCAGCCACTCCTCCAGGGCCCGGGGAGGGGGCATCGTGATGGACCCAGTGTCGCAGATGGAGAAGCTGAGGCTCAGAGAGGCAGGAGCCCTGAAATCTAATCCAACCTCCTCCCCGGAAACCTTGGTATCTGCTTCTGCGTCTGGTTTTGGGCACTCCCAAAATGGCCCAGCAGGAAGGATCATGAGACTCATCAGTCCAAACCCATTAGTTTCCAGAAGGAAAACTGAGGCCCAGCTTCGCTCAAGGTCACCCAGATTGGTCAGGGTGGGAAGAAAAACCTGACTTAGATTTTGTTTCTCAAACATTAATTTGTTCGTTTAATTGTTTATCTCATAGATGTGTGTTGCACATGGTAGACCCTCAACTTAATGAATGAATGAATGAATGAATGAATGAATGACATCTACTCTGTGCCAAGCACAATACTGGACACAGGGGACCCTAAGGTGGGAGGACCATGGGTCTTGATCTCAAAAAGTAGAGTAGAGAAGACAGATCATCCATGGCCCTGGCCAGGGGCAGGTGCTGGGGAAGAGGGCTGGTGAGAGCTGGGACGGACACAGGGCTGCTGCCCGACTGAAGCTTGTATTAGATTCATCTCTGAGCTGCAAAGCCTGGGGACAGAGCATGTGGCAGGAGGCTAGCAGGGTGTGAGAGGCTGCCTCTGAGCAACCAATGAGTGAATGATCCACAGCACACGGTCACAGGGGCTGGTCCATATATACACCCATGAATAAAGGGGCTGGTCCATGTACACACCCATGAACAAAGGGGCTGGTCCATATACACATGCATGAACAAAATGGCTGGTCCATGTACACACCCACGAACAAAGGGGCTGGTCCATGTACATGCACACAAAGGGGCTGGTCCATGTACACGCCCATGAACAAAGGGGCTGGTCCATATATACATGCACGAACAAAGTGACTGGTCCATGTACATGCCCACAAAGGGTCTGGTCCAGATAGATGTCTACGAAAAAAGGGGCTGGTCCATATACACATGCATGAACAAAGGGGCTGGTCTACGTACACAGGCATGAACAAAGGGGCTGGTCCATATACATGCCTATGAACGAAGGGGCTGGTCCATATACATGCCTATGAACAAAGTGGCTGGTCCATATACACACCCACAAACAAAGAAACTGGTCCATATACACACCCACAAGCAAAGGGGTTGGTCCATGTAGATGCCTACTAATGCCTGTAGGCTGGAGCACCTAGCACAGCCAGACAAAGGCTCGTGAAGCTCTATGCAGGGACAAGGCTAGCGGCTGCCCTGGTGTGATGGTTAATTTTATATCAGTTTGACTGACCATAAGGTGGTCAGGTTAAACTTGGTTTCTGAATGTGCCTGTGGGGTGTTTTCAGATGAGGCTGGCCATCTGCACCTGTAGACTCAGTACGGGTGGGCCTCATCCAATCCACGAGGGCCTGAATAGAGCAAAATGGCTGGGGCAGGAGGAACGTGCCCTCTCTCCTCCTGCCTGCTGGCTGGTCTGGGGCACTGCTCTTGTACAGCCCTTGGGCTGGGGCTGATGCCATTAGCTCCTCGGCTTCTGGGGCTTTGGGACTCGGACTGGAACTGGACCCCAGCTTTCCCAGGCCTCCAGCCTGCAGGCAGTCTAGGGTGGGGCTTCTCAGCCTCCAGAGTGACATGAGCAGGGTCCCATATCAGTCAGTCTCCTTTATACATCTCCTACAATTCTGCTTCTCTCACTTCTCTGGAAAACCCTGACTAACATACCTGGACAGAGTGAACGCTGGCAGAAAGCCGTCTTGGTTCATTTTCCTCTGCTCTGCGGGTCCTGTACTTACCTACCCTCACGTCTGCCTGCACAGATCCTCACCCAGGGTTTGGAGGGGACAGCCTGGGATTTGTGCTCACCTCCACCACTGGCTGGCTATGTGAGCTTGGCCAAGCCACCTCTTTCCTCTTTCCATGTCCTCATGTGCAAAGTGGGGGAAGAGCAATGTGCCCGTCCTCCGGTTGTCCTGAGCCTGCCAGGATAGAGTCCAGGGGAATGGCCATCAGTGTCCTGCACACAGCAAGGGTCAAAAAACTGGTAGCTCCATTTCCTGCTTCTCCGTCCCCTGGATCCACCTCCCTGTGTCCTCCTCTGGGCCGGGGCCCTGCCCTCAGATACTTGCAGGCTCATGGAGGAAATAACCAGGAGAATCGAGGATTTCAGAACTGGAAAGAAGAGCAAGCCTGGTCCCCTGGGGACCCTGGCACGCCATCCGGAGTGGGAGCCTTCACCATGGGCAACGCCACTTCTCACTGTTCATGGTGGGTGAAGGGTGTAAGCTGCCATCTACGCTTGGCAGGAGGTGAGACCAGCGCGTGGCCTTCCTGCAGGCCTGAGGAGGAAGTACCAGGACTTGTTCTCCCAGGCATGACTTAGCAGTGACGGCGTTGCCAGAACACACACTTCCAGCACTTTCATGGAAAGCCCAGAACTGCTGGCTTAACTGGCTTGGAGCACCACTCCTGGGTGAGGACACAGCTCCCAGCCAGATGTCCTGGCAGGTGACGCCTGGAAAACACAATGTATCATGCCAGAGACCGTCTCGGCTCTGGAGGGAGGGCACTTGGCGTCACAGCTGTATTGGGGACCAGAAGGCGCTTGTCCCAACTCTCTGGATTTCTCTCTTATTTCAGTGGTGGCCCTTTCTAAGTCCCCTGGCTGGCTCCTCGTCCCTCCCTGGCCTCCCTAACAAAGGCAGTCTCCAGGGCTCTGCCTTCAGCCATCCTCTCTCCCTGGACACCTCACCTGTTGCCACCTCTTCAAATACAACCTATTTGCTAAAGGCTTCCTAATCTAAAAATGTCCCCAGCCCGGGCTTCCTCAGCCCCTCGCTCCTCCTAGAGGCCTCCACCTGAGAACACCCCAGGTGCCTCAGTGACGGGAACAAGGCAGAACCCGTGGATCCTCCTTCAACCCCATAGCCACGCTCAGTCCTGCTCTTTCACGCTCTAGTGTCCCATCACTGGGATGCTCACGTCAAAGGGCTGGGAGTCCTTGCAGAAACCTCCCAACCCCTCCAACCTCCTGCCACACAGGCAATTGGTCAAGGTGCCCTCGGAGCTAGGCCTTTAAAACGCGTCACGCACCAGCCCACCACAGCCCCTGGGCCAGGCCGCCGGCGTCCCCTTTTCCTGGGCGCAGCCATGGCCCCACTGGCCCCCTGCTTCCACTCTTGCCACGTGTAGTCGGCAAACCAGCCCTCTGTCCTTCAATGTGTATCAGGCCACCTGCTGCTCGGAAACATCTGACAAGGTCCAAGGATCTGGCCCCACCACCCTGCATGTCACGTGACACCCCTCCCTCCTGGTGCACTCCGGACCCCCGGATCCCCCTCCTCCTGCTCCCATTGCAGCTGCAACAGGCCCCAGCACCTGGTGGCTTCAAACAGCACGCAGTGGTCACATTACAGAGAAGAGGGCGAGGCTGAAATGGGTCTCACTGGCCTAAATCCAGGGACTCCCTCCGAGGCCTTCGGGGAGAATTTGAATCCCGCCTTCCCCAGTTCTGGAGGTGCCTGCATTCCTTGGCTCAAGACCCCTTCCTCCGTCCTCGAAGCCGGCAGCATCTTCAGTTCATCTCTGACTCTGACCTCTGCTTCCCAAGTCACATCCGCCTCCCCCCGACCCTGCCCAGCAGAAGTGGCGCTTTCATAAAATCACAGCTGTGGGGACAGTGGCCAAAGAAACACCAGCAAGGGGTCCTGGTAGGAAGACATCATGACCAGGCCCTCGGAGCTCAGAAACCGCCTTCGTGTGGATGCCTTTGTCACGGCAGGGCTCGTCCCACGCAGGGCAAGCAAAAAGAAAAACACTCTGGGAATAAGACACATCCTCCTTGGATGCCCAGACACAAGTGCCTGGAACCCCCCCGCCAGCCCCAAACTACTGCCTGACCCCAAATCAAGCCCTGGAGGTCAGTGGGGAGAGCCCCGCCCCTAAACCATTGCCGGGAGATCCCTGGCCTGGCTGAGAGCGTGCAGCAGTCTGAGGTGGCATCCAGGTGTTTGGAGGATTTGATCTGTTTGACCGCATAGGAAAACAAACAACTGTGGCCAGAACCAACTGTGCTAAGAGCAAGGCTGCTGGAAGCCCGGAATGGCCTCCTCGCTCAGACCAGAGCTGGGGAATAACCACGGATTTAGCAGCCACAGTGAGTGCCTCTGGCTACAGAAGCCCTCGTCTTGCCTGATTCCTGCAGCAGGAGCGTGGAATTTTCCTCCCTTTGAACAATCGATGCTGGAGCTGACTCTGTTCGTCGCTTCCCTCCTGAGCCGCCAACGCAGGCGTTTTTGCTCAAGTCCCTCAGAGTCAACATGACAACCTTCCAGTGAGTAAAAAAAGGCTGTCGCCACTCTTGATTACTTCAGAGAGGGTTTTTCAATTGTGCTATTGGCTTAAAATTGCATTTTACATTACTGGGGTGAAGGCTCCCACGCTGCCGTGGTATCCAGTGAAAAATACTGTCAGAAATCGATGCTTAAAACCTACTAAATCTCTTGGCTGGGGTTCATGGAAAAGCACATTTCAAGATGGTTAGAAACTGTTCTTATTGCAAGACAAATAATGATTGCACATATTTCAACAACCTGTTGCTACTTTTCTGCACAATTTCGCCGTGGACGTCAACATCCACTCCACCGACATCCCTGGAGCACCCACCACGTGCTGGGGACCCAAGGGGAACAGGATATGCCTGGCCCCATTTTCACCACCAACATCCCCGGAGCATCCACCACGTGTTGGGGGCCCAAAGGGAAGATATGCCTGTCCCCCGCCTTCACCAGACAAGCCAGGGCTTCCATTGCAGCCTCCTGGGAGATGGACTTCATACAATCCTAAGAGAGTGGGGAAGACACAGATGAGAAAGGGGATGGCCCTGGTGCTGTAGGAACATCTCAAGCACACATCCCAGAGCCTGGGATGGGGACGTGTGTCCCTAGGCCATGGATTGAAGAAGTGTGCAGAGAAGTCAGTGGGGTCTGGTGCGGGGCTGGGGTGGGAAGGGCCTTCACTCCCTGCTGGGTGTGAAACAAGCCTCTTACCTGGGTTAACCCCCTAGAAAACAGAAGACATGGAGTTGGCTGCTGATCTTCCAAACCCCCCATCTCGGCTTCTCAATTTCATTTTCCAGACCCCACTATACCCTAGCTAGATTTTGTCACCTGAATACATTTGCTCCATAACCACAGATGGTCCTCCATCCCCACCATCTTGATTTATTTGTTCATTTGTTTTCTGGGTGTGTAAAATCAAATTCCTACACTCACTTTGGATTCTAGCTTCTAGAAAAGCAGCTAACTGAAGCAATGGGCATGCCACATCACAGACGGCTGCAGCTGACCCATATTTCAGGGGCATCAGGAAGCACTGTAACCGACCAACGACTGCATGGCACGCGATCAGCAACATCAAGGACCTTCGTGAACATCACTGGAAATCAGCCAAGCGTCCGGAGCCGTTAGAGATGAGAGCCCAAAATGGCCTCGAGTGGCTGGCACAAAGGATGTCTTCCGAAAGGCCACCATCCAGCCTGCTTCAAATGCACACAGCACAGAAAACGCCTCGGTCCGCCAGGCGTGGTGGCTCATGCCTGTAATCCCAGCACTTTGGGAGGCCAAGGTGGGCAGATCACGAGATCGGGAGATCAAGACCATCCTGGCTAACATGGTGAAACCTCATCTCTACTAAAAATACAAAAATTAGCTGGGTGTGGTGGCACGCACCTGTAATCCCAGCTACTCGGGAGGCTGAGGCAGAACAATCGCTTGAACCTGGGAGGCGGAGCTTGCAGTGAGCCGAGATCAAGCCACTACACTCCAGCCTGGGCGACAGGGCAAGACTCCATCTCCAGAAAAAAAAAAGAAAAGAAAAGAAAAAGAAAACACCTTGATCTTCTTGTTCCAAGTGTGTCCTGATACGAAGGAGGCGTGAAGGGACAAGCCTGGTGGACAGAGAATATCTAAACTGACTCTCACAGCAACACTCAAGGTCCCGGCCAGCGTCATGCCCACTTTACAGGTGAGGAAGCTGAGGCTCAGAGAGGTGGGAAGAGCTGGAGAGCTGCTGAGGCAGCTGCGGTGTGGGCCTGCCTGCAGACATTAAGACAATGGGACAGCAAGGGGACAAAGCCGGGGCAGTTGGCCCTCGCTGCTTCCCTGGGTCCAGAGCCATCCGTGGGATCCAAGCAAATGGGAAGAGGGCCACTCAGAGCTGCATCTGTGGCCCCAGGACAGGCCCCAAGAGTCCCTGTGGCCATGGCGGAGGTGCCCTGAGCCCTGGGAGCCTCAAGTTGCCGAGTCCTTGAGGGACAGGTGCCCCTTTCTGTCCCTCGTCCAAACCCTGGTGATGGCATTTCCAGGGTCACACGGTGGGTTGAACGTTTCATGGGGGAGCTCCGCCTCCCAGCAGACTCACTTCCCTGTCTTGCATGGAAGGAGTGACAGAACTTCGGGTATCATTGGCATCTTTTGCCTCCGGATAACCCGACTCCCTGGCTTCACAGGGGAATGGCCTCAGAGCCACCAATACCAAAACAATGACTGGGAGAATGTGTTCGGGTGCCCCGTGAATGTCACCAATGTCGGGTGAGATTCTGTGGGGTGCTTCATGAAATTCCAGGGGGTGGCTGATGGCAAAGTGTCCCATGAAATCTGTAGGGCTGTGGCAGAATTCCACAGAGGGTCCCGTGAAATCCTGGGGCCTATGAAATGCAATCTGTCAGCCTCTGCCCACCTGTAGCCATGATGGGTCTGGCTGGGCACGGGAGAAACAGCAGGAGCTCAGCCCTGCACCCGCAGCTCTGGGAGCAGAGAGCATGCCCTGGAGGCTTCGGGGCTGAGTGGCTCCGCAGGTGGGAAAGCGGGGATCGGACCTGCAAGGAGATGCCACCTGGACTGCCACACTCACCCAGAGACAGACATGAAAAGAGAGAGGGTTGCCATCCTCATGTGCATAAAGGGCAGTGGGGAGGAAGTGGGGAGGAAAGGGGTCAGGGTGGACGGTGGAGGGAAGCGGGGAGGAAAGGGGTCAGGGTGGACGGTGGGGAGGAAGTGGGGAGGAAAGGGGTCAGGGTGGACGGTGGGGAGGAAGCGGGGAGGAAAGGGGTCAGGGTGGACGGTGGAGGGAAGCGGGGAGGAAAGGGGTCAGGGTGGACGGTGGAGGGAAGCGAGGAGGAAAGGGGTCAGGGTGGACAGCAGGAAGCCGGATGCCAACTCAGAGCGGGAGGCTCTGTACCATGTGGCTGATCATACCCTGGGCTCTGTTGGCGAGGTCTGGCCACATGAGCCTCAAATTCAGGCGGGTTCTGCTCGCCAGCAATAGCTGCCTGCCCTTGGGCAAGTCCCTCAACCTCTCTGAGCCTCAGTTTCTTCATCTGTAGAAGAGGAAGAATAGCAGCCTCTCTCGGGTGGCAGGAGGAAGGGGAAGATGACCTGAAGGACGGTAATGGAGACTGGGGTGGCAGCTGACTTGAAAACTGGCGACATGAAAAAAAAGACACTGCTGTTCTCCCCGTCACAGATGAGGAAACCAAGACTCAGAGGGTCCGAGGCACTGGACGGAGGTGGCACAGCCAGAGGCAGCAAGGAGCTGGACCCGTCCCAAGCACCGTCTGACTCCAATTGCAGCCTCCCAGGCCTGCTTCTGGCACGAGTCTGTTGACGTAGGCCTTAGCCACCAGAGCCAGTGCTTCCAACAGAGCTCTCTGCAACGACAGAAATGCTCTAGGTCTCTGCCATCCAATAGGACGGCCACAAGCCACATGTGGCCTTTGAGCCCTTGAAATGTCAGCACAGCCGAGAAACCGAATTTCTAATTGTATTGAATTTTGATTAATTTAGAGCAAGGAGCCACACGTGCTGAGCAGCCTGACTCTGGGCGTCACTGCAGGTTAATTGAGCGTCCCCCCAATGCTGGAAAGCCACCGCCCCCACCCAGATCACTCAGGGGAGGCCTTTTGAAGAACCACCTTGCTGGTGGCTACACCCAGTGGCGCTGGGGGTCTCTGAGGGGCCCATGGATCCATGCTAAGGCCTGCGGTCGGGGCATCCACCTCCCAGCCTCAGCCTGCAGGAGGAGCTGTCAGCTCCAATAGACTGGCCTCGGGAGGCTACTGGCTCTAGGCCTCGGGAAGCTGCTGGGCCCACCCAGACGGGGTCAGCTTTGCAGAGAAGGGTCACAAGGTGACCACAAGTCACAAGGGTCACAAGTGCCACAGGCTGGGTCCAGGCCTAACTCTGCCCCTCCCTGACCTGGTGTCCCTGAGCAGGTCCCCATCTGCAAAAGACATAATGGGACACCTTCCCCCACCTCCGTGGGGCTGAGAGGACTGATTTGGATTCCTTGTGGGGAGGGAGGGCCAAGTCCCAGCCAACCTCGGGCTCTGGAGGGCAGCCCATGGTCTCCCCGTCATCACTTTGCCAGGTGGCTGCCCACTCCAGAAAGCACTGTAACTACCCTAGTCATAACTTCCTAAACCCCCAGAAGTGAAGGTAGCAGCAGGCAGGCGGAGGCAAGGCCTCCCCACCACATAGCTCCCGTTCTCCTAAACAGCACTCTGGTGCCCAGATACTTCCAGGAAGATTAAGCTGAAAACTCCAGCGCAAGCTGCTGGAGGAGAGGGGGTTGCTGTGGCAACCGCATCTGGCCTATTCACTTGAGTTTTGGAGGTGAGGGACGGAGAACAGAAATACGGCAAAACCGCAAGTGCGAGGCCTCCTTCAATTTCACAACCAGCACGTGTATGGGGGTGTCGAGCGGAGAGAGGCGAGTGCTTTAAAACTCGCTGAGACAATCCACTCAGGGTTTGTCTGTGGCTCTTTAATATCCAGCCACCCAGCCTGGTTCTGGCTGTTCTGTTGCCAAGAGGTGACGTCAGACGCTTGGCAGCGTGACAAGCCGGGGCCAGGCCAGGTGCAAGCTTCACAGCACCCGGTGCTTCCTGAGAGACCTCAGGCAGGGACAGGAGGGGCTTTTTAGCATCAAGGCTGGGGCGGGAGAGGAGGAGGAGCTGCTCACAAAGATGCCCTGCCCTTTCCACGGAGATCCTCCTAGTGGCTTGCAGGGAGTCTGCCTCCTGGTGCCGAGCACACAGAGTCCCCCAGGAGGACACAGCAGCTAAATGTTTGTGTATATTCCGTGTGTATTCCGAGTCCACTTGCACACTCCTGGAGCATTTATCCGCAAACATTCAGAGCTCCCCTACACACCAGGCTCTGTGCCAGGTGCCAAGGGCCGGGACTAAGACACATGTGACCTCATGGAATTGCCATTGGTGGGAACAGAGAGCCAGGCAGCCCCCACAGTGCAGGGCCTGGAGTAGGGGAGGTGCAGGCTGCATGAGCACAGACGAGGAACAGCTCATCTCCTCTCAAGGATGGAGGGGAAAAACCAGGGAGGCTTCCTGGAGGAGGTGGCATCCAAGCTGAACTCTGAGGAATGCCTCAGCCTCATGAGGGTGCAGCACAAGGCTCCTGAAGCAAGGGCCTGACCAATGTTCAGCCCAGTCAATCGGGGACGCACGGACAGCACAGGTGGTCAGGGCCTGTCCTGGGGGCCTCCTTGGCAGAAGGAGGTTGAGGTTAAGCCCAAGCACAGCCGGAGCTCCCTGGAGGGTGCATGGCGGTGGTGCAGTGCCCATCCTGCATGTCCAAACCATTCTGGCTGCCAGGTGGGGTCCAGGTGTCTGGGGCTGGGCCTGGAGCTGAGGCCAGGTGGAGGCTGCAGCTGAGATGCAGGAGGACACAGAGGCAGGCACTCAGGTGGCCTCGGCGGGAGGGGCAGTCCTGTTGGGTGCTCTGGCCTTGGCCCTTGAAAGCCAGTGAACTGGAGGATGAGGCCTGTGGGGCAGCAGGAGAGCCATGGGTCTGCTCCTGCGGAGGGGGCAGGGTCAGGGGCTGGCACAGGGAGCTGGGCCTTTGGGTGCAGTGCCAGAGGGGAACTAGGATGCGTTTTGGGTTCAGGCTGGGTGGGGAGCACATGGGCAGGTGGGTGCCCTGAGGACAAGAGCCCTGGGCAGTCCTGGAAAACATCAGAGTGACCTGCAGGATGCTTCCTGCCGCACGCCGTGTTAACATGCAAATGGAGACTGTTTTCACTGCACATATTTCGCAGTCTAATTTCATAAACCGCATATTCATCAGAGAACATCATGGAACATATCGGAAAGTCCAAAGAGAAGGTACATGCCCACAATCCCACTCTGAGAGCGAGTGACAGGTGACGTCTGCGAGCACAGCGTTCTAGCTTTTCCCGTGCATAGATGCACTTTTCTTTTCTTCAGCATGCGACCATGCGTTCCAGTGTTTCAAAGGCTGTTTTTAAAATAAATACAGTCTATCTTCCAGGCACCTGCCTGGCACTTTGTAGGTTATCAGTAAACATTTGATGAATAAATGAAGGCAGGAACAGTTTCTCCTGGTGAATGCTCTTCTACAAAACCGAGTTTGCACCGTCGTCAGTGGCTGCCTCATGCCTCGCTCTGTGCATGAGCTGCCTTCTCGGCCCCTCCTCTGCCATGGGGCGTTCATGCCATTTCTGGGTTTTTCACTCTTTCAGACGCTGCTCAGTGGACGTCCTGGTGGTTATGCCTTTTTCCACGTCTCAGAGGATTGGTCAAAGGACGGTTACTTTGTTAGAGCAGCTGACACATTGATGACATTACTCTCAGAAAAGCCTGCACCAGATTCATCCCAGGGTGGGACGCCCGTGCCGGAGCCCACGCTCTTGCAGCACTCAGCTCAGTAGCTTTCTCCAAACCGCTTTGCTGAAGAAGGTGATTCTTTACAGTTTAAGTCTATGCTTCTCAAATCCTCTGTGGCAAAGACTGGTTACTGAAGCTTTTCCAATCTACCTCAGACCAATACTAGTAAAATGAAGTAAAATATATATATATTAGTTTTAAAAAAACACACACATTTTAAGCCCTCATGTTTTAGTATGAGATTCAACAGACACAATTATCCTGTCAAATTGCTATAGAGTTTCTCAATTTTTGGATATTTTTATCATAAACTTTTACTCGATCATTCCTGGGCCAGTTCTGGCCCGAGGTTGCACGTTGGGTGGGATGGCTGAAATAATTAATCCCCCACTGAAAATAATCCCCCACTGGCCATCTATTATTAATAATGTGGACAACCTGTGCGTCGGAACAGCGATTTCACTTGCATTTCCAATCCCGCAGGTCAGCAGGAAGGAGCACATTCTTCTCATTGGAAGAAGATGGAATCAAGCCCAGGTTGCCAGGGCTACGGCTGGGACCCTGTGTGAGCCCAGAGGCCACAGGATGGGACAGATCCCAGTCCTCCAACTCCCGGCAGGTATCTGAGGCTCTGCCACCGTTTTCCAACATTGAGGGGCTGTGCTGCCCTGTGGAATGAGGACAGTGTCCAAGTTAATGAGGCTTCATGGCAAATGCCCAGCCCCCGTCAGGAGGCCTTCATTCTTTGCCCTCAAATTGTGGGGGTGGGGGCTCAATTGGACCAGAACAGTCTGTGCTGTGCTCTGGCTAGGGCTTGGATAGAGAAGCCTGCCTCCCTGGGGATGCCCTTTAGGCAGGGCTGAAGGCACAGTGCAGAGGGCTCCTCCTGGTCCCTGGGTGCCCATTTCTGGCCCCAGCTGCCTCCCCTGATGGTCACGGGTATTAGGATGAAATCCTTGCACCAGGGCAGCCCTGGCCTGCAGTCACCGCTTTCTGGGATGAAAGCAAGGCAAGGTGCCTGGGCTGGAGCTCGGGGGCAGGTGGTGTTGGGGACCTCAGGTGGTTGTGATTTCACCTCTGGGTCCCCAGGCACACACGTGCACACGCATCCCCCACACACAGGCATGTGCACACGTGACACGCGTCCCTAGGCACACACGTGCACATGCATCCCCCCCCACACAGGCATGTGCACACGTGACACGCGTCCCCAGGCACACACGCGCACACGCATCCCACACACAGGCATGTGCACACGTGACACGCGTCCCCAGGCACACACGTGCACATGCATCCCCCACACAGGCATGTGCACACGTGACACGCATCCCCAGGCACACACGTGCACACGCATCCCCCCACACAGGCATGGGCACACGTGACACGCGTCCCCAGGCACACACGTGCACACGCATCCCCCACACAGGCATGGGCACACGTGACACGCGTCCCCAGGCACACACGTGCACACGCATCCCCCACACAGGCATGGGCACACGTGACACGCGTCCCCAGGCACACACGTGCACACGCATCCCCCACACAGGCATGGGCACACGTGACACGCGTCCCCAGGCACACACCTGCACACGCATCCCCCACACAGGCATGTGCACACGTGACACGCGTCCCCAGGCACACACGTGCACACGCATCCCCACACACACAGGCATGGGCACACGTGACAAGTGCACAGCCTGCGACTGCCCCATTGGCAGCCCCTGCCCCGCACTGTCCCAACACGGTTCCCTCATGAGGACTGTGGTTACATGCTCCCCATTTTATAGACAGGGAAACTGAGGCTCACAAAGCTAGCCAGCCAGCCCGCGTGGGGCGTGCCCATGGATTCTGGGCCCCTGGCTGCACACGCGCCTCACACCTCTCCAGATAGGGCTCCTCCTCCCCAAACGAACCCCCATCCTCCCCCAGGCCTCCCTCCCCTTCTTTTGTTTCCTCTTCTCCTCCAGAATCTTCTTTGTTTTAGCCAATGTCTCTGGAACCAGTACATTTGGCTGTTGGCAGAGCAAAGGAGGCAGAGGCTGGACAGGAGGGTGCCCTGCAGCGCTCCAGCCCCCCAGAGCAGCTCCGGCCCAAGGGGCCCAAGGAGCAGCCGAGGACCTGGGGCCCAGCACTGCCTCCTGGGCCTGTCTCCTCATTCCTGAGTGTGAGGGGAGCTGGGTACCCACGGAGGCTCCTCGCAGCTCTGCCACTGCGCAATGCCAGGACCCCAGAGGGCACCTGTGGGGGGAGAGGACATGTGGGGATGGGCCTGGGAACAAGGTCAGTGGACCCCCCACCACCCAAGGGTCAGGTGGACAAGGGGCTCTCCATCTGCCAGCGTTCCTGGTGAGAAGGAGTTCTGTGGAGAGCTCAGGCAGCATCTGTCTCTCCCCCACCTTCTTCTCATACTGTGTCTCTCTCTGTCTCTCTGTCAGTCTCTCTGTGTCTCTATCTCGGTCTCTGTTGCTCTCTCTCTGTTGCTCTCTCTATCTCTATCTCTCTCTGTCTCTGTCTGTCTCTGTCTATCTCTATCTCTGTCGCTCTCTCTGTATCTCTCTGTCTCTGTCTCTCTGTCTCTATCGATCTCTGTCCCTCTGCCTCTCTGTCTGTCCCTCTGTCTCTCTGTCTCTCTGTCTGTCTGTCTCTCTCTCTCTCTCTCTCTCTCTCTCTGTCTTCCAGCCTGTTTGAGACATCATCCACCAAGTGGCCTGGGAGGGAGACCTCCCCTTTTCTCCAGAGGCAAGCCGCAGGGCCCTAACTGGAAGGGCTGGCCCAGGTCGCCATCATCCCCCACAGTCTGCAGAGGGAAACGAAGGCCCAGACCTCCCCAGAGCCACCGTGAGGAGTCTCACAGACAACTCCTCCCTGACACGCAGGCTCAGGGCTCATGCGGGCAAGGGGTCTGTGGCAGGCAGGCAGGAGGAGCTGGTAACAGGCACCACTTTCATTTTCTGAGCGGCCGCTGCAGGCCCGGCCCCTGTGTATCCTGCATCTCATTTTACTTCAGAAACCCCTGGGAGCCGCAGACTGGGAGGAAGTCCCCAAGCTCGGATCCCACCTGGGACCATATCCTGCCACGTATGGAACCCCTTCAGCTGCCTCACAGGAGGACAAACAACCCAAGGAGAAGTGAACAGAAGACTCAAACAGACACTTTACAAAGGTCTAAGAGCGGTCAATGCGCATCCGAGGAAATGCACGGCCTCCTCGGGGACCAGGGAGCGCACATGAAGCCGCCTCTGCTCCCCAACACGCCCGCCAGCACGGCTGACACTCAAGGCCTGACCACGCCAAGTGTGCGCAGGGAACAACCAGAACGCTCGGAACACAGAATGACCATTTTGGAAAGCAGGTTGTGGCTTCTTACCAACTTGGACACAGTTCCCACAGGACCTAGTGATGCCGCTCCCAGGCATTTACCCGGGAGGAACGCACACAGGTCCCCACGGAGCCTGCGTGGGAATGCCCATTGCAGGTGTATTCATTACAGCCAAAACCCGGGTGAGGAGTGCCTCTAATAGGAGAATGGCCATACATGCTGCGGGCTGCGCAAGAGGACACAGAGGCGATCCAGAGCCCAGCAGCGGTTAGGGACGGAGCAGTCAGGGAAGACCCAAGGGTAGAACCTAGCTGTCAGCGGAGTCCTGCCTTCAACATCCAATCAGCAACCATAATGAAGAGTGGCGGTCCCATTCCGCTATCCTGGCTCAGTGACAGGATTTCAACCCCCTGCCAGGCCTGGCCCGCAGCTGCCCTGCAAGTCACTGGAGGGATTCACGCTGAGATTGGCTTCCAAAAGTAGGACGGTGCCTGGAGTGACCAGGGTACCAACACCATCTTCTCGAGTCCTGAGCTTCCATTATTCTAGGCCTATCAGGCTAATTCCTACTTGCTGGGAACATCACAGGCCTCAACGAGTCTGTTGGATCATGAGAAATGAGTGCCTTGAATGAGTGCATATCCGTATTGACTCCACAGCTGTGCTCTGTGACTGGAGCAAACGCCCATCAGTTTCATAAATAGCTGGCGCTCTGTGAGCCTGGACCTTCTGGGCCCAGTTTTCTGTCTGTAAAATGGACAGTCTGAGGCAGGTGGTCTCCAAGGGTCCTCCCTTCCGGTCTGCTCTCCAGGACCCCTCAGACCTCAGCGACGCTCCTCGTTATAGACAGATCCGGGGGCTCCTGACCACGCGAGCACAGACAAGCCCCGCTGTTGCTGATGCAAAGGCACCCCTCCTGGACTATTTACCACCCTCGGATCAGGCTAATTGAATGCACTCTGCCAGTGACCCGAAATGACTTTGCTTCGGAATGAAGAGCCTCATGAAAACCCTGTTGCTGTGTTTAATCTGGAATTAAACTGTTCGATGTTCGAGGTCTGATGTGAGCACTTCAGAAAGATTGATTGTTTTCCCTGATGAGGCCGTGATGACTAATTGTTCCGTGTTGTGTTATAAATGGGGCAGGAGAGAAAGTTTATTGAGGAAATAGCACCATCCTCTTTACTCCCAAGGTAGGCACTGATTTGCCGAAATCTATGCCACAGAAGAGAGGGGATGGAGGCTGCACCGTGGTTTTCCCAGCCCTTCCTGAAACTAGAAACCACATCCACACTTCCATCCAACTTCACCAAACTGGTTGAGAAGGCTGTGTCTGCTCTGGAGTTCCCCGCCTCTCTGCTCCGAATGAGCCCTTCGTGTGCCCTGGGAGATGAATAGGGGTTCCTGGACACTCGTCTCCTTGAAAAGGAGTGCGGTGTTAAGCTTCATCAGCAGAAGCCTTTCAGAGGAGGGAGAAGCTCTCCTGAGGCCTCTGTGTTGGCCAGGGGCTGCAGATGGGTGGGAGGACACCGGGGGAGCCCAGCCCAGCCACAGGCCCGAACACAGTCCCCCTGAGACCTTCTGGCCTCAGCGTGGCCATAACCCTCTTGGCATGGAAACCAGAGCCCCTCTCGGCTGAATCAACCACACCTTCCCTAAGGAGGTCTGAGCGCCTCCAGGTTTCTCCTCCCCTGGGCCCTAGGTGACCATCTAGGGTTTCCTTATAGTTTACAGTTATTCTTGTATCATCATTAATAATTCTTTATGTTCAACTCCCCTGTTTAACCTACAGTGTGGTTTCTATCTCCTAATAAGAGCCAGGTTGCTACAAAAACAATTAGCAAAGATTTCTTGGGAATTTATCGTGAGCTCAGTCCACGTTAGGTGGGACAACAACTCACCCAAGAATGAGAGATCATGTCAGTCCAGGAGTACCTTTGCCAGCATCCGCTGTGCATGAGCTGCTATTTAAGGCACGTAGAGATAAGCAAAGCAAGCATGGCACCCTCGGCCAAGGACCTTCTGTTTCCACAGAGCCGGGGAAGCCAACCCGTGGAAACCAAGCCCTCCAAGAGAGCGCTATAGGCAGGATGATTCCTGCCACCGGACTCTGCCGTCCCAGCGTGGGCTCCTCACAGCTGCACCTCCAGACAAGTCCTGGGACTTGAAGGCTACACCGTGGTTATCCCAGCCCTTCCTGAAACTAGAAACCACATCCACACTTGCATCCAACTTCACCAAACTGGGTGAGAAGGCTGTGTCTGCTCTGGAGTTCCCCGCCTCTCTGCTCCGAATGCGCTCTTTGGATGCGCTGGGGATAAACAGGGGTTCCTGGACGCTTGGGCTAAGATAATGTCAATCATGAATATTCTGCTTTCTCAGGAAGAGAGGGGAATGACTAGAAGGGCAGCCATGACCATTTGGGAGAGACAGTATCGTCCCAGGCAAGGAGTCCTGCCAGCTGAGCAGAAATCCCCAGATGCAAATCCCAGGTGGGATAACAGTAACCCTGGGGACCGGGTGGGATGACAGTAACCCCGGGAACCGGTGGGTTGACAGTAACCCCGGGGACCGGGTGGGGTGACAGTAACCCCGGGGACTGGGTGGGATGACAGTAACCCCGGGGACTGGGCCCAAATGCAGGACCTGAGGAAACTAATAATTAGAGGGATTAAAAAATTCCACTCCTAGAACACAAAATGTCTCAAAAGCATTTGAGATTCAACAAGAAAAAGAGGAAACTCCCTCTGCGTTTCTGCAGAGGGTCAGGGTTCAAATGAGAAAATATTCAGGATCAGACCCAGAGGACCCAGTAGGGCAAGGCCTTTTAAAGGCTAATTTCGTAACTAAAAGCTGGCCTGATACTACTAAGAAACTGCAAAAGATTGATGGATGGGATGAAAAACCTGTTAAGGAGTTACTGAGGGACTCTCAGAAGGTTTTTGTAAGAAGAAAGAAAAGAGAAACTAGGAAAGGGAGAAAGAGAAAAAAGTAAGAAGGGAAATCGGAAAGAGAAAGGGGAGGAAGTGGCAAATGTAGAGAGCCAAAGCTGTCCGTCTCGCAGTTGGACAGAGGGGAGCCACGGCATGGCTCACGCAGCTGCCCAGAGAGAGAAAGAGTTCATCTGCTGACCCCGAAGGCAAGGGAGAGCCGGCGTGCAGCTGCAGGTATAGGGCGGTGGGAGCCGCAGAGCCGAAGCAGATGGCAGCCGAGATAAAGGTGGACAGTGTGAGAGAGCTAATGCGAGTAAGCTGTTGCTTCACATGGTGGGCGTGCTGGTACCCAGAGAGAGAGACAGAGAGAGAAAGAGGGAGAAGAAAATGAGTGAGAGAGAGACTGGAAAAGAAAGAGATCAAAGAGGGACACACAAGGTGGGACTCGGGAGACAGATAATGTAAAAGGGGGAAGAATACAAGAGGAAAGGAGAGAGGCCATAAAGAAACGGGGGACAGAGACAAACGTGCAAGTAAGCAGTAGCTGCCACGGCCCTGCTGGTAGAGGAGTGTCAGAAGCTGACCTTTGGTGGGGCCCTGGTAGTGAACACAGGTCAGGAATGTATTCAGTCAAAGAGCTGGGAGATGGTTGACGGATTCCCAACTTTTAAAATATGAAACCATATTTCTAAAAAAAAAGATAATTTTGTCTTAACAACAGATACTTGCTTAAATCCAGCCAGTTTCTTATGGAAAGGAAAGAAGAATGAGGAGACATCAAACCATAACTGTTTGGCTGTCATAGCATAGCAAACTAAAGTGAGACCAGGCCTTAGAGAACCTGCATGATGGGATGAGGCTGTCTGCGGATGGGTCATCCCGAGTGATAGATGGTAAAAGACACAATGGCTATGCTGTCATTAATGAAAACTAACAATCTTTATAAGAAAAAGGTAAATCACCCAATAGCTGGTCAGCCCAAACCTGGAAGTTATATGCTCTTAACCAGGCCCTAAAGCTCCTAGAAGGCCAAGAAGGCACTATATATACTGATTGCAAATATGCCTATGGAGTGGTGCACACCTCTGGAAAGATCTGGACGGAGTGGGGCCTAATAAATAGCAGCGGGAAAGAATTGGTACATGGGGAACCGGTCAAACGTTTTAGGAAGCCTCCTGCTTCCAGCAGAGGTAGCCATAGTTCGTGTAAATGGCCATCAGAGAGGAAACACTGCAGAAGCTATAGGGAACAGGTTTGTGGATGAAGCTGCTACGCAAGCCTCCCTGGAGGAAGGAGTTAGAGTGTTTAGCCTAATCCCAGATATCCTTAAGGTGATATTAAGACCCTAATTTTCTAGGGAGGAGGAGAAAACGTTGGGCAAGATAGGGCCACTCAAACTAAGAATGGGAGGTGGGAGAGAAATGATAAGCACATTGATGTCCGCGGTGCATCAGGGGAATCACTGGGGTCCCCTGGCCACGTGTGATGCAACACTCAAGAATTATGGGTGTATAGGGATTTCTACCCTTTGCTAAACAAGTGTGTGGGGGTTATGTGACCTGCCAGAGAATAAACAAAAAGGTAGTTAGAAAACAGACTACCAGAGGAAGACATCCTGGGTTAAGTCCATTTCAAAGCATTCAAGTAGATTTTACAGAAATGCCCCAAATAGGGAGACTGAAGTATCTCCTGGTAATGGGAGACCACCTCTCCGGCTGGGTGGAGGCCTTCCCCCTCCCAACTGCCGCCACCAGGAATGCAGTCAAAATAATCTTAGAACAAATCATACCCAGATTCGGCCTCGTTAAATAAATATAAATTCAGACAATGGAAGCCACTTTACCTCAGGTGTGCTAAGGGGAATTATGGAAGGTTTACACATTAAACGGGATTAACACACCCCTTGGCATCCTCCCTCCTCTGGAAAAGTAGAAAGAATAAATAAGACTCTCTAAAAGCATATTTCTAAACTAATCTTAGAAACTAAAATGCCTGTGAGCAAATGTCTCCCAGTAGCAACTTCTTAGGATTAGGACAGCCCCAAGGAAAGATTTGGGATTGTCCCCTTACCAGTTGCTATATGGATTCCCATATTTAGCTGGGACTACTGATCTTCTTACTATGGAAAACGAAGACCAATTTTTAAGAAATTATATACTGGCAGGCCGGGTGCGGTGGCTCATGCCTGTAATCCCAGCACTTTGGAAGGCCGGGGGGTGGGGGAATCACGAGGTCAGGAGATCAAGACCATCCTGGCTAACACGGTGAAACCCCGTCTCTACTAAAAATACAAAAAATTAGCCGGGTGTGGTGGCGGCTGCCTGTAGTCCCAGCTACTCAGGAGGCTGAGGCAGGAGAATGGCGTGAACCCGGGAGGCGGAGCTTGCAGTGAGCTGAGATGGCACCACTGCACTCCAGCCTGGGCGACAGAGCGAGACTCTGTCTCAAAATAAATAAATAAATAAATAAATAAATAAATAAATAAATAAATAAATATAAATAAAATACTGGCATATCCTCCACCCTGTCATCCATTAGGGTGAAAGGACTCCTGACTCAAACCGGGTCTCTTGAGTTCATGGGTCACCACTTCCAGCCTGGCAACTCGGTGCTAATTAAGACTTGGAAAGAAGACAAGCTCCGCCCAAGCTGGGAAGGTCCCTATCAAGCTCTCCTGACCTCTGAGACAGCTGTACAAACAGCTGGATGGGGGTGGACACATGACACTCGGGTCAAGAGACTGGTAAAAGAATCCCCAGAAGGAAGGGAAAGGGGGAATGGGAAGTGTATAGATCACCTAAGGAACTCTTAAGCTAACTCTAAGGGAAACCTAGAAGGAAGCTATGAGCAGGCTCTGTCATGGCAGGTGGATATGGTTAGGATCAATCCTAACACGAAGGGTGAAAGGAGACCTCAGTATTGGATAGGGCCCAGCACTAGGGGTAGAAAGTAAGGAATATCCAATCAAACTAATAGTCAATGTAACTAAGACCTCCGCCCGCCCCCCAGACCATAAAGTTCAATGCCTGCCAAATCTTACATTATGGGAATTTAGGGAACCAAAGGCAGCAGTCATAAGCAAACAACTATCTAGGTCCTGAAACAGGTCGCTACTGGGGAAAGCCCTGTGCTAGCTGGAATAAGGTCTAATGGACCACTCAATTTTGAGACTGGGTGAGTCATTCTTCCAAAACAAACCCTTAAAGAATAAAATACATTTGTATAAAAGCTCCAAGCCACCCAACTGTAGAAATTTAGCATTCAGTCCTACATGAAGTACCATAAACCACCCAGCTACCCTAGACCGGGAACCTGGGAGGTGTGGATCAGGAATAGATATCTCAGGAAGGGATCCCGTGGAACAATTAGCTCTTAGGCACATTACCAATTCCACCCCAAGCCCACCCAGGATTACTATAACCCCTGGTCCCACTACTTCCTTCAACCCACCAGACAACGACCCTAAGTGAGTAAAAATAATAAAGATAACTGACTTAAGGCCAACTTTAGAAATCGAGACTGGATATGGGGATGTAAATGCCTGAGTTGAATGGGTCAAATTTTCAGTACTAGCTCTTTTTTTTTTTTTTTTTTTTGAGATGGAATCTCACTCTGTTGCCCAGGCTGGAATGCAGTGGCACAATCTCGGCTCACTGCAACCTCCACCTCCTGGGTTTAAGTGATTCTCCTGCCTCAGCCTCCCAAGTAGCTGGGATTGTAGGCACATGCCACCACGCCTGGCTAATTTTTTTTTTTTGTATTTTTAGTAGAGACTGGGTTTCACCATGTTGGCCTCGAATTCCTGACCTCAGGCGATCCTCCCGCCTTGGCCTCCCACAGTGCTGGGATTACAGGCATGAGTCACCGCGCCGGGCCTCCTACTAGCTCTTAATAAGAGCGACTGTTCCGCATGATCTGCTGGGTGACCTCAGGCACAGGTGGTTCCGTTTCCCCTAAGATGGGATACCAATCCCAGAGGAATGCATTGCATGTTGGCTCTATACTAGGACAGGGATGCATGGGGAAATGAGACTTGCAAAAGTCTATCATTGCTCTTTCCTGCCTTGCAGAGATCAGACCCTAGAGCAATTCCCTCGTTCTCCCCAGGGAATATGAACCACTCCTCTTGCCTCTCTAGGTAGGCGGCAGAGTTCAATAAGTCCATGGGAGAACTCTCAACCTGTACCCACATCCTAAATGTTACCGGTGAGTCCAACAAAGGCAACGACCCGGCTCTTCATAACCCCGGGCTGATGTCTGGTGGTATTGTGGGAAGAGGGGCCTCCATGACCTGTTACAGTCCAATTGCACCAGGACTTGTGCCTTAGCTCTGTTAGCCGTTCCATTCACCCTGGCATTCCATAAGATCCCCAAGAATCCACACGGCCACCAAAGTTGGAAAGATCTAACAAATTATTTTAATCCCAACATTTATATGAACTCAATAGGAGTCCCTAAAAGAATACCTAATAAATTTAAGAACCAAAGGACACAAAAATCAATGTGTAAATGGGACCAATAGGGTTAAAAAGAAAACGAGGAGGGAATTGAAGGAAATCATGTCTATAGTGGTCCATTTCCAAGACAAAGGGCCTTGAATCGGTTTAGGTCAGCAAACTACAGAAGAAACAGGATATACTAGGCCCCTGCTTGGATAGCCAACGCCTGCTTGTCACCAGCCCACCCCTTAGTTGCTCTCACCCGAACCAAAGAAGTTTAGTCTAAAAGGAAAGTTTACTAGTCTGCAAAATAGCTCACTTTGTCTGTTCTTATCAGCCTGCCCAGCTACTTAAGTCATAAGTCAAATACTTGAAGAGCCCCTGAGGTGACTAGGATTACAATGCATTGTGGGTTGCAGCAAAATGCAGCAAGACCACCCTAAAGAAGACACCTAAAGCCCCTGCCCAGCAACCAACAGGTGACATCCAGGAAGATTGTGACCCCACAGTACTCAGCCTATGAGGAACCGGGCAAGGGGCCTGTGCACTAGGGAATAAATTGCTTGTTGAAACTGTGGTGGGTGTGCCTGCCCATCAGACACCTGATCTTGCAAAATCATCATTAAAAGTCTCACTTTTGCTGTTCTCCGGGTCTCTGAGTCCACGTTTCGGGTTTGGACGGGTGAGTTTGTTTCTCACAAAAATAAAAGCTGCATAGTGCCATACATATCATCAAAGATTGTGACAGTTGTCAGGGAGGAAAAATTCATCCACCCTCTTAGGTTCAGTACCTGGGGAGCTGCAAATTGACTGGTAAAAGAAAGATGAACAGAAAAGAATACAAATTGCATGAACAGTTAGCACAGAGTTCGCAGAAAAGAAGTGAAATTCAGAGAAGCAGTAAGATCCAGGGCCTTACATGCCATTTTAGCAAAGGAAAAGGGGTTCCATCTTCTAGGGGGTGATACATCTGGGAAAGTGAGTAGGAAATGTTGGGGGGAACTAATGGAGGTTAAGGATTATTTTACTGAGATCCGTTTCTGCAGACTCATCTAGGGCCGACTGCATCTCCAGTGATAAAAGGTCTCCTTATCCTGGTGCAGGAGAGGGGGCCACCTTCCCAAAGCAAAGTGTGTGTCCTGATTTTAGGCAGAAAGAGGGAGGGCACAGAACTCTTCCTGTACCTGCAGACCCTTAACTACTTTCAGCTTGAGATCATCCTCATGCCAAATGGCATATTTTGGGGTGCCTCAGGCTGATCCCCTCGGGGTCCAGAGAGGGAGTTTACCCTGAAGGCCACATCAACAGGAGGTGAGGCAGGGCGGTCTTCAGGGTTTTTACCGCTGAATTCAGTCAGGAGTTCAGCTGCACCTGTGTCCCTGGCTGTGTCTGTCTGGAATAGCAGAAAAGCAGGGTCAACCTGAAGGTCAGACGATAGGAATTGATTAAATAAACCGGGGGGGGGGGGCATGCAAGAGGGGAGCCACTCTGCCACCTGGTAAATGTGGCTGCCCAGACTCAATGGCAAGAAGCCAAGGTTACAGCCTGAAAAGCGAAACGGCAGCCCCCGGTCCCCCGCCACCCCGTCCCCCACCACTCCTGGGCTGCCTGAGACAGCCAGCACGGGAGGCTGCCAGGCTACTGCCTGTGCTGTGGGCCCCGAGAGGCTGGAGGCTTGGGGCTGCCTTCCTAGTGCTTATTGGAAGCACCTGCCATTAACTTGCTAGTTTCTTTTTTTTCAGAGCACTATTGGCACCCCCAGGATGCTGACAGGCAGGCAGGGGCCCTGTGGTATTCACTGTCTCTTGAGAACCTTGCAAAACATTGCAAACCCCATCATTGAGAGCAAGTTCCCACTCCAAAAGCAGTGAACTGAAATCTCAAGTTTAAGCCCCACCTCCAGGCCTCCTCGAGGTTACCCAGGCACCAGGCCAGAACCTGCAGGACCGGTGAGATGCTGGGTCGAGACCCCCTGGGCTCCGACAGAGGAACTGCCTCAGGTCAAGGGTGTTCCTTTCACACAAGAGAAGTCAAAACTCCGGGTGTGAAATCTGCAAATACCTCTGTGTTTTCCTCTTTTCCAGGGCATGGCCTCAGGTGAAACTCACACAGTCTTCTGGAAGCATGCCTGGGTTTTAGAGTACCCTGTTCCCTCCCAATACAGGCATGAGGAGAGCAACACTCTCCGTCTCTAGCCCCTGGACTAGAACCTGGATCTGCTGACACCATGGGGCCTGTCAGACACCTGCCAATCCTGACTTTGGATGAGAAAAGGCTGCTAAGACCACGGGGTCCCACCGGTGGAGACAGCCATGCCCACAGGTGGGAAGGGGCTTGCCAAGGCTGCCAAGCAGATAGCAACGGCCGGGAGCCAGCGCAGTGCTGGCCTGGGTCCCGCACCTGCACATAGTAGTCACTCAGTAAACGTTGGCTGCATGAGTGAGTGAGTGAGTGAGTCTGGCTTTTCCATCTAGCACAAGGGAGGAAAATCTTTCCTCTACCCTCGGAGGTTCTGTGGCTGAGCCTGAGAATTAAACTGGCAAAAAGATTAACAGGAGAATAGCGTACACGTTTGATTGATTTTTACAGGCACGCAGGACTCATATCAGAAAAATGAAGATGTGAAGAGGCAGTTAGGACCCTGAGCATGTAAACTTTTTTTTTTTTTTAATTTACTCTTGAGACAGGGTCTTGCTCTGTCTTGCCCAGGCTGAAGTGCAGTGGCGCAATCTTGGCTCACTGCAGCCTCCACCTCCTGGGTTCAAGCGATTCTCCTGTCTCAGCCTCCCGAGTAGCTGGGATTACAGGCATCTGCCACCACGCCCGGCTTATGTTGTGTATTTAGTAGAGACAGGGTTTCACCATGTTGACCAGGCTGGTCTCGAACTCCCGACCTCAGGTGATCCACCCGCTTTAACCTTCCGAAGTGCTGGGATTACAGGCATGAGCCACCGCGCCCGGCCCATATAAAGTTTTTAAACAAAGAAGCAGTCAGTTTGTGGAGAAGAGGTTTGGGCTAAAGGCAGAAAGCTGTGGGTGCGTGACTGGGGGAGGCTAATGAAGGGAGGGCCGTGTCCACAGCTATGTCTGTGCAAATCCACTTCTGTGTAGACTCCTGGTCTACACAAAATGTTCCTCTCTTCCTGGCACAGGAAGGGCACCTTTCTCATAGGAGATTTTTGTGACCTGTTTTAGGTAGAAAGAGGGAGGCCAGAGAGCCTGCCCTGCATGTGGCGCTCCTCTTCAGGTGCCTTTGGTTGGAAATTTTCTCTCTGCCAAAGCGGCGTGCTCTGGGGCAGTGTGTTTTGAAATCCTTCACTGGTACCACCATCTTATGGGGCGAAAGTTCGGGAGGACTTGGCCGGGCAGTTCCCACAGGGGGTTCTGTCAGGGCTTGGCGGGGCCGCCGTCTAGAGGCTCCACGGAACTGAGCCCATCCACGATCCCTGGGGAAAATCCACATGGCTCCCAGGCTGGCCATCTGAGGACAGTGGGACTTCTTACGGGGCAGAGTGAGTGTCCCCAAAGTGGGGGAAGCTGCAGGGCCTCCGGAACGAGCCTATGTGTTCCCCACATCCGCTGGTGACAGCAAGTCACAGGTCAGAGCGTGGGGAAGACGCAGACCCTGCCTCTCAACGGGGACAGGTCAGCCTAGAAGAGCCTCTGGCCCTGCCACCTGCCTGCCCCATAGTCTGTTTTGTTTTCTTCACAGCATTTATTCAGATTGACAGCGAGTGAAGGAGTTCAGGACACACCACCCCAGAAGATGCTGCTTGGCGCATTGATTACCTGAACAACAGCAGATGCAGAGAACAGCTCTCCTGAGGGCCCCTCCCCTGCCCAGAGATGGATCCTCCGAGAGCAGGAGAATCTCATCAACCAGGAGGGTGAGCCCAGGCTCCCAGGAGAAAAGGCTAGTGGTCGACGCCACACCCAGAAAGTCTTGTTCACACACGATCACCTGTTCCGAGGGCCCATTCATCTTTCCCAAAGGTCATTTCCTGCCCCCCAGGTTGCCTATATCCCCACCCCTCCTCAATGAAGCCGGGGTGTTTGCAGCACTCACTCTTCTTTCCTGTGATGCCACATGCAAGTGACACGCTTGGGAACATTTTCTGCGATTCATCAGCCCATGGTCGGCTGTGGAGCCCTCAGAGGCTGGCAGAAGCGTCTCTCCACCCCATGCCAGCTGCACTCCCGTGTCTGTGCCACCTCGCCAGGCAGAGCCCACACGGCGAGGCCAGCCCTGCATGGAGGGGGCACTCAGCACACGTGGCGAGAGCGTGACTGGTTAGTGAGCACAGCACCTTCGAGGCCAAAGGCACAGCATGAGAGGCACCCACCCTGGGTGCCTCTGCCCCTCAGAGACAGCTCCCGTGAGGCAGGGTGGGCACCTGTGCCCCTCAGAGACAGCTCCTCTGAGGCAGGGCGGGCACCTGTACTGCTCAAGGACAGCTCCTCTGAGGCAGGGCGGGCACCTGTACTGCTCAAGGACAGCTCCTCTGATGCCCAGGCTGCTGGGTCTTGTGGGATGAATAGGGGTCCGCCAGGCAGAGGAGAATGGTTCTTGTAGAGCGCTCCAGGCTCTCTCTCCCCATCCAGCTCCAGAAGGAGCAAGAGCCAGAGCAAAGCTCCAGCCTCCTGGGCTGGTTGATGTGGGCTCAGTGCAGAAAAGGGGAGGACATCATTCATTCAGTCAGTCAGTCATTCACCCATTCGCCCAGTGAGTGCCAAGCACCCTTGGGCACTCAGCACCATGCTGGCAGCGGGACAGTCAATGGGAGCGAGGCAGACGTCCCTGCCTGGATCATCAGGAGCGAGTCCCACGGGGCGGCTGTGAGGTAGGAGGAGGCGGTGTGCCAGGGTTGAGGATGTCTGCGAAGGGAAGACTCTCTCTGGCTGACCCTGAATGAAAGGCATGTGGAGGGGGAGGGGACAAGGTGGGTGCCAGGGGACGTTCCTGCGGAGGGAGCACCCGCAGAAAAGCCCCAGAATCAGGGCAGGGTATCTTCCCTGAAAGCTGGGGCTCCTCCCTGTCCCAGAGACCTGCTGTCCCCACTCACAGTCCCCCCACTGACTGCAGCGGGTGAGGCTCACCCTGGCCTGGGGCCCGATGCTTAGGAAGGCGCCCAGATGGAGGGCTTGGGGCTGGGCGTCCTGGGTGAGGGGAGGCTGGGAGAAGCATTTCCTGGCTGGAATTGGCACCACCCGCAGGTGTGGGCAGACGCTCAAGGCGGAGGCTCCACCCATGCCTGGTTTCTTTCCTTTCTCCCTCTCCCTGTGTCTCCAGGTGTCTGCCGCCTCCTCAGGGAGCCATGGGGTGTGAGCTAGATCAGGGCCCTGCGTCTCGAAGGAGGAGGAGAATCAGCTGAGTGAGAGGCTAATCCACCCAGCCTCCAGCTGTCTCAAACAGCAGCCCCGAGTCAGAACGGGAGACTCTACCCCAAGTCAAAAGTCCCAAAGAAGCCCACACTCCACCCTGGCTGGTGTGTATAAAGTAAAAATCCAAAATCCGGGTCCCTGAGCAAAGTTGCCAGCTAGAGTCCCCCTGTGGAAGGCAAGAAATCAACGAGACTTCCCGGTCACTCTGCACCGTGCGGCAGCTTCTTCAACTCTGTGCAGCTAGAGGTGAGAGAGTCCCAGGGGCGGGTCCTTGAGCTCAAACTGCCCCTCTCCCCCTCCACTGCCTCCTGCACCTGCCCCTGCCCCTGACCTGAGCCCCTGAGATCAGGCACCACCTCAGACCCTGAGGCAGGTTGGCAGGGGTGACTTCCTGGAGCCGGGTATGTCCCATCAGAAAACACTGCTTTGGGGAACTCTCCAGGGTTCAGAGATCTCCCAGCTCAAGGCAATGCCCACCTTCTTGGGCTCCCACATGGGACTGCCCCGGGAGGCCCTGTGAGGTCGTGGCACTGCATGGCCATGGGCATAGAGACCTGCATTCTGGTTCTTTCCTGGGTAAAGCAGGGAACTGACCTCTAGTCTCCCGGGACTATAGGAGGCGGAGGGGGGCGGTACAGGGCACAGC